>NW_019640829.1:38073-371234 GCF_000599845.2 Trichogramma pretiosum | reverse complement strand
ATCTGAGTACAGATTTGAATTCTACATCAAATTTTACATGAAAAAACATGGTTTAAAAATTTTTTCTTATGTCCCCCCAGAAAAGCAGAGTAAGAAGCAGAATATCCTCATACCATGAAAATCCAACTTTGAGCCCCTGTAGATCCATAAGGGTTGGACCTAGGGGGCTGTGCCCTTCAGGATTTTCATTTTTCATTGTGTTCTTGAAGAGTAAATGGTTACTTTCAACTTCATTTTTTGGGCCTGCAACACCTGTTGTGGAATAGCCCATATATAAAGAGTGTTGCACCCCGGCCTCTCGGCGCACGTATGCATTATATATCATACACACGTATATGCAGCATCAGAGAAAGCGTAGCTTGATTCAATTAATTTAATTAACGCAGTTTAAAAATACCTACGTATATAAGTTAAGGACTGAGCTGCTTCTCTCCAGTACATTCGCGCGTTATATGTTAATACAGAGAGAAGTTTTTCTTTTCTCTCTCTTTATCTCGTCTCTCATCTCTGATCTCTGTCTCTCTCTCTGATATGGCAGCAGGCAGGTACTCGTTATAAGGCAGGTTAAAGTCTCGACTTGCTCCACATGGCAGCCGCGAGGTGTAGTATCATATATACATTTCGCTCTTTTAATTATCGCTTTACTCGCATTTATTATGCTTCGTCTTTGATATAATACGCGCGCAGCCTCGAGTTTTTAAAGTTTTATATTTACGTACCGTACGGCCGAGGAGGGTAGGGCGAGTCTCGCCCCCGCGCGACTGCAAGAGATCTCTCTGTATGCGATTCACAGATGCATATGATATAATTTAACGTATTACGCTCGTTTTCGGTCAAAGAAGAATAATAATTGCATTGAGCTGCATCTCGTCGTCGTAGTTGTCCTTCATACATACTCGTGTACACGAATTATAAATTTTTCTAGCACGCGACATCTAGCTTCTCGCCAAAAATGACCCAAAAGCAATAACAACTCAATTATGCCAGTTTTCTTGATGTATACTAAAATCAAGATGTAACAGGCAGAGATACGGTAGCCGTGCCGAAGGGGGATGAAAAAATGCACCGCGTACCTAGGCCATGCAAGTGCAGTGCACACGAGTTCGTGGTATCGCATAACAAAACGGCGTTGTGCGGTAACATGTATATAGTCGAGCAAGGCGCGCGCGGCCGGAGCTATTATGCATGCATCGAGGCGCCCTTAGCCACTTGTACACGTAGTACCTATCAAGGAAAATACACGCGCGCGTTCATTGCTCGCTTTAACCTCTCTCTCGTGCGCGGGGGGTAGGTATATTATAACGAGACTCGGCGGGCGGCATCGTGTCTTGCGCATTTTTAAGAAAAAATAAAAAAAAATAAAGTCGGAAAAAGAAGAAGTAAAAGAGGAAGAAGAAGAAGAACATCGCCGGGGACCGTGTTGCGTGCATCATGTAACGATCCTTATACGTAACGCGCGCGCAATACGTATATTAATTCAAGAGGCCTCGGCAAGCAGCGCAACATTTGCATGAGGGCGGCAAAGCGGCCTCCGCTGATTATTTTGTGCCGCATAAACTGTCTGCTTGGTTGCGTATATTATTTATACATCCGCGCGCGACCAAAACATATTTCGTATGTATTTATGTACGGCACGTAACGACTGCGAAAATATCGCGAATTTGAATATGATCGTTCGAGTATCATCGCTGCTCGCCTTTTCTTAACATTTTGCGCATACATCAAGAACGAGTATTAATGGAGAAGCACGAATGCGCGCGAAATTTTCGCGCATTAATTCGCGACCGAGGGCAGAGGGCTGCTCCGTTATTTATTATTATTCATTTTGATATAAGAGGCAGGAGTTATTTGGTGCGCATATAGATATATTTTTCGCCATCTTGACGTACAGAATCTGCGGATGATTATATTTTTTTTAATTGCTTCAGTTGATTTGTTTGATTTAAAGTTTCATAGTTATTGAAAAATGTGTAAAATGAAGCAAATCTATTACAAAATATAATCAAATATGGCAATTTTTAATGAATAAGTAAAATTACATATTTAACATCGTTAACATCGTTAAGTAATTGTCATTTTATGAGAGTGAAATTATGAAAATATTATAATGAATAATACTAATTCTCATTTGTATTTTTTAGAGTGAAAAAAGAACCTATCGATGTGTCACATGTTGAAAATAATTACAATGTTAATGACCAGACACCCGATGTTAAAACTATTCAATTTTCTAAGTTTCTGCGTGAAAACCCTGTAAGAATTTCTAATTAACGAGCGACTATCATGGTCAATTTTACCTAAATTTTCTTTTAAATTTAACTAACAGAGCCATACGCTTCGAGAAAATGACGAAAATTATGAACTTTATAATGAAATAAAAATAGAATTCGAATTTGAAGACATGAAGCCTGGCATGAATTTACTAGCAGTCGAGAAAATTGAGAATAATTCTAGAAATCACTCGCAAGATATGAAATTCAGCAGCAATTATGAAAGTCAAAACAACGTAAAAATAGAAACTGTGAACGAAGTGAAAAAAGAATTGAATTTGAATTCTAACAATGAACTCATACAAGAAAATTATGTACCTGAAAAAGCGTTCACTCGCAAAAGTAATATAAATCGTCACGTCAAATCACCGCATTATACCTGTGATGTATGTGAAAAAAATTGTTCTGCTAAGTCCCATCTCAAATGGGAATATTTACACTTATCTCGATTTTTGACAAACAAAATTTTTACTTAAAAAATATCGGTACATTGAATACTATCGTTCAAAGAAAATTGAGTAACTGCATGAATGTTTATCTCAACTCGTCGACTCGGATGTGGCATGATGATTACAGCCAAATTGGATCAGTCGCGTCATTGTATCTCAAAGAATCTTTTATCCAGCAATTATATATACCTTTATACAAGTACATCGTGTTTATAATACACGAATGACAAAACGGACCTGTTCTGAAGCACGAGGGTTGGGGCGAGAGTCTGTGCACTTGCTCGAAATGAATTGAAAAGAGAATCAAGTGCGTGAGTATACGCACTAAGAATCGTGTGATTTTATTGGAAAAAAATACCGCGTATAGACTCGGGGCCGAATACGAGATTACTCCAGTTTTGCACGTCGACGTCTGGGCAATGAGCGCGGAGCGTGTGTTATATACCGCATATACATGTGCGCCGGCACAAAATATGTTGGTACAGAGGGGATGAAGATGACGAGGCTATTATACGTCTGTGTGTACGTATGTATACATTGGGAACACTTGTCACCGTGGCATATCATACACATATATACATACGCATACACACGAGAAGGGAGTGAGAGACGCACTAAGAGCCCCGGGGACAAATTGCCGATAACGATCTCTTATTCTCTCTTTTCTCTTTGTAAACTTTCTCAACCCTCAATGTCTCACTTATATGTATCACTCGCTTTACACACGCAGCCCAGTCTCTGTCTCTCTCTTTCAATTTACAATTATTATCATTCTCGTATGCGGCGCGCGCGCCGCTGTATACATTATCCAAGCCAATCCGCATCTACCGCCCACCATATAATACGGACTCATTTGTTATTTTCGAATGTAAAGCTTGTACCCCGGTACTATACGGCGATGGACGGAGGCGTCGTGCGCATCGGGGGGGTAATTGCTTAGATATAGATATTATTCCATAAATATACCTAATCTCTCGCGATTCGTTGACGAGTGGATGATTACACGTTTGCTTCTACGCGCTGCATTCGTACAATATGCAACGATGAATGACTGCACACGTATATTTCTCACGTCACGTACATCTCGGCCTCTTATCGCCTGCCCATCGGGCGCATGATAGCTGATACAAAACAATCACGCTTCGTTAAACTAGTGCACCTTTTTCCCCAATAAAATCACGCATATTGATTGAGTAACGCATATTATAGTCCTGAGATTAAACGATAATTGAGATAATTGTACAACAAGATCGTTCGGAGAAGCTGTATTACTTATAGAAATGCTCATATACTAACCAAAAGGGTAACATTTTTTAAACATATTTTATGGCTCTATTTCCACCATTTTTTAACGATACAAAATTCATGAAAATGACCATTTCAACACATTTTCAATCGCTACTCATTTATCAATCAATCTCTTTATTACTTTGATTGTATTAGGTACTTTTATGAACTGATATCGTAACTGTGCTCTGACTTATATAATTATCTTTATTTTATCACTTGCAGATTTATAGACATAATGATACTCGCCATCTAGTCGGGGATACTTGAAGTGGTATATTTTTAAAATTATTGAAAGCTGATCTCAATTTTTTGAAGCAGTTAAATTGTACTACTAGATTATTTAAAATGTTTAACCACAAAATTGTCAATCTAATTGTTACAGAAAAATAGCCAAAAGCGAGCCGATTAATGGTAATGTATTTTAAAATCTTTTTATGCAATAGTATGACGAAAAATGTCTTATTTCGCACATTTTTTAGTGCGCAAAAAGCGTTTTTGGGCACTTGTATACGGTAAAATGCCTCATTTCGACACTGGTGTGCGGTAAAATGCCTCATTTTGGACACTGGTGTGCGGTAAAATGACTCATTTAATTGAAAGTATTTTTCGCTTACTATTGCATAAAATTTTGTATGCAACACGTGCCCAGCTTTTTGCGCACAGTGCGCGGAAAAAAACCCACTCGTGACGGCATAGCCGACACTCGTGTCTTTTTCCGCACACCCGTGCCCAAAAACGCTTTTTGGGCACTTGTTACATAAATATAATTATTTTAGCTTAGGCCATTATTAATGTTGAATATCTCTACGCTGATAGAGATACATACTAAAACGAAGGGTGTAAATAAAATAAATAACATAGTCATCCACTGTGCCGGGATCGTATACATTGTACAAATAATTCACGGGGCATTGACGAGGATGCGTACATAACGCTTGAATATATGGATAGGCGAAAAAAATTTACCTTCGCGTTTTAATTAAGTTCTCCTACCTGTCTTCCCTCTCTCTGTTATACGTGCCCCGCTAAAATAGGTTGAATAACTTTACACGCGCGCTAGGAAAAAAAGCCGTGCCTGTAAAACTCTCTCTCTCTCTCTCTCTCTCTCGCTCACGAAAAGTTGAGGCTTTTCGAAAATAGGAGATAAAATGAGAAAAAAATTTACCGTACACGTTGATTATGCACGTGTCAGATGATCGAGAAGTGCCACGCAGTTGAGTTTTATGCGGGCACGTTATACGTGCAGGTATATAAAATGAAAAATGTACAAAAAATGCGCGTTTTCCGCGCTCATATCCGCAGTTATATTCATCGTACTCGTACGAGCGCATGTAGAGTGCAAAATGCACCGCGCACTGTACAGGAAGATTTTCACTTCCGTTTGACCTGACACGCGCGCCACGCAGCTCGCAGCATGCCGAGCGCTCAGTTCGCCAGCTTAATTCGAATGCCGAGGAAAACTTTTGCGCTCGCGTAACGCATATAACGCGATACGTTCGTGCGCAGCTCTTGATTCGAGTTTCTTTCTTTTATTTTTTTTTTTTTTTTGCAACAAGTGCGCGAATATATTCGCGAGATATTTCGAGTATAATAAATAACGAATGTACGTATAGCTCGCTCGCTGCAATTCTCGCGCGAGAAGATCGTTGCAGTTTTTGTTGGGCACAGCACTTGCATTGCACTTTTCATCGATACACGAACGCATACGCAGGTGCATTACCCCCACAAGCCATCGTTCAAGCGAATTTCTGAATTTTTGGAATTCATCGCGAGTCACTTATCGATACACGCGTATAAAAATGTTTCGTTCTATACCGAAATAAAGAGGAAAAATAATTGGTAAAAGTCAAGCTCTATTAGAATAGCCCAGCAGACAATTAGCGAAGAATAACTTGTATGATATACATTCCGATATCGACGCAGAGTTGCCTACGTCCTTATATTCAACAAACTCGGTTGCCCCCCGCCCCCTTCCCTCCGCGTCGACGAGCATCAAGTTAATTTTTCCATCATCTCTCTCGCTTAAATTACGTCAATCTTTTGTGTAATATCTCGACGAGAGTTGCTGCCGCAACTGTATCAAATACGATATTTATATATAGCTTTCGGATAAAATGATACGTTACGCTATGTATACGGTATATTCTGCTCGTCTGCGGTGTATAAAGCGTATGACGGTTGTCTTTCTCTCTCTCTCTCTCTCTGGCCCGCAGCAGGTAGGGATGGTTACCTCGGCAACGAGCCGATTCCACACAACGATTGGCTCGTCCGCTAAAACCGCAGCCACCCTCGCTCGTTCATCCTCCTCCTCCTCCAACACATCGTAGCAGCTCCTTCCACTATATTATATTCCTTCTTCTCTCTCTCTCTCTCTCTCTCTCTCTCTCTCTCTCTCTCTCTCTCTCCTGCGTATACGAAGCGTAGCGGGGCACAACCACTATATATAGGCGCACTTAAAGCTCTGTGGTTAACTTCAATGAGCAGATAACGAGCGCGAGATGATGATATCCTCTTTCTCTGCTCTCTCGCTACTGAGCTTTAGCAATTGGTGTATCGCGTATAGATATATACCGCGTGGAAAAGCGACTGTAAGCGGAATCGCAGCACAAGCCGCCGCTGCGCGACTTTGTCAAATCAACGTTTGCTGCTACTATACGTAAAGCCTCGAAACTTGCGGCGATGATTTAGGACGAGCCACCGAGGAAATGCTTGTTTATCCTCTCGCTCGCTCGAGACTCTTGCTCGCTTCAAATTTGCATGAATTGCGAATCTCGACTGGCAACAAAAGTACACGCTGGGCTAGAGCTGCTTCACGCTCATTTTACGTGCTAATGATTTATGCCATATCAGGGATGTCGTTTTTAGAGAATTCAAGCTTTGACGGTCAGCGCAGAGATAACGTTTTAAGCGTTGCGCGCGCGAACGTGTCTTATTATATTTTCATAAAAATGAATTGTACCTGTCAATCTCTTCTAGATTATATCGTACCCAACTAGACACACGCATGAAAAATATTTTAATCCCGAAAATGCCAATAAAAACGCGCTCTCATTATCAATGCAAGATTTTTTCAGCTTTCTCATCCCCGTACATAATGTTACACAAGCGTAAATATATACTACATCGAAAGCGCACGAGCTTGCAACGATCAACTCGCTACATGTGTATAGTGTACATCATCATCGTATCTTTTCAACCGTATCGCATCATACATATCGAGTTTGCATACATCGGATGTGTACGTATGCGTACGTATCCATTCAGTCGCATGAATACGTTTTCCGTTGCTATACAGCATAAACACGCTCGGCTATGTGTACACGCGCGCTGAAAGAAAATGAAATTTTCGAATGCAGGAAAAAAGAGTACTAGCGAGAGAGCAGAAAAAGAGGAAAATAAAAAGGTCACGATTATGTATGCACACGTAGGATACATGTACGTCATTGGTATCAATAAAGCAGCGCGGCCGCGTGCATGCGTGTACCGAAGAAAGATGGCGCGTTGCAGCTATATATGCGCGCAGCCTATGTGTACGCAGATCGCATAAACAAACAAATACAAAAAGAAAGAGAGCGAACCGCGATAACGCGCGAAGGGAGAGGAAGCAAAAAAAAACTAGGAGGAGCGACGCGCGCGCGCGAGGAGATAGATAGCGTCGAGAGTTAAAAAGATGAAATAAAAGGGATGAAGGAATGGAAAAATATAAAACTGGGGGGCAAAAAAAGGAGAAAAGCTTTCAATTCCTCGGTATATTTGCGGAGCCTCGAGTTCCGTATAACTTCTTTTTTACAGTCTCGCCCACTCGAGTCTCTCTCTCTCTCTCGCTCGCTCTGCCGGGGCTTTTCATGCGATGTTACCGCGCGAGAGATAGGTAGATAGGTATAGGAACTGCAGCAGCGCGCAGTTATATTCACACGCTCGGTCGCTCCTCAATGGAGCTTTCGCTCGAGCGCTATAGCTCCGCTTGTGTGTGTGTGTATGCACATATAACGCGGCCTCGGATTCGCGATTCATACAGATTACGTACGATACTGGTTCTTTTTTTTATCATCGAGCTTTTTTCTCCTCAAACTCGCTCTTCGCGGCTTTTTCATTTCGCGATATATTTATAAATTTAATGTATAATACAGGCGTATGCGAGAGGGGCGGTGGCGCTGTGTACTACTGCGAATGCGCGCGAATCGAGGCCCAGGAGATATTTTTATAATGCGTACACAACTTTCGTGCGTTGCCATTGAAGCGCGATGCGACGGCTGCGTATTTGTTTCAAATCGTTGATCCCTTGTACCCATTAATTGTACACGTGCACCTTACCGTTATGAATTCTTTTTAATATATGGCTCGCATCAATTTATCCGCCTGCGAGTTTACCATAAACAAAATCGATTCGTGGTCACGCACTCTTTTTCTTTGATAATAAACGTACTTTGTATAGATAGATTGTAAGCTGCAAAGGCCGCGAACGTAATTTTGTTCTCGAAATTTTAATTACCAATGTCTGTTTATATATGTATGGGAAATATAACGTACGCATGCGTAAGACGATAAGACAAAGTGAGACAAAGTATGAGTACGTGTAATAATACTGTACTTCCCCTACATATATCGTACGTACTTTAACGCGCGCGCAACTTTTTTGTCGACGCTGCCGATACAAGAGGTACTCGACACGCGGACGATGGTCAGAAGAATCAAACGCCATAGAATAGTATCTTCTCGTAACCGAACACACACCCAGCTATGTTATATTGTGTACGTGTATACACAATCCAATTATCAGCAAAGAGAACAGAAAGAGAGAGAAAAGTTTGTCGGGAAGCGGAAGAGTATATCTAATAGACCCCCCCCCCCCCCCCCCCCCCCCCCCCCCCCCCCNCCCCCCCCCCCGGCCCGCTCGATCATCCCTGTGCATTTTATATTGTTGTATATGTAGCAGGGTATACAGTCCCGCAAGACTGCCTGTAGCGCGCGTGCGGCGTCGAGCAAACGATTACCACTTAAAGATATTCTCTTCTACTGCGCACATGTGTATAAAAGTATATCCAACAGACTTGCTCGAGCGAGCAACTCGACTGTGATTTTTTTCCCTCCCTCTCTCTCTCTCTCTCTCTTTTCTATATATTCGGTAATTGAAGTGTCTCCGAACACAAGCGGGCGCGCGCACTATATATATACACTCGTGATAAGTGTGTGGATTTTTAAAGTCACGTACGAAATGTTTTTCTTTTCAACTCCTTTACTTATTCGTTCCCTCTCTCTCTCTCTCGGTCGTAGATATTTGACGATGCGTGATGTCTAAAAAGTTCGACACACGCGCTCGACGATATATTATATGTGTTAGATTTGTGCATATAAGGGTGTGCTGTTGTGGCGAGTGTTAGAGCCAACCCCCTTCCCGGACGCCAAATGATAAAAGTTTTGCAACTTACAACTATGTAACAAGACGATTTTCTCTTTTATTTCTTTTAACACGTAGGCAGTCGAAAGATGATGGAAAAGTTAGACAAGTTTGTGGCTTTCGTGCACCGCTCTACAGAAAAATTCGTGACGCGGCTATTACTTGCGGCCGAAACTCGAGCACGACGCGCGCGACTCACTACTCGTGGCTCGTTGATCGACCAACGAGACGCGTGCATTTTGGATTCTTTAATTTACAGTTTTTTTTTTGCCCGCGAGGTATGAGAGTTTTCGAGCACTTGACGTTGTTTATAGGGACCTTAATCGGCACATTTTCGCGTGAGTAACCGAAAAAAAGTTGAAAACAAGTTCTTCAAAAACTGGTCGAAGTACATCTTAATATTGCGATATAATAATATGTGCAGTCAACAACGCACTGAGATCGCGAATATCGAACGACGGAAGTTACGCGGACGAGGGCGAGTATCCGTATCACGGGGCGCTGATGCGCTCCGGCGCCTACTGGTGCGGCGCCAGTCTCGTGTCCGCCCGGCACGTCCTCACGGCCGCTCACTGCGTCAAGGATCTGGTCGACGTCGGCTGGCCCGGGGGCGCGAAGCCGCGAGTCAAGCTTGGCTCGACGAGCCTCGAAACCAGTCGGGTCCACGAGGTCTCGAGGATATCTTATCATCGGGATTACGACCCCGTTTGGCTGCTCGCCGACATCGCCGTCGTCACGGTGAGTCGTATAAAATAAAACGTCGCTAGCTATAGTATCGCTTTTCTTACCCGCAATCGCTCGTTAACTAAAATCTTTCAGCTGAGCGAGCCGGTCGTTTTCTCTCGTCGCGTGAGACCCATCGACTTGCCCAAGCCTTTCGAAGAGCTTCCGCCCGGCCGGAGACTGATTGTCACCGGCTACGGGCGCGACGATCGCTCGCGGGCACGATCCGTCCGATTGAAGCCGCTCGCGACGCGTCTCATCGGTAACGAGCAGTGCTCCAAGGACTGGTTCGTGACGCCCAGTAAGCTCTGCACCCTCAGAGGACCCAATAACTACGGCACTTGCACCGTAAGTATATAATATAAATCGAAAAAAGTTGCCTGTCGCGCGTCAACGAGCTTCGGTGAATTAATTTTCGATCGATGGCATATGACAGGGCGACAGCGGCGGACCCTTGGCGAGCTCGGACAAGCGAGTGATCTACGGCGTGGTGTCCTCGGGGGCGGCTTGCCCGACCGCTCAGCCCGACGTCTACACCAAGGTGTCGCATTTCGTGGCCTACGTCGAGCGAGAATCGAGCTACTTCGGCAATCGCCCATCCGCGCCCGGGCCGCATCCAGCCAGATTATTCCTGGCCAATGGCGCGTCCTACCCTTTGCCAATTACGACGGATCGCGGCGAGATCATATTGTACAATAGGCAAGCCGATCAGCGATTTTTCCCAAATGAACTTTCGCTCTAATTTCCGCGACGTTTCGTTAAACCTCGACTGCGCGCGGCTTCGAGCGAAACCTCGAGAGATTTTCCTTTTTAATTCTCATCTTTTGTTTTTGTTTATTTTCTGGCTGTCGCTGTCGTGGATATAACACAGTATAATCTACGCAAAGAGCGCCACGAGCGCAGTCGCTTTCAAGCGCTTGACTAGGCGCGTTTTTATTTTTATTATTCTTTTTTTTTTTTTTTCAACTCACTCATTCATTGTCAGTGGAGATTGGCGCGCAGTGCCGAGAGCACAATATAGAAGCCGGTGCGCCATTGTTATTCGCGTCGCGAGAGATTCCCTCCATTGTTTAAAACTAAGTCGCGCATAACGAGATCTGCTACCTCAATCGCTGACTCTCGCTCGCTTTTCTTTCTTTATATTACATATAGGAGCCTCTTGTCTTCTTTCTCTCACTTGTTTTTTGTATTAAAAGCTCTCCTATATATCCACGAAGCTCTGCTGGGATGAAAGGTTGGCTCGTGCACTATATATATCGTCGCCACAGTCGCAGAGCGGTATACATGTTAGCGGCAAGTACGCGCGAGTAGGACCGCGCACGAACAAAAGATATGTATTTCCGTCGCTATTCTCTTACGTCTTGCGAAAACGATGCAAAGTAGAGATATACGCGTGCATCCTATGCTCTCGTTTTTCTTGTTTCTTTTCCTTTCTTTTTTTATTTTTTAACTTCATGAAGCATGCGACGTAAACGTAATGAGTGCATAACAAAAAACCCAAGCGACTTGGGTGTGTATAACTTTTTTCTCCTCGGTTTTCTCTCTCTCTCTCTCTCCCTCGCTTAGCTTCGCGTTTGCTTCAGCGCAATAAATTTTTCCCTCCCTATCTAGGGCCACTCTAAGCAGTTTTCATTATAATCAAGCGATTTTCCTTCAAAGCACATTTAATAAAGTCACAGACTTTTGCAATATCTTTCAAAATAACTTGTAATTCACAGTAAATTAAAAAAAAATCTATTTTTTTAGGACAAGTAGCGATTGACGAATGCAACCTTCCTAGATGAGTAACGAAGGCAAACTGAAGTTTCGTGACAATAATTTTTTTAAATTGTTCGCATAGTCAAAAGCTCTTTTTTTATCATTTCATGTGATTGATTCTTTTTTTTTCTGGGATCTGTAATAAAGCCCCCATTTAACCTAATACTAAGCTCAGCTAAAGAGTTTATTTTTGAACTGTAATGCCTTTAAAATAACCTTGAAAATAAAAACAAAAGACGTACTCGAACATGGAATTTTTCGCTCTTTTCAAATCTGAAATAAAAAATGAGTCGAATTTCAGGTCACCATAGGATTCCTCATAAAAAAAGACGTCGGTTATATGATTTTTGATTTTTTTTAATGCTTTCTTTGCGATAATTCCAGGGGTGTTTAAACAATTTCACCGCCTTTTTTACATTGCATTTTGCATGTATAAAGGCTGAAATATCGGATTTCAGGAGCCTCGTTTTCGGCTATAGAGGAAAAAACCAAGAACCCTATCTATATGGCTTCAAACTATATATAGCTGATTACTTTCATATAAAATTTCAGAGATTCATGTTAATAGAACAAAATTACAGCCTATCAAAACCTTGAAAATACACTCTTTCTCATAATTTTGATACATTTAAACATCTGTATCTCCGTCTTTCTTGAACAAATCTTAAATTTGAGTACGGCGATTTGAACGTAATAAAAATACCTTTTCAATGAGATGTCACGGAGGTCGATAGCTTTATCTAATCAGCTTCTACGTCCATTTAAAAAAACTAAAAAATGACAATTTTGCGATTTTTCATCCCCCTTCATTGCCACCCCATAACCGGGGTTGTGGTTATCGAGCTCTTCAAAATTTTTTCATGCAAAGTACATGCCTAGTTTCACAGCTTGCTGTAGAACTTTGGATGGATCATGGTTGGAATTTAATGAATTATAACAACGAAAAAGGAAAATTGCAGTAAAAATAAGTTCTATAATAATGAATGTAATTTTTTGAGTAAAAGTATAAGAATATTATTGTTATGATTATTATTATTATTTTAATTATTTTTCATAATGCTATTTATATTATTTTTGTTTAATGTTAGGAGAAATTTATGAAAAAATGAAAAAAAGTCCTTCAAATTAGATAGTATCAATTCCATTGATAATTTTGATGATTCTAAGCAAATTCAAAATTTAAATATTACATCCAATGCAATAGTACGCAGTACTATATTCCACAACAGGTGTTGCAGGCCCAAAAAATGAAGTTGAAACTAACCATTTACTCTTCAAGAACACAATGAAAAATGAAAATCCTGAAGACCACAGCCCCCTAGGTCCAACCCTCATGGATCTATAGGGGCTCAAAATTGGATTTTCATGTTTTGAGGAAATTCTGCTTGTTACTCTGCTTTTCTAGGGTGCACATGAAAAAGTTTCTAAACCATGTTTTTTCATATAAAATTTGATGTAGAATTCAAATCTGTCCTCAAATAAGACATTCATAACCTAAAAACTCCTTAAAATTGAAAAAATAGTGTAAAAGATCAAAAAATAAATATGTTCGTATACCTCAAATTGGCCAATATTGTATTATGTTCATCGATTCACCAAAATACAACTTCTGATAAAGTTTGGTAACTGAGTCACCATTATAGACAATTTGGTAGCCAAAAAATATGGTTTTTTCCCCATTTTCCTTGTTTTTTGGCTCTTCGCAAGCTACCAAATTGTCTATAATTAAGATATATTATATTTGATTAAGATACATTATATTATATTTGAGTACAGATTTGAATTCTACATCAAATTTTATATGAAAAAACATGGTTTAGAAACTTTTTCATGTGCACCCTAGAAAAGCAGAGTAACAAGCAGAATATCCTCAAAACATGAAAATCCAATTTTGAGCCCCTATATATCCATGAGGGTTGGACCTAGGGGGCTGTGGTCTTCAGGATTTTCGTTTTTCATTGTGTTCTTGAAGAGTAAATGGTTAGTTTCAACTTCATTTTAGGGCCTGCAACACCTGTTGTGGAATAGCCCATATACATCAAGGCGACACACGTTTCTCGCAATTTTCTCGAGGTAGACAGTGTACAGCTATGGCAGCCGCTAGTATTGCAATAAGTTTTCTAAAACAATTCGATCAATTGGTATCAAAAGATGTTGATGACATTTTAAGTATCGGTGATGGATTATTTATAGGAGAAATAGAGAATCGTAGAGTTCCAAACCAAAATGAAAGAAATGCCCATTATTTAACCGCAGAGGATTAGCAAAATCAAATTCTTGAATTTAATACTAACATAAGATGTATAAGATCAATATTGATCAAATTACTTATGGACGCGTAGTAAATGATAACTCAGGTTTGCCTAACTTAATAAAACTATTGCAAGATTGTCTTCGTACAAAAACGTCAGGTATTTTGACGATAAAGCTGTTACAGTATCAATAATAACATTTAATAATAAGATCGGTTCATTCGACTCACACAGTAGAGGATCTGATGGAAAAGTTGATTCCAAAGGAGTAGCATGTTCTTATTCATCATCTATAGAAAATCTGTTTGATATTATTACGAACAATTATGTAAGTGATGAAAATGATCCTTATGACGAGCAATATCAATTTACAGTTATATCTATTAATGAAATACTTTCTACAAATCGAGATGCTGATTGTACGTTAAATGAAAGTACCGTTCGCTTTCATGATCTATTTAATTGCTTAAGTACAGACGAATGTAATGAAAATGAAAATATCGAATCCGAAGAATTAGTAATAGAAAAAGGAAAATTGAATAAACTCGTTGAAAATATCAAATGTACAGATATAAATGTGGTAACTAACATGTCTTGGATTACACAAAGCATTCGATAATCATTATCATTTATTCAATTGTAAATTCGATAATATTAAACTTATAAATATATCTAATCATGGGTTACTGCATACTCTTAAATTTAAATGCGATATGTGCTTATTAGAAAAGAAAATAAGTAATGTACCTGACACCAACAGCACATTAGATTTGAATGCAGCATCCATTATAGCATGTCAAACAACAGAATTCGGATTGTCCAAGTTTGAAGAACTCATGGGAATTTGCAAAGTTCAAGTTCAAAATTATGCATTATGGCGTAATGAAAAAAGCAGGAATTAAAGTTCAAGTATGGGCATTAGAAAGAGGCGATTATGTAGATTATACTACAGAAGAAGAAGGTGTAATAAGAGTTCCTTTTACAACAGTTGAACTCGACTGTTCATACATGAAAAGATCTTACACTTACAGCAAATATGATTCATCAGCAGCCTGCGTAGTGATAATAGAACATTATACTAGTTGGCACTAGTTGCATTTATCTTGACAAGGTGTTCAAATTTGTTCAGGTTCAATGATATACGTAAAAAAAACATCATATTTTTTAAAAGCAAACTTTATTTGCCAATGAATTAGCAGCTGTAGTATTACATTATAAATAAAGAAATATCACATGTAGTCATTTTGTATTTACATGTTTGATTGTAAAATTTATCTGTCCGATCGTTATTATTGATATTATTTCAATACCAACTAATGTATCGGAGCTCAAGTTTATATCAATGATTGTTTTTTCAATCATCCGTACGTATACGGATACGCATTTGTCTCGCTGCAATTTTGTCCTAACGCGTATACAATTTTTCGTTATTCTTATAGTAATGGTTACACGAAATGCAAGAGTCATCGCGAGCTTTGGTTTTAACAAGCCGCCAAGCAAATATTGTGTAAATCTCGGTTCATTAATTCATCGAGGATCATTTCACAGCATAGCAACGGCAGTCGTTGGCGAATCAACTCGCAGAATGGGCAGAGAGCCCATCGCTGGAAATATCGTCTCGACAGTTTCTCGCACAGGTGCCGAGCACAAACGTCCCTGAGCCGCTCGGGCAGCCGGAGCCAGTCCAATGTACGGGCGAACTCGTAGTACTCCATCGACGAGAGTCGCTTTCTCGCTTCGTCTGGTCGCAATTGGATCAGGTCGTAGAGCGACAGGTTCGGCTTGATCATCGCCTGCTTCGCTTCTGTCGCGAATTCCTCGTCGTCGTACCAATTGTTTTCGAGATCCGCCGAATTCTCGAACCAATTCAACTCGGAAAACACCTTCATGATCATCAGGGTGTCGCTTCGATCCAGTTCGTATCCTCTTGCCTTCAGACGCTCGACTACAGCCATCATACCGGACGCCAGGATGAATTTTTTCTCCACGCGTTTAAACGATACCGATTTAAAACTTGCATTGAAATAACTCTCGGTCGGGAAAACGAAGCTCGACAGATTGGCGCCACGATCCAAGAGAAGATCGACCATCATCGGCGAGTGATTCGCCACGGCCCATTGAAGCGGTGTCCGGTCCAAATTGTCCTTGGCGTCGATCTTCACCGGCTGACCGATCTCGGCGCAGATCTCAAACAATGCTCGTGCCCGCGAATAAAGCTGTGGCATGTAGTCGAACTTGCACAAGTGATGCACGGAAGTCTGTTTCTGGTCATTGGCTGCATTGGGATCGGCGCCTCTTCGCAGTAGGAACTCGACTACCTCGTGTCTGTTGTTCATTGCGGCTATGAGCAACGGTGTATCGCCGTATTTCTTCTTAGCGTTGATGTGCAGCGGACGGTATCTCTCTTGGCTGTGCTCGAAAATCAGCCTCACCACGTCAACGTCGCACTTTGGAAGAATCGTCTGGTGCAGAGCTTGTCCACAACTACTGGCCAAATTCGGATCGATGCCTCGTTCCAGCAGAAATTTGACCAGTCGTTTCTGACCGCGACGCACAGGACCGAACAGTGCCGTCTCGCCATTCTCGTCCTGTACATTGAGCTGCAGGGGCCGATACCGCTCCTCGCTGAACTCAAACACCATCTCGGCCAGCTCGAGTGATGCGTCCTCGTTCGACCATCGATTGCAAACGATGAACATAGCAGTCTTTCCCGTCGCGTTGACCAAATTCGGGTTGGCGCCTTTGCTAAGCAAAAATTTGGCTTCCTCCTTTTTGCCATCGCGCAGAGCCAAGTGCAGCGGCGTGTCACGATCCTTGTCCTGAGCATTGACATTGACTTGCACCGATTTTTGTACATCCTCGACGATCTTGAAAAACCTCTCCGTCAAGCATTCGGTATAGTTGTCGTGGTCCTTGTCGTTGATCTCGTGCAGAGGTGTCAGTCCTCTGATATTGGCTAGATTTGGATTGGCGCCGTGTTGCAAAAGCAGCTTGGCCAGCTCCCAATCGCGACGCCGCAGAGCAATGATCAGCGGCGTGTTGCCACCCTTGTCCCGGGCGTTGAACCACAGCGGCCGATGTCTCGCGTGGCAGCGCTCGAGCAGCATCTTCGCGCACTCCGTATTCCCTCTGCTGCAAATCCAGTGCAGAGCAGTCCACCCCCCGGCGTCGGCCAGATTCGGATTTGCGCCGAGTTGCAAAAGCAGCTCGACCAGCTCCCACTTTTTGCCGTGCAGAGCCATCATGAGCGGCGTGTAGTTATCGCTGTCCCGGGCGTCGATCTCTACCTCATTTGGATCGGCGCAGTGTCTCAGCAACAGCTCGGTCACGTCTCTGTGGTATCCAAGCAATGCCGGCTCGATGAGATTGACGGCCTTGCAGAGCTCGAGGAATTTCCGGATCACGTCGATAAAACCGTATTTACAGGCCACATGGAAATGCGTGAGGCCCGACTCGTCGTCGATGTAATTCACGTCGAAACTGTTATAGATTTCAAACAGATTACGGATTACGTTACTGTAGTCCAATGTCTCGCGTAGAGCCACGAGATGCAGCGGTGTGGTGCGAATCTTTATAGGCTGTCCGTCCTCGTCGAGTCGGGGCACGTCTCTGTAGCCGGTGAGAGCCACAAATCTGATGAATTCTTCTCCCACGCAATCCACAGAATCCAAGAGAAGATTTTCGATAATGGATTCATCTTTGATCAAAGCTTGCAGATTTGGAAGATCACTCGACCAGTGACAAATTATACGTGAAAGTCTATAGATAAGACGGAGCCGATCATCTTTGATCTCCAAATTATGATTTTTTAGCAAGCGCTTCAATTCATTTTCTAATTCAGACATAGCGGTTACTTTACTTTTCTCCACGAGAATCACTTGCTGTGGTCGACACGATCTCTCTGTAACGATTACTCAGCGCGGCGATTGTAACGTGTATACTGAACAACTTGACTCGACCAAGCGGTTGAGCGGTAATGTAAACACGTATTTGCACAATACATAAAGACTTGACAACTTTTCAAACGCGTTAACCGATGTTTGATATAATTACTTTGCACACGAAATTTTCAATATAGATTCGAATAATTTTAGATGTGCTCAAATCCTCATTTTTTTTGGAGCAGGTAGTCAAACAATAATGTCTGAAACAATATTTCTACTTGTATTAATAACTCAATTAAAGAAGACAACTTCCTTTTTTAGAAAAATGTTTACGTATATGAAAATGAGAATAATTATTATAAATTATAATTTATTACGTATGACCCATTAATTCCCCAGAGGACGTTTTTCAACACTTTTTCGACCACTGTATTTTCGGTGAAAATGGGGTCAAGAAAATATGCGTGTAACTAATTCTAATTAAATTAAAAAGTAAAGAATTTAATTAAAAGTTAGCGGGGTTTAGATTGAATAAGATAAAGTTAAGAAATACATTTATTTCTCAAGTCCTTCGTTTTTGAGAAAAATTCTAGAAGTTTTTATTCATCTTTTCGTGTTTCGACCGCAATTTTTTTGTGTTTAAACATTCATTTTTTCAATCACAACCCCTCTCGCGCGAGTATATCTATATGTATGTCGCTTCCCTTTCGACGCTGGCCCCCACCACCGCCGACCGCTGTAAACTTATTTTTTGATATTGTGAACAATTACACTTGAAAAATTTCTAGTGTATTTTGATGTAAAATTTTACGAGGAATCGATTGGTGTAATTAATTTTTCTGTACCTTGCCTCGCTCGCGAGATATGAGCGAAAAACTCTTACCCCCTTGATTTTACCCTGATCCTGATGTTTTAGGTAAAAAATAACATCGGTATTGAATTAGCTCACCCAAAAACATAAAGTAGACAAAGTTTCATCCCTCCCCAACAAAATGCAATTTCATGTAAGTTTTCACTGGACTAATGTGTTTTGCTCTGTATCATCGCTGCGATGCGCCTTTCAATTTCATAAGTACCTCGTTCAAAAGCTACTTCATTGTAGCATAAACATCATAGGTTCAGACCTCAACTCATCCGCGTCTAGTTATGCCGACACAATCAACTTAAAACAGGTTTTTCTTGAAAGTACGAAAAATGGGCTTGAGTCGTTATGCCTTTTCACCACAGAAATATACTTCAGAATCAAAGATCCAAAACGTGTGTAGTAATACCCCCTTTTACCCTTCGGCAAAAAATTATACCTTTTTTCTTAGTACGTCGCTTCGAATGTGCTGTGAGATTGATGTTGTCCCCTGCCAGCATAAAACAATCGTAGGCAACGTTGAGGTTCAGCAGTGCCTCCTCATCGTCGCATCACAAATGTCCGAACAAAGGTGGACTTATCTATATAATAGTATATTTCTCAACGGGTGCAGCTATGGTTGTTTAGTAAAACGAGGGATCATAGCACGAGCCGAATGCAATAGTGTATCACGTGCCTAGGGAGCGAAAAACTGGAAAGCCTCAGAGCACGTGTAATTATCGTCTGAAGCGAGGCCGAGGCCGATAAACATGTGCTCTGAGGCTTTCTTTTTCGCTTCATAGGTGCGTATATTATTTTTCATGAATCCCCCAGCAGAAATTGACTTTTCCGTTTTGGCCGCCGGGACGAAAAAGGTAAACGCACTAAACACAAAACTGAAGCTCTGAGATTTTCAAGGCGACTTGATATTAAAACGCTGAATGTAATATTTTAAAAAGTATTATATAGCTGACGAGCCAATTTAATTATACGGCACAGAGTTAACAAAAAACGCTTTTACAAAGGGAATTTGAAAAATATTCGATGCGCTGTACGTAAAGAGCGTACTTGCACGGGGGAGCGCAAAGCGCGCTCCTCAATACTCAAACGCTTGTATCAAAAACAACGTATTCGAGCCATGTACTGAAACTAAAGTAAACCAATAAAAATTTACCAAACAAAACAGTCCTGTATTGATTTTTTCCTTCATTGAAATTCATAAAACAAAATTTACTTTATATAAAGCCACAGTTAATCAATAGATAAATTTAGCAAAGGATCCTATTGAACCGACAGACCGTCTTCAATCTCAGTGAATGACTGATTTAGCAGAATTATCCGTAGAATATAGAGCGTAAGTCCAAGAACTAATCGCTACACGTTCACTGGGATCAATCTTACGTAAAATAAGTTCGAATCGTGTGTCACAGGGCGTGATTCAGTCCACGAGCTCGGTGAGCGACCATTTTTTCTTTTTGCTTTTCAACGTTACATCGGCGCTCGCCAAGGCGCGCAGCTCCTAAATCGCTCCTGCGCTCCTGCGACTCGACTCTAGGCTTTGCGTGGGTGCGATCCGTATCGACTCTGCAGCCCCCGCCCTCCACGCACCCATACAACTCGACGGCGTGGGGCTAAACGCGCACTCCATTCCGAAGGGTATCCCGATGCATCTCGCCTTCGTGAATATTATTGCTATAGACCGTAGGATATAGTCGGCTTGGCGCATGCGTGCACGGCTCGCGCGTTAGTGAATAGGCACCACCACCGACGAGCAACCCCTTCAGAGGCAGGCGCACTGCACCGCGCGCATTACGGGGGTCGAGCCCGAGGCTGCGCGCACTTCCTGCGACATCATGAAGTCCTGTCCAGTTAGCTTTGAAAACGTCTTCGAATGCCTTATATGGTCAAAAGCGGAGCTGCTCGCTGACTCGAGTACATACATCTACTGTATTTCGAGGCAAGCATTTGTATACCCGCAGCGCGTTACGCACAGGACTGCGCGACTGCGATACAAATATATGCTATATATACCTATAACGTCGACGGCGACTGACAAGCAGGCCATGCTGCCCTGTTAGAAAAACAACTCGCTGCTTTGAAGCTCGATTCGAGGTCAATCCTGTTACCCTCTCTTTAATGCCCTGCCGCACGAGTCGCGCCAAGTTCATATATTATATAAAGGGTAACGCGAGCCTAGTACATCCCTCGCGGTCCTATTTTATTTTTCCTTTCGCTTTGAAGCCGTGTGCACATAGCGTGAGAACCTAGAGCTGCGCGTACATATATAGGTATAATATATATAAGCTAGCTATCCGTTTGATGTAGTTTTATTAAGTTAAAGCCACAGGAACAGCTTATATATAGAGCGTATCATCCTACCTGCGCGTGTATACGTAGGTACATCGCGTTGCAAGCTCTTTGATCATTGCTCGACTCGCAAATTGCTTTACGTGTTGTGTGTGTGCTGTACTGTATATACTCTTTTGCGACAAACTGTAGTATGACACTCGATGCACTAATTGACAGCAATTTGTAAAATATTAACTTTTTTTCAGTTTTACCGATGCTTTTTTGATCGAGCCATCGTGTTTCATCAACTTTTATAAACTGCACTTATTACGCGTAATCTCGAATAAATTTTGCACCTCGGTACTTTTGTTCATGCACTCAATTTGACAAATAAACCGTTAAATATTTTCACAACATAAAATAAAAATAAAATTCAACCTGACAATAAATTATCGTTTGACAAATTTCACATGCCAATTCGTACATTTGAGCACTACGCAGCACACAAACCACTATTTACCTAATACGAAAATCGCGCGGTGCTGCGCACGCACCAGCAGTCCGTTAAATTCTCACATGAATCTCGTTTTCTTCCGGGCCGAGCGCTCTTGTTCCGCGAGCCGAGTAAGCGGCGCCGCGTATTCGGTCCATTCTGTGCCTCCACTTGCCGCAGTAAGCACTTCGCTCCAATTTTTCACCGGGGTTTCAACATGGTAAGATCTGCCGCTGTTGCTAAATTAATTATACTTTTTCAATGATCACTAATTCTTTGATGATGGGTTTAACAATTGCCATTATCAAGGTTAAAAATTACGAGTTTGATTCGTAAAAGTCCTATCGATTAAATTTTAATTATTTTTTACAATCCAGCACGTGGGCTCTTCACGACCACGTTGCATTTTGAATTCGCTCGAATTATAATTATTAAATACTTTTGGCAACTTTCCGTTCGAGAACAAAATTGAAAGAAATTCTAGTTCTATTTTTTAATGATCAAAAAACGCATTCATAGCAAGTTATTTGTAGTTCAAATATGCATAACCTGCAATTTTACACTTTTCTATTCTATTTCTGAATAAAATGATGATTTAGATAAATTTCTGTTTATGGTTTAAACTGATAAATCATGAAGATAATATTCTAGGGCGGTCTGAATCTTATAATCGTACGAAGTACTTTTGCCGCGTGTTACTTTTGCAATTTTTTAATTCTGCATTATCTTTTACAGAAGTCGAAAACTGTGTGCCACTCCAAAGGCATCGTTTATTCGCAGAGGATAATTTCGCTTCAACCGTACAAAAATTATTTGAAAAATGAATGAAATAATTTGGAATTCCACGTGCGTTTTTAAGGTAAGGTTACAAAATTATTCAGATATTATAAAGTTAAATTCATGACTATTTTCACATACTTGATTACTTAAATGATGATTTAGATTATATTTTGTTTATGGTTTTAACTGAAAAATCATGTAGATATTATTCTAGGGCGGTCTGATCAATTAACTTGAATAATATAATTATGAAATTTATGCATTATCATATTGTTATAAATGTATCTTCTATTTCTGCAGATCGATTTTGAGACTCAACTTAATCATGGCAAAATGAATATACCAAAAATGATCCAATTAAGTATGTTAACTTGATTGCAATCATTCTGACCATGATCGGTTTGAACGAGTTGTTCATCATCTCAATTTATGTAAGTTGAAATAATTAAGAATAAAATTTTTTATCACAAGTAACAACGCCTGGGGATCATTTTCTTTGAAATTGATGGCAGTACGAGAGCCGTCTGTACGGTATGTTCTCCAGACTGCAAGGCGAATAAAGAACTTGCCCCCTACTTGTAGGTGTGAGCATAAGTTCGGTATATTCCATAATCTTGATGTAGCCCGTTGGGCCAAGACAGAGAGACAAACCATACTGAACACAGCCCATTATAAAATAATGTTCAATTATTTCAAAAAACAAACTGAATGGCGACAATATTTGTCTAGATGACGTAGCATTAACAGTTTTTTCATATTGCAGGTATCCAAAAGGTGGAGTTGGTGAATAACTACTGATATTTGAAGCCAGTGAATCATGATGATAATCATGTTTAACATGTAGTTCTTCACTTCAAGTAATGTAAGTTGAAATTATAAAGAATAAAATTTTTTTTCACAAGTAATAACGCCTGGGGATCATTTTCTTTGAAATTGATGGCAGTATGAGAGCCGTCTGTATGGTATGTTCTCCAAACTGCAAGGCGAATAGAAAACTTGCCCCCTACTTGTAGGTGTGAGCATAAGTTCGGTATATTCCATAATCTTGATGTAGCCCATTGGGCCAAGACAGAGAGACAAACCATACTGAGCACAGTCCCATTATTAAATATTATTCAATTACTTATATGTATGAACTTTTAGTCATAAATTTTTGTCTCTTAAAATTTATTTTTTATTTCCCACAGTTCATCATGACATTTGGTAGAGAAATCATTGCTGATACTTGAAGCCATCTTAAGAATCGGTAAGAATTACTTTCATCCAACTTTACATTTTATAAATGATTTTTTTATATGATGATAAAACATGATTGCCTTATCAGACCATTCTGGTGAAACCATCATGCTGCCTTCCTACTGAAGCAATTTAGATATATATTTTATTAAAAAATGTTTTTTAGAATTTTTATTTAACAGTATATTTTTTAAATTCCAGCTGCTTTGTTCTGCTGAATTATTGGTAACTTGGAAGCAGAGTATTTAGTTTAATGTGGCTATTGATATCAGCTTTCAAGATTGGTAAGTTTAATATAAAATTGTGCTATATAAACGTTTTAAGTAGTTTAATCATGATTTAATTTTCATAATAAATTGTTAAAAAGAGCTATTGACAAAGAATTAAAGGATAAATTTGAAAAAAGTAAAAAACTTGGAATTAAAAATGTTTGACAAATATTTTATGATGAGTATTCCTAGAGCCAAAAGGATTATGAAATTTTATGATTCTGAATGATAGGACTGACGCTATTAAAACATATGCTGTTCTTATTTCTATTTAAGAAATCTCAACTAATAAAAGCACTTATTTCAGATAATTCATAAAAATCAGTCTTTGAATTTGACTTCTGGAAGCATTCCAATGTCCATCAAATGTTTGAACAGCACCTACATTTTTAAAGGTATTTATATTTTTTTAATTTAAATATTTATAAATGGCTGTTATAATTCTTCTTTTTATAATGATGATTACCCATTAAGCCAAAAGGATTATGAAAAATTGTGATTCGAATTTAATCTGATTTAACTCATGTTTGACATTCAGAAGTGTTAAAATTAAAACAAAGCAAATAACTAATTTTTTTTTTCTATAGTTTCATCTTCTACCTCCATTAAAAATTTGTCTTACAATTTGTATGGGATATTTCCAACAGCCTTAAAATTTAAAAGGTAAATATAATTTAAAAATTAAGCATATTGTTAAGAAAACCGCGTTCATACTTCCAGTTATAATGATGATTACCCATTAAGCCAAAAGGATTATGAAAAATTGTGATTCGAATTTAATCTGACATTGTTAAAATTTTATACTTCACATATTTACGAGTGAATTAAAACTAATAAATATTTTTCATTACAGATTTATCAACTCTTGGATTATTTTTCTCTACAATCGTTGAACTCAAAGAAAGGTAAATATATTATATAATATGAGTGAATGTTGTTGAATTTTCATCGTGATGAGTATACCTAGAGCCAAAAGGATTATGATAAATCGTGATTCTGAATGATAGGACTGATGTGTGCAACAAAATATAAAAAAAATTGTACGCTTTAAACAAACATACTACATAAATTTCTTTTCTTTTTTTCAGAAATGCAAGTTACGTTCAACTTCTCTAAAACAAAAAATAGGAACACACTTCTCATATCTAACCAATCTGCTTGAGTTAAAAGGTGTGTATCTTGAATTATTTAAAACATTAAATTTTGAAATGAAAATATTACGCAGTCAAAGTTTTCGTGATGATTACCCATTAAGCCAAAAGGATTATGAAATACCGTGATTCGAGTTTAATCTGATGTATTATTAAAAAAAATGTTTTTTCATTTATTTCTCGACAAGTTTCTAACTAAATAATTTTTTTTTCAGAGATTGGGTTTCCATGGTTTGGCTCAATCAGCTTGCAGACTCGTTCGCTCATTAAATTGTGTAAATTTAATTATTCTACAAATAAAAAAAATTTACATCTTACAACTCTTGTGTTGTCATTGACAAATCGACCATTAAAAATTGAATTTCCCTCGATACAAAAAAAGAATCATTTTACACGCTGGCACGCCTGATCCCTATAGCGCGCCGAGTCCTTGTGTGAATGGTTTCTAAATTCCTGCGACCCTGTGCACTCTATTCCTTCCTTCTTTCGCTGTTTTTTTTCTCCCTCTCCGTACAGCAGCACCAGAATCACGCACACATCCTGCGAAATCATCGCCTATACGTGCGCACGACGAGCATAGGGTACGATCATAGGGTGCACTACACCCACACGCGCATCACAACGCACGTACAAACGAAACGAGAGACGCGAGTTGGAGGGAACGAAAGAAAGGGGCTGCTGCTGGCGGCGGCGTTGCTCGTGAGTAAGAGATATAGACGAGAGCGGCGCGCGATCCTGCCCATGGCCGTATATCCGTCTCGCGCGTGGCAAACATAACTTCCTGGTGGCGTGAATGCTTCTGGCGCTATCCTTTCGACATGTGACGCGACATTGACGAAAAGTCAGCAGCAGCAGCCGTCGCTCTGTCACATGGCGCGCGCATACCGCGGAGAAGCGTGTCAAACTCCACCGGCAAAAGCGTCTTTTTGCATGCGGGCTCCATTACGTTGTATACATACCCCTATAGCTAGCCTTGAAAACCACATCGGAATGTTCCTAGGATCCTGATAGCGCGAATGTCCATCGTATTGGCGTCGAGCCCAAAATTTATACTATATATTGTATAATAACACGAGCTGGAGTTGGTTGGGGTAAAAAAAACGTACCACGTGCAGCTGCGATACCTACTGCTGTCCGCAGGGGTGGATACATCTCGCATATATGCGGGACACAAAGAGAGGAAAAAAGGGCGCGCCATGATACGTGATGCTATGCGCGCGGAACGACGACGACGATCCCCGACGACTACAGGGTGCCTCGAGCCGCATGTGGTCCTGGTATGGAGAATATGCGTAAAGGTAAATATGTTAGGAGACGCGCTTTTGACGTCGCGCCAGGTTTGATCGAGTCTTCGTGCGGGCGATCGCCTGTGCGACGAGCGACGTGCTTCGGCGATACGATGCATCGCGGCACGAGTGCAAGCTCGCACAAATGTCGCGCTTGCGACCCTATGTACACTATATACATATGCACGCGAGCTACCTGCTTAGCTGCGGCCCTATACCGGCGTTACATTGCGCTCGGTTTCGCTGCGCCAAGTAACACTACGTGTATCCGTCTATACACATCGCAAGCTCGCGCAGCCGTACATACCGCATATGCTGCGCGAGCGCATATATATATTTAGGGAATTCGTATACGTATACGTATCTATAATAATGCCGGCAACGCCATAGCACCGCGTTGTATATATATTTTATTTCGCGACACGTATGTAAATCATGTCTTCCCGATCCTAAAGCTCGCTCCTCTATATGCTATATGTGCCGAAATCGTGTATATATTTGCGCAGCGGCATATATATTGTACATATTTGCTTGTATCTATTGTACAAGCACGTATGTGCCCTCGCGACGCATAATAAAGATGCTCTCTGAATAAAATAAAAAAACGCGTGTGTTATAATGAGCAAGACGATTCGACACGCGAATTGAATCGGGGCGTAGCCTTGCCTACGAGGGTAGCATGTCGCGCTTGGAGCTTGCGCAAGCGACAGCAACTATATAATACATATATAGGGTAGGGTAGACAGGAGGGGAGCTTTTCTCATGTTATCCTGCGAGCCGTAACGTCTCTTCCACGTGTTGACTCGTTTCACTTGCTGCTGCCTGGCCTGACCATCGCCGCGACTGCACGGGCTCGACTACTGCTTCTCTGCAAGTAGTCTGTACTACTGCCGACGCGCCAACTGAGTGAATTCCTCAGTAGTACGCAGAGCTTTGCGCGATCCTCCCGCGCGTTGACTCGTATCACTCGCTCGGCGCGTCGGTCAGCGCCCAGGCACGCAGCAGCCGCGAGCGGGAGAGCGAAATTTCGACTCGAGGCTTATGTTATCCCCGTGTTGCGTGCCACTTCCGGATTCGCGTACGCCGCGGTGCAGGCTACAGAGAGAGAGGATACAGCTTCTATACGTAGATATATATACCCTCGCTGCACGATCAGAGGCCCTTCGTTGCGCGAGCCACCACTGCGTTCGATATATATAACTGCGCGCGCGCGAGCGAGCGAAACAGAAAGAGACAGACGTAGGCCGGGAATTCCACCTCTGCACGCGAATAATGTCCTAAGATACGACTTCCTGCTCGCATACGGTGAGACGGCCACCCTACCCGTTTTGTGCGGAGAGCGGAAGTGCCTCGCGTACGTGCGTACGGTCACATGTGGATGCGCTCGAGCTTTTATGCATGTATAGCAAATTTTCGTCTTCTATCTGGTTTTTCATCACATTGGAGCAAGAAAAAAATTCAAGTAAATGTTGTTATTTCTAAACATGAGTCGATTAATTTCGTTAAATTTGTAAGCCACACGCGCGTAAGATTCCTTCGCTTTTACAAAAACAATACGCCATTGGAGGTTCTGCTGTGAGAATTAATTTCTTCATTATACTTTTGATTAATGAATACTGGTATCCAATTCAAAGTACCGAACAAATTGTTATTATTCACGATAAAATGAATGAATGAACGTTGAATGAAAATGTAGATTTATAATGGATGACGGAATTAAGGATTTGGATTTTTAACAAACCATTAACACAATACCATGCTTATATTTCAAAATATTTTATTGTATCGACTTGCTTCTAAGAATTAATTTCCAAAGTAATATAAAAACGAAAAATAAAAAATAATTATTAAATGGGATAATGGTTTAACTTGAATTACTTTGCAAAAGGATTATATCTATTTTTTCCTCTAAATATATTCGTACCTCTACCTCTACCTCTACCTCTACCTCTACCTCTTCCTCTAAAGCTTGACCTACGATTAGGAGTAGAATCTGAATCTGAATCAGATTCAGATTCAGATACGACTCGTTGAGTATTTTTCGGACAGTAGTCGGATTTGTGCTTCTTTATATCCTTGCATTTGTAGCAGAAGTACATGTCTGTATTTGCTAGTGGACATTCTCCGGCCCAATGTCCCCTCACGTTGCACCTATGACACTTTGTTTCAGCCAAGGATGGTCTTTCGGGCGAGTTATGAGTTTTAGGTGGTCGCTCGTCAGGATATATCTCCGATTCCATATCTAAAAGACAGACTCTCATATCGTCATATTTCATGTTAATTCCTCTGACACTTTTCGAAAGATTAAATGTTGATTTAAACAACGGACAAGTATCACCAACAGCATCAAAAAAAAGTTCTGCCTTCTCTGAATCGGGCATCTTTGAATCATTATATTTATCAAAATCATTGGTGAGTCTTTCAAATCGCTCGATAAAATCTCTGGCTTTTTCTTTAGCTGATCTTTTCATAGTATATAATATTTTTCTAATTTCGATAACCATGAGATCTCTTTCGAGTTGTGAAATTTCTCTTGACCCTTTATTAATGAGTTTACTCTCAGTGCCGTTCTCGTTAGTGGCTGTTGTTATTGCACGCTGCACTTCCAAAATCTTCTTGAGGATAATCTGATTCTCAGTGGCAATCTCCAACTGTTGCTTTAGGATTCCCTCGACACTGTATGCAATTTTCTTCATCTCCTCGTACCAAAGATCGTTAGGGCCTCTTCCACCCAAATGAAAAGGATATTTCTCCTTCGTTGACACTTGAAAGAAAATGATTTAAGCGTGTGAGTATTTTAGCAATCGAAAAATACATTTTTATATCATGTGTATGGAATTTGACAATTCCTTAAAAACACTGCGATTCTGACCGGCTGTGCATATCGATACTAATGAAGTGACTTTGTCAAATACACAAACAGGGTAATGCGAAACTAATCGTTACTTTAAGAACTGTATTTCTAGTTTGATATTTATACATACATCCTATACCCCAATCTAATATGTATGTGAGAGAAATTTACAGAAAAGAATTAATTGAATTAATGAATTTATTTATTATTGTGTGATTTTAATCTTTGAATATGTGAATCAAAACTTGAAACATAGAGCGCTGAGCGACCGTTTGACACTTCTTTGTCACGCTCGTTTGTTTTTGTGTGCGATAGATTTTTTTCTCACCTTGCGATGTCGTACGCTCGTGTATCTCTAAACGTGTAGCACGCGCGCTCCTACCGGCAGAGACTTGTCGAGAAAAATTACTGTGTAATGATGAGCGAATTCGAGTCCTTTGTTTTTGCGCACCGAAAATAACCGTTTTTGCCAACAATTTTATCCACTGTGCTTATTCACGCGGCTCGATTCTATGTAAATTTGTCAAATTTAAAGAAGAACTACAAACAAAAGACAAATACTTCACGAAATAATCGAATTTCCTCTTTTTCGCTCTTGCGATTCATGCGTCGGCATGCCCGAATTTTATCCGCGATTACCAAGTAATTAACACTCACAAACTGTTAAAATGACTTAAAATTTACTTACTTTTCAAGCGTACGTCCCCACTTTTTTGCCGACTCGTGATAACTTGGTGGAAATAATAATGTGACAACACTGGCTACGCACTTCGAAGAATCAATCACTGATCATGATAAATAAAGAATACTATCTATTGAGAATTTATGAATATCGTGCAGAGCTATCAACTGTAGTGTGCACACTCTATCTTTAAAAACAAATGCACGAGTCTGAGGGTATTCGCGAATAAACTCGTATCGGGTGCCGGCGTCGGCGAGAGTTAAATATGAGTGGATGATCGTCCGTTTGCGCGAACTTCATTCATTCTGTCCCCTCTACTTTATTTGCTCGCTCGTCTCGATGACCTGTGTAACAGCTCGCGGCCTCTAGGCGTCGCCAACAATATAGGTATTAACAACGAAGCAATCGAATCCAGCACAAATATGTGTTTAACGTCTCGAATAGCGTACCAAACATTCATTGATATATTAAACATGAATTTTTAGTGAAATATCGCCTGAATTGGGACTGAGGGTAATTACTTAACAATAGTTAAATACAATTAATTTACTCTTACTCAATATTTACGCAAATACGGATGATTTCAAACTTACCGGTCCCTTTAAATTTGCTTAAACTAAAAATGTACTACAAATTAAATTTGTAGTTAAACGCATATTTTTACAAAATCAAACTTGGCTTAGGGAGATTTTTACGGCTCTTCATTCTCATGTGACGCAACAAACGCAACGGTCTCCTTTTTCGACAATTGTAAGTATAGTACAGACTCGATCCGCGCATCGTGCAACTTGCGAGCTCGTCCTGTTAGCCTAGTAGCAAAGGGGCGCGAAGGTGTCTTTTGGCGCACGTGCCAATTGCCCGGCCGACGCGATTCGTCCTCCAATAAACAGTATCGCAGAGAACACGCGAATGAGGAGAATTCAACTGCGCTCGGTGTGCAATGCTACATAAGGCACGCCTTGGAACTGTGACGACCCGAGGTCCCACATACGACGTAACGCTGCGAGTTACGCGATTAACGACGCTGCGCTCGGCCCGCACTCGGCTAACATGTGCGCGAACGCGAGTATCGGGATATATATCGGGGCATTCGATTCACAGGCGGCGGATATCGTGCACCGGGGGTAGGTACTGGTCGCCGGAGGGCGCTTAGCACAGGCTCCCATGTAAGATACACGAATGAACTTTGATAAGCCGCTACTGACGCTACTGCCGCTGCCGCTGTTACGTTGTACAACGCTCCACGTAAAAGGGGTGTATGCAGCATACAAGTAGTGAACGCGCGCGCGCATACTAAAAAGCTCTCGAGTCGCTGTCCCCCATAGCTCCTACATGTGTATAGTCCATGTGCGGGGGTGCACAGAAACGTCGCAGGATCACGTAGTAGTAGGTATAGTATAGTACAAAGTCGAGCGACCTCCAGCAGAGTCTGCTGGCTTGCTACCGAAATATTCTTCGCGTTTGAGGCAATTACGCGCATTAAGGACAGGCGCCTCGTTTATATACGACGACGACGACGGGGCGATGCAGCTTGCCAAGCGGCTCGACTTTATATACATGTATCGCGCTTGCGATGAAGCCGCAGTTCTGTACATCCAACCCGCACTAGCTACCTCACAAAGAGAGACTCTATAACAAAGTTAGAGAGTTGCTACTGCTGCTGTACTGCTGCTGCTGCTGCTACAGTTGATTTTATACGGGAAAATTTATACGTTTCGGCTTTGAAAGCTTCAAAAGACGGGCAATTTTCGACGTGAAACATCGCTTTTATTCCTATGCTTTTTTTTCACTTCTATCATTCAAAATTTTATCCTCAACAAAAAAGCTGCACGACTAAATAAGCGGCAAAATCGGCTCGGGCTCGCGTATCTCCGCGAACACGCTGACGTCGGGCTCGTCGTCGGGCTCGTACTCGATCTCTTCGGGTCGCGGCGGTGGCGTCGGGGCTCGGCCCACTCGACGCGGCAAAAACGGGCCCGGCTCGCTCAGACGCGCCAGGATCAATGCCGCGATATCCTCGGCCTTGCACTTGCAGTCATCATTCTCGGTCTTGCACTTGCAGTCCAGTCGTATCACCTCGGCGCTCGGCCCGGCGTAGGCGAGCGCGTCCTTCATGTGCCACATGAGTTGTCGTTGCTGCGCAACATCATAACGTTGAACATTTACATTGCGATCGATATTTAATTATTTTTCTTTTCAATAGTATAAAAAAAGCCAACGACGATCAAACTTTTTGTTTCTTGGGATCTTCCGGTGCTTCCCACGGCAGCAACTTGTTGTTGTTGACTTTGTCAAAGGCACTCGAATCGACCAGCATGAGGACTCGGTTGGGCGGTACGATGCTCGCGTCGAGCTCCTTGAAATCTTCGACTCGCTCCACCCCCGTGAGTATCCATCTTTTGTCCAGCAGCTTCAACTGCGCCAAGCGCTCCTGTTATGGCGACGAATCATTCATCATTCTACAATAATTTAACAACAAGGTAGGGGCTTTTTTTATACGATACTTCGAAAGCTTTTATTTTGAGATCAGCCGGCGCGTCGATGACTAGCTTTTCCTTCTCCTCGCGAAGTTTCTGCCCCAACTCGCTTCTTTGAAGTGCGACCTGTGCCACCATCCGCTCGAAATCCACTTAAATTCAATGTACCATTGAAATGTTTTGCGCAACGATCGTAGAATAAGAAAAGCAGTAGCATACATTCGTTTAGTTCAATTTCATGCCTGAATTTGCACTCTTTGACTAGCTGTCTAGCCAAATCTTCGCTCAGTTCGGCTTTGAAAAAATTCAGCAAGAGTAATCGCATCGACCTGTCACATGTTGGAAACAAGTATCTTCGCCGAGCTAGGTCCAGGCACTCTTCGGCGATGTCGCGGCTCTTCTTTCCCTCCGCATGAATATCCTGGCAAAAAGTTTAATCTCGTTTGGTAATTCACGAATGGACACAAATATTTTTTAATACGTAGCGGCCGCTCTTGTGTCAATTACTTTGATCAGGTGTTTGTAAGCTCGTTTGAGTCCGGTTATATTGATCCAATAATCGTCCGACGAGTCTTCCTCTGCTCGCAATAATCGTGTAACATTTTTTATATAAACGAAAAAAATGGATCGAGTGTCATTATTGTACCTGATAAAACTATGGCGAACACGTGAGTGGGAACGATTCCGCCGTACTTCAATCGATTTGCCAAATGTTCATTCAAACCAAAATCGTCCGATGCTGGATATATCGAAGTGGTCGAGTTAATTTTGTACTTGAAATAAATGTACATCGCTTGATAAGTATAATGTGTTAAAATTACCTACGAATATCCATCCATCGGAATTGTTTTTCATGTGCTCACTCCAAATTTCTTTCCAACTTTTTATCACAGCTTCGGCGTAGCATCTCGGAGCATGTTTCAATATCTATAAATGAAACGTGCATGTGAACGTCTAGATTGAAAAGAAAAATCATGACGAACTCACGAGTGCGTCGTCGCTCAACACTTCCTCCGAAGTTATGATCGGTATCTTCAGTTTCTTGCTCAATCTTGCCGTCACACGCTGCGCATCTGTAAGTGTTAAACCGCAACCAAATGTCATCGTTCATCGTGGATTGTCGATCGATTTTTCGTTATAAGTATTGATACCGAAATTCTTCGGGACAATCATAATAATCCTTGGAGAGTATAATCTCCTAGCAGCATGACGTACGCACTGCTTCAGGTACAGCAAATGATCGTCGGGTTTTTTCAACAAGAGCATTGCAGTCATTTCCTTAAGTGAGAAATTTTTTCTCCATTTGATATTTGGATGTATATTTTACCGGTTCGAAGGGTACGATGGTAAAAAATAAGGGGTCTATTACTTGAATTAGTTCGAATATTCTATGCTGCTCTAGGTAAGAGTAGTCTTTTACCAGCATTTTTTCCATTTCGATCGATTTTACAATTGGATCCATTTTTAAATGTGTATTTGAATTCAATTTGAAATTTAACTGATCGCTTACTCAATGTTAGGTTAAATAACAACTGTATGACATTTTTATCATTTTGATTATTTACGTGTAGGTTGGGGCATACATTCACGATTTTATATGCACAATATAGGTACTATTATAGTTATAGCTAGAGTCGATTTTTAATAGTCAGTTTCGAATAATAGTTAATTGTAAAGATTGATTGTTTAAAGAAAATGTATTCCATTTAATAAGTTTAAAAAACTTTTTTATTATTCATAATAAACATACAAAGTATGTAAATTATTAAACAGCTACAGTGGCCGGGGCAGCAGCAGCAGTAGTAGCAGCAGGTGCGGCGCTCTGAGCCAATTCTTCGCGAATGCGATCTTTCTTGAGTTGACCCATGAATGAGGCCTTGTCGGCAGCAGTTTGGAAGCGACCGTGACCGAACTTGGAGCTCGTGTCAATGAATTTCAAATTGATCTTCTCCAAAGCCGCGCGCTTCGTGTGGACAAGAAGCGACTGAAAATAAAAATTACAGTCGAATTAGTTGTTTTAGTTTGAGATACTGTTCAAAACAGATGATGTTAATTTTCATCAGTTTCTTGATTTTGAGTATGTTGTCATGAATATTTTGTCTGATAAAAACTTTAAGCGGCTGAAGGTAGATGACATGGAAAACTTAACAAAAAGTAATGGACGTACCTTTCTCAAAGTGATGACTCTCTTCTTTGTTCCCATGCAGCAACCCTTAATCATGATGTAGTCATTGTTGACTTCACCATAATGGGGAAAACCACCCATAGGAGTAATGGTCTTTTCAGTAAGATCGTACTCAGTTGATGCATTATTTTTAACGACCTGCAATTATTTCAAATATTAGATTTAGGCACTGTGTGTACAAAATCCGCAAGTCTTCTTACAAATTAGAATAACAAAAATTTACCTTTCCGTCCTTAGTATGGATTCCCTCACCAATTCGGTAGATTTTCTTGTTCATTTCAGTACGGTGATGGTATCCCTTTTGACCGGCGCGGGCGACGGTGAAAGATACTCTGCTTGGATGCCAAGCACCAATACAGGCAACTTTCCTAAGACCCTTATGCGTCTTTCGCGGCAGTTTCTTGGTATGCCAACGCGAAGTAACACCTAAAAAAATGAATAAGATTTAGTAGCAATTCAAAACAAAAAGCTCGAATAAAATAAGGGGTTTCTAGATTCAGTAAAAACATAGATTTATCAGAATAATCAAGTCGATCTATAATTTCATTTTGGAAATCAAAGAAACTTGTCTCGAATAGTATTTTACCTTTGTATCCTTTTCCCTTGGTGACACCAATCACATCAATCATCTCATCTTGGGCAAAGACATTACTGACAGGAATGGACTTTTCAAGATGTTCTTTAGCCCAGTTAACTTTGTCTGCAATGGATCCACCATTGAGTTGGATTTCCATGATATGAGCTTTCTTTTGACGTTGTTTCAAAAGCTTCATTTGGGTATGAGCAATTACACGAACAACTTTACAGTACTTGATAATTTTCTTGAAGTCTTTTTCAATTGAAGCTTGACCAAGATTATCCTTCCATTTTTTGGAAGCCTTAGTAAAGGCCTTCTTCTTACTCTTATACCTGAGAAAAAATCAAATGTCCTTGTTTTTGTACATATCCTAACTGCAATGTGTGAATCTCATCAAAATGAGCGGAGATTGCTACACACTAGCCAGTTTAGCCAAATTGAGTATCAAAAACTTCAATAGCTAAAACCAGTCATATAATAACTCTCATCATAATGAGCGGAGAGTTTAAGGAGGACTAATTAAATAATTGTTTGGAATTTTTTAATAAAAACAAATAAAAAAATTGTTTAGATGTGGAAGGTAAAATAAAAAGTTGTTTACCAGTTCTTGTAAAATCTTCTTCTACAATCTTCTGAGAGATGCTCAGCCCAGACAGTGGTCAAAGCACGAAGACCATGGGGTGTTTCAATATATCCAACAACTCCAACAACAACCATAGGTGGGGTTTCAAGGATTGTAACAGCTTCGACAATCTCTTTCTTGTTCACCTCTGGTGAAAAAAAATTTTGCTTTTAAAACTGATCATATACATGTACTCAATTATTATTTACTTATAAACTGTGTTCAATATGGTTTGTCTCTCTATCTTGGCCCAATGGGCTACATCAAGATTATGGAATATACCGAACTTATGCTCACACCTACAAGTAGGGGGCAAGTTTTTTATTCGCCTTGCAGTCTGGAGAACATACCGTACAGACGGCTCTCATACTGCCATCAATTTCAAAGAAAATGATCCCCAGGCGTTGGATTACTATTTTTAATATTTATTTTAATCGATTAATATTGATATCACTCACTTGAACCAGGACGATCTGCTTCTCTTACAACGTGGGTCATACCAGCTTTGTAGGCAATGAAGGCGGTAAGGTGAACTGGTTTAGTTGGGTCATCTTTAGGGAAAGCCTTTACTTTACCACGATGACGTTGGGATCTCTTTTTAGGGTAGAATCCCATGGATCCATGACGGGGGGCACTGAATTTTCTGTGAGACTGTACAAGTATAAAAGTGCAAAAATTAAAAAATGATTGAAGGAATTATTGGAATTATTCGACATATAATGACATTTCAGACCGCCCTAGAATAATATCTTCATGGTTAATCAGTTGAAAACCATAAACAGAAAATTATCTAAATCATCATATAGCCAACTGCATTTGCAGGTTACGCGAATCCGGCAAAAATGTATTAGATTAAAAAACATTATTGGATCGTTCTCGGAAAATCAAATATATGATAATACTACGAAATCTTCAATAATGCTTTATAATGGACAAAAAATTCATCAAAACTTTTGTTTAATAAATAATAAATGTGTAAGTATTATCGATGACCATGCCACATGGTTAATCTTATGCATGTTCTTTAAAATGCATTTAACAATTTTTTGCAAAACTAAAGACGCGATGGTTAAAAAGGATCTTATCAGAATATTTTGTCAAATTTGGTATGTAGTTTTGTCTACAGATGCCAAAAATATTTTCAGATTGCAAAATGCGTCTTACCATTGTTCCACCAACGATGAAAATGAACGAGCAGCGGTGAATTTGCACAGACAGTCGCTACAGTGCACTATGCATGCAGTCGATTATGAAGGACTCTATCTCATTGTTAAAAGCGCCATCTAGTCAGTCTCGACAATATTCAAGTCCTCTTTTACAGTCATCCGTATCGTCAAATGTCATAATAAAGTAAAGTAATTTTACACCATGGGTGTTGTAAGTTGAACATTGTTCAGTAAAATCGTAATGCATTTTAGGAAAAGTACAGTCAAGCTTCTGTTATAATATAAGTACAATATTACTTTCACATCGGTCATTCACCTCGTCATATCGAAAATTTGGACAAAAAATCAGAAGTAGGTATGGAACACCGTCATCGTAGTATCAAGTGTTTATTTTGATAATAACTTCGTGATCAACTGTTCTGACCTTTTAAACGAGTTTGTCTGTTTGTCATTTTCTGCTGAACTGTCAAGATAATTTCCGAGGCTTTTTAATTTTATTTTCGTTGAAAAATTGAGGAATTAAGACATGGATATTAGCCAGTACCAAGAGCAGGTATGTAGTTTCCTTAACATTGTTTGGTTTAGTTGATTATAAAACTCAAAATTGATTTTTTACAGCTTCTCCAAGTGGAACAAGCCCTTGTCAATGCTACAGGACAGGAAAGAGAAAGCTTATTAAGTCTGCAATCTGATCTAAATGAAATAATTCAACTCGCCTATGAAACTAATGATGGTAGTGATGATGATATTAGTGAAGCTACTAATAGTACTAATAAGCCAAATAACAGTTTAGATGATGAATATGATCTATTCAAGGTACGGATTAATTTAGAAAAATGTGCATTAAATTTAGATTTTTTAATTTCATATAAAATATATTTTTTTTACAAGGCTGAAATGGCTAAACTTGACGAGCCATCATCAAATGATGATAAAAATACAGAACCTGTTGTAAAGCTAACCAAAAATTTGGAAGTCAGTATAATGATGTATCATACTAATTATAAAAGTTCAAATATTACACCGTTTTATGCTGTATTAGGAAGAATTAAAGGCTCTTGAAGGTACCAAATGTCGAGCACCGCATGGCAGCAGTTGGGGTGGTACAGGATATCACAATGCTATGATTTGTTCAGTTCATGCAGAAAATAGTGAAGATTCTGATTTAAGTGATGTGATGGTGGGTGAATAATTTTAAAAATTTATAATTTATGCACATAATTAAAATGTTATAACTTTATTCAGGTGAGGATATTGTTTATAAATCCAACACATAAAGAAATGCTTCCTTGTCCTTATTTTTTGGATGGATCTTGTAAATTTTCTGAAGAACAATGCCATTTCTCTCATGGAGAGCTTATTTCATTTGCAAAACTGGAAGAATACAAGTAATAAAATTCATATTCAACCTTTTAAAAAATATTCAAACTGAGAAATGTGTAATTAAATAATATTTTTTTAATACCAGAGAACCAGATTTTTCAAATCTTAAAATGGGCAGTAGGATATTGTCAAAACAAAAAAACAATCTGTGGCACAGATCTGTAATATTAAAATGTCCTGATAATTCAGATGAATTGTACCAATTAAGATCTGAAGCAAGTGGTACTGTGTCAGAAGTTGGAATACAAGACATATTACCTCTAGGTAAAATTTTTTCATGACATCAAAAATAGTTTACTATTTATTTTACTTAAATTATTTTCTCATGATTATAATATTAGATGATACTGGACTACAAATGTCTGAGTCTTCTGATGACAGTGACTATGAAAAAGAAACTTATTCAAATATAAATCAAGAACCCAGTGAAGAGTTGATTCAAAAGGCACTTTTAACAGGTGATACTAGTAAACAACTTGGTGCATGGGAGCAGCACACTCGAGGAATAGGTAGTAAATTAATGGAAAAAATGGGTTACGTACATGGTACTGGTTTAGGTAAAAACTCTGATGGTAGAGTTCAGGTTGTAGAAGCAAGTGTTTTGCCAGCAGGAAAATCACTAGGTAAAAAATTCTCATTAATATTTCTTTTCAAATTTACCTATGGATTATTAAATTTACTGGAATCTTACTTTAGATTACTGTATGGAATTGAAAGAACATGCTGGTGGTGATAAAAATTTATTCAGTGTTGAAAGACAAATGCAAAGGCAAAAGAGGAAACTGAAACAACAAAGAGAAAAAGAATACTCTAATCAAGTAAAAAGGGAGAAAAGTAATGTTTTTAATTTTATAAACAAAACACTAGGAGACAAGAGTAAGTTAATTTTCATATTTCTTGTACATTATGCACATTTATTAATTCAAAAAATTTTATTGTAAAAGCTGATGAGCCAAGCAGTTCCAAAGACCACAAAGAATTGAAAAAAGAGTCTAGTAAAAACCTCAGAATAGCAAGTTATCAAATTGAAGAAAAATTATCAAAACTGGAAAAAGAATCTGCCTATTTCCAGAAGTCAATGAATCAATTTGCTGCTAATAGTATACAACATAATAGTGCAGTTGCAAGATACAATGAAACTCAAAAAAAAATCACGAGTTTAAAAGCATCAGCAAAACGCATATCATCTGAACAGAATCAAAGAAAATTCAAGGAGAAGTTCACTGAATTTTAATATCGAAATGGTAATCATTTTCGAAATGATATTATAGATTATTTGTAAATAATTAATTATATATATATTATATATTTATTGAAAAATTAATTATAACGTTTTAATAAACCCAAGATGAGCATTATGAAAAGTGTATTATGTATTATTTTTAAAATCGTGCATTTCACCCTTTACTTTCACTTTTTGAATCATCAATCAGTGCTGTCGTCAATAAAGTTGTGACAGCTGATTCCTTTGGATGATGTGAGCCGTCTATTCGAGCACGTGCGGCGCCACAAATCAGTTGTAGACCGCAGTGTGCCGTCGACAGTCGACAAAACACACGTGTTTATAAATATACAACTGTAGTCGAACATGTCAGATCAAGACTGCGAAATGGAATCGGCTGCCACCGAATCGGCTCGCAATATCAACAAAAAGTTAATAATTAAATAAATATTATCTACTCTATCAGTAAAAAAAAAATTTAAATGACTTAATCTGTTTTTTAGACTGGAAGATTGCGAGGTGTGCCAGGCCAATAAAGCAAAATATACATGTCCAAAATGCGAGGTTAGAACTTGTTGTTTGACATGTTCAAACATTCATAAACAAGAGTTAGATTGTGACGGAATTCGCGATCAAACCAAGTTCGTCGCTAAAGATAAATTTACAGATTTGGATCTATTAAGTGGTGAATATTATTTTTAAGTACTAATTCATATATTATCATTAAAGGGAACATGATTTTTATTAAAATAATTTTTATTTAGATTATCGCTTCTTAGAAGGTATTGGAAGATCTGTTGAAGCTATGCAGAAAGATCCTTTAAAATTATCTACCCGCACTGGAAATTTGCCACCAGTAGGTCTTTTTTTTTCTAAAATTTCAAAATATTTGAATTTTAAATTTTTGTGCTGATGTACTGATTACTTTTTAGATACTAATGAAGTTGAGAATTGCTGCACAAAAAAGGGGTACAAATCTCAGATTTTTACCCCGACACTTCAGCAAACATGCAGAAAATAGCACTTTTTTAAATTTTAAAACACACGAGCTATTTTGGAGACTGGAACTAATTTTTCCAAATGCAGAAAATTCAAAATGGGTGATAAACAGGTAAAAATAAAGTTTCATAAATTTTTTTATTGTACTATAAATTTGTATAACTGACTGTATTTTTGATATAGAGTTCAGGATGAAAAAAAACTGTCTACAGTATTAGAAGAACTTTTTAATGCTGATCCTTTGAAAGAACAAACAGAAGAATCATCAAAGTAAGTTGAGAAAATTAATATTTGTAAGTCAAGTATTATTTAAAAATTATTTTGATATGAATTTTTATTTTTTTTTTTAGTAATTTAATCGCGTTACAAAGTAAATTGAAATATTATAAAGGAACTGGAATACCAGGATTAAGAGCCCTTTTAAAAGCTGAAGGTGTAAAAAAGTCAAATTCAAGGTAATTATTAACTACTGACAATTGTGTTCAAAAATTTCATTCAATAATCAATCTTGTTTCAGATTTTGGGAGTTGGATATGACAGAATCTCTGAGAGACAACTTCAATAAGAAAACAATAATAGAATATCCAATAATATACATAATTTTGAAAGACCACGCAGACATGTTTGAAATAATAGAAAGTGGTAAAAATTAATTCTATATGGATTTTCAATATTTAACGAGTTATTTTGTGAATTACAATGCTTATTTATTTTACAATTTTAGATGATGAAGAGTTTAAAGAAGTTAATATAAGGAAAGAAAATCCAAAGAGAAAAATTCATGACAGTACAAATCTCAAGCCACCTATTGTGAAGAAAAAAGTTGAAGAGACAAATAATTTCTTTTTCAATGGAGATTTGTCGGATGATGAAGACTCAGAACAATTTTTGTAAAAAGATTTGTATTTAATTTTGTATTTTTTTTAAAAAAATCGTATTGTACATACATAATTTTTTGCCATAATATTACATTAAAATTATTTTAACATTGATAGGTTCATAATTATAAAGCATCTATTTTTCTCGTATTTTCTCCCAAAGACAATTCAAATACATATCACTTAAACATTGACAAGTCATTACAGTCTATCAAAATTAATGTACATATGTAAATCAAACAAAACTCACTTTTAAAAGATGAATAGCAAAATATAATCCAAAAGATGTTTTGGTGAATCAGGGATTTTAAAAGTAAAGCTCATACAATAAAATTGATGTAAATAATTTTTTAATCATGCAGCTACTGTTTTTCAACTCATTAATATAAGTATAAAACTAACCCTTCACAAGATAACAATACCAAAATTTTTTTCTTTTACTAAAGAATGAAGAAGTATAATACAAATGCTGAAAATGCAACTAATCCAACAACAGCCTTAACATATATCGATTTACTATTCAAGAGAGCAGCATCTTTTCTGTACTTCTGTGATAGCATGGATAAGTGTTGTGTTTTGGAGTCCAGTTCTGAGAATTAATTAATTTACAATTATTATAAAATTGTATGCATATTATTAGGATTGTAGAGTTAATGTCAAACCTGATAATATTGTGCCTCTTTGCAGGACATCATCAATATTTTGTACCATTATTCTCTGGACATCTTGAAGTTGTGAGTTTAATTCATTCATATTTCTTCTAGGTTTTCCATCTAAAAATACCTTTTTAGCTTTTTTCAAGTAAGTGTCAAATTCAATAAATGTATAGGGCCTTGTAACAGTATTGACTCTTTTGCCGTACTGAGCATTAAATTCTTGCGCTATATCTTCTAAATAACTGTAAGCAGTAATTTTCTTATAACGAGGTTCACATAAAATTAAATAAACCACATCACCCTCTATCAGATAACTGAAAAATAACAATAATGTATCATTAAAGTTTGAAAGCTCATTGAATATTCAAATTTGAAGAAAGATTGCTTACTGGAATAAATATGGACCAGTTTCAATAGTACACTTTTTAGGTGAATATGAGTTCAGTTTTCTGAACAGCATTTTTGCTTGATTGTTATATTCTACAATACTTCTTCCAGCCTAAAAATTATATTAAAATACAATTACTCAGTTAAAGTAAGATAGATTGCAAGCTTATCTAAATTAATCAAAATCAATAAAAAATTGTCTTCCAAAAGTGTTGTTTCATCCATAAATGAAACCATTATTTTATCAAGGGCTACTGGTACAATGGAATAATTGAGTGAGTAGATAAATTGCGATGATATCATTGTACCTTAATTTGCATCACTACTCAAATATCTCTTACATTATTACGGGAAAAAGATAAAGCACGATAGTTCACAAGAACAAGTCCAACTCTAAACTTGGTGAAAATATCTCATCACGGTAATTACCGGTCGTGGCATTATCTCATTAAAATTGCTCATATCCATTAGAAAAAAAAACTTTCTAACCTGCTCGTCTTCCTCCATAGCAGCTGCTAGGGGCAAACCGTCACTTAATCGCGCTATCATCGTCATTAAAATCATCTTGGCGATCTATTGTTTATTCGATGCAACGATCCAAAGTTCAGCAGAGCAACGAAATTCCGTGAGACACTTTGCGGCGTTATTTACGTTAGAAAAAGACGAGACAGATCGAAGGATTCTGCACAGCAGCTTTGACGTGCGACTCGTCTGCGGCTGTTATTATTGCAACTGCTGGCAGCTCTGTACACAGTATACACACACGCACGCAAAACTCGACACACGGGCGCGTCAATCGTCAGTTTAGCGATGAAACTCGACTAGCAGCAGGCAGCGCGAATTACTGAGGCCTCTCTTGCGATTCGCCACAAAGCCGCGTCCACGTCAGTAACTTTCAAGTTCGTGAAATGTTACACGTTTTAAAACCGCAAAAGCTGCAATGTACAAAAGTTTTATTGATTTTCCGGATTGTGATTAAACAACACGATTGTGCTTGATGATGTAGATAACGGAAAGACGTTCCGTTATGATATTCGGTTTGTTTGTATCGGGTTAAATGTCTTTGACAAGGCAATTAAAACACATTTGATATTCTGTAAGGAAAAGGCTTGTAATGAGCCCAGAAACGAGGAAATTTCCCTTTTATCAGCATTAGGAAATGATTAAACCCTAAAATATTCAATCGAAAGCTTTGTACCAATTAAAATATTAAGATAAAGCCTGTTGATTGATGGTAATGAAGCAAAACATAACTACATGCATTATCTCAAAGTAGTATGCGCATCATTAAAATTCATTAAATTCAATCTGTAATTCCCAAAAAGCCATCTGTCAAAAATGTGTATTACTGGGTGAAATCTCATCGTGTCGAGATACATATCGAAACGCCCGCGCTCAGTCCGAACTCCGAACTCCGACAGTAAGTCAGTCTCCTCAGTTTATATATCCGCGGCCGGTTTCAGCGCCGTTTGCACGAGAAACGGACAAGTTTTGCGAGCATTCGAAACCACGTCTACATTGCTACGCTGCGGGGCGGCCGCGCTGACGTGAATCGCCTACGTTTTATCCTATATAGGTGTGTTATTATTATATGTACGCAAAAGTGTATTGGTGATAAGCCGAGCGAGCGCAACTAGATAACCAGTCGCGGCGGTTTAGCAGCTTGCGACACTACTTTTACTGGCTGTCACATCGAGTATATTTATTCTATATATAAAATTCGAGTGCGCCTAGTGGCATGCCTCGCGGGTACGCAGACACGTAACGTACTATCTAGAATATAGGTAGCACAGCAGCAGTCACTCCTGAAGGCTCCCCTTCTCTTGTTCGTATAATCGCGCGCGGCGTAATCTGTGGCACAATATTGTATTCACCTATAGACGTGTGTATGTGCCAATATTGTACAGTGTCTGTCTCTGTGCCTATACTGTGTTGCATGTGTGTATGTGGGTTTGTACGTGTGTGCGTCTGCATAATATAGCGTGTGTGCAATGTCCGACTGTATGCCAACTTCTTGAAGAACGTATAGCCGTGTGCGTCGGCCCGACTGTCTTTACATAGCATACATATCGACTCCGCGATTCGCACACTTGCGCGCGTGCAGCTCTCGCTCGGTCGCGCGAGATCTCCCGCACCACCGCAACATATTGTATAGATAATAATTAGAGTCGAGACAGCGAGAAACGAGTATCAGCGATTTCCCGACTGTGTGCGTGTAATCGCGAGCGATCGTCGTCGTTGCACAGGCTGCAAGCAAATTATTTTCTCGCTCTCTCTCTATCTCTCTCGAGTGAGTGCGGGTGGATACGTGTGTGTGTGTATGCAGCAGCAGCAGCATACACGAATAAAGGTGCAAAAGTGCATTACTATATGATATGATCCAAGGAAAAGCGGCGCCGAAGAACGTTCGAAGCTGAGAGTGAGTGCAATTGGATGCCTAGCAGCAGCCTTTTTTTTTAACGCGACGATAGTAATAGTGGCTTGCGTGTACGACACATCGAGAGTGCGTGTGGCAATGTTCCCCCTTTCCATGCTCTCGCGCGATATGTTACAACCCGCGAGTACATTTGTCCGTGCTGCGTTCACAGCTGGCACACTTTGACCGCCGAGAAACTGCATTCGATGTTGTTTTTTTGTTGATTTTTTCACGCGGAGATTTCGGACAACGCAGCTCGAGTGCATCTTTTCCATGTCGATCCTCGATCGACTCCGAAATTGAATGACCAATAGATAGCAGAGTTCGACCGTCGCGCGTGAAATATCTCCGCTCTCTTTCTCGCTGTGTATACATATGTGGGTGTGCGTATACGCCAAACACACATATACGCATGAAGCAAAGCAAATCATTGTGAAAGCTGCACTGTCACTTTTTTATGCATTTCGCATTGGTAATAAATGTTTCGAGCAACGACGCGTGTTTTCCGTTTTCTTACCGAATAATTAATTAATCGATGCATTGTGCCATGATCTCGGCAACGAAGAAAATAGAAAAACATTGACGTACCCCGCTTTCTGCTTTGACTTATTTATCGCTTATCTAAACAAACGTATGTTGGCTTTATTTTGCGTATTGTAGTATTCATACAATCACTGCTTTCTTTGCAGGTTTATCATCGAGACGTCTCTCTTCGTGATATTACTATTTTTATATTATTATGGATGTGAGTATTAAATTATTTTTTTCAAGAAATGGCTTTTATGTGCAGTCTCAAAAATATGCATTTTTTTCTGTACAGAATCCCTACAGAGCACGTCCTACAAGAGCAAGAGTAGATGCCAATCAATCAGGATATGGAATACAGAATCAAAAGCCATGGAAAGCAGGTGCAGTGCCAAGACCTCCTAGTGTCAATGCTAATGTAGCTTATCAAACACCTCCAGCTCCTGCAGTAAATCAGAACAAGTCTGATGATGCCTGGAATTGGAATGTAGATAATGCTAATAATGCCAATAATGTTAATAATGGAGGTGATTCCTGGAATTGGAGTGTTGAACAAAATGATATGCAGCATCCGCAACAACCTCCGCAGCAGCAGGTGCACCATCAAACCAACCAACCTCCATTATCAAATCAGTATACTCCTTATTCCAATCAAAAGCCTCCTATTCCACCAACAAATCAAGATAGCTATTATAAAAATGTAAATGGAAATAATAGACCAGTTGTAAATTATGGTCAACAAGCTACTTCTGGTAGAGAAACTTCAAGAGCAGGAATTCCACCACCAGTCAGAGATCCAATGCTGAAACAAAATGATTCTTACCCTCAATACAGCAATCATACCCAGAATCATCAGTTTACTTCGCCTCCTAGACCAAATTCTAATTCATCTTTTTCTGCGGATCAATGGTCAAATGAACAGCAGCATAGTCAAAGTTTGCCATATGCATTACCAAATCAAGTACCCAACCAAAAACTACAACAAGTTCATCAAAAGCCTACACCAGTTATTCCACCTGTAAATAATTTTAATTGGGAACAACAGCAATCTCCACAACAGTATCAGCCACAGCAGCAACAACCACTGCAACAACAATCTCAGCAGCAACAACCACTGCAACAACAATCTCAGCTGCATCAGCCATTGCAAGAACAAATGATACAACATCATTCAATGCATCAACAACCACAACAGCCCTCAACAATTCAGCAACAACCACTGCAAAATCAGCCCCTGCAACAACCGCATCAACAAACAATGATTCCACAAATACCATTACAAAACCAATCAGTGCAACAACCACCTAATCAGAAACAAGTTCATCAGCCACCACCCGTTCAGCAGAAGCCGATTCAGCAATACCCTTTGATGCAGCAACATGCCGTTCAGCAACAATCCCAACAACAACAAACTCCTCCTCCGAAACAGGAGCAACAGAGTATTCCTGCACATAATTGGCAAAGTAATGTTGAGTCAAATTCAAAAAATTATTGGCAAGAACCTCACAGTTCTACAAACCAGGATCATTATCCGGATACTACATGGCCCCAACAGGTAAATTGATGCACAAGTCAATTTATTATTTGAAAATCTTGATAATTTATTTAAAAATTTTATGTGAATTATTGCTTTTTAATATTAATGTTTTGATAATCCTACTTTTTTAATCAATCAACTTTTGAGCTTTTCTTCATTCAAATTATTTTGAATTTTTTGCTCATTTTTTTCTAAAAATTATTCATTGTGCTTTTAGAATCAACAAACAATGCATCAATCTCAACAGAGCAAACCAAGTCTTGTAAACAGCTTTTCATCAACTACTAATGCAGTTAATACAGAACAACCAAATTTTTATAATTCGCTTGAAGCTAATTACCAAGAAAATGCTTCATCTGCTAGAAATTGGTTGCCTCCAAATCCTTTAATGTCCAATCAATGGTCCAAAAGCAGTTCTGAGAATGTTTTACCAAGACAACAGTCTTTACCATCTAATAATTCCTGGTCTCAGTCTGATGATTTAGGTTCATCAACACAATGGCAGCCAGGAGCTTCTTCTAATATCTCTAATACTCAGTGGAGGCAGTCCAAATTGCAACCTGGTGGATCGTTAGAAGAATCATCTCTTTCCGAGAATCATAAAAGTGAATGGCAACAAATTCATGCTTTGCCCTCACATTTTAATTCGTCTACCACTTCAACAACTTCAGGTTCAATGGCTAATATGTCCAGTAGTACTGAACAATTGGAAGATAGAAAAAGATCATTAACGCCTACTACTAGTTCTACATCATTAAATGATCTTCAATCTCAAATGGTTTGTAGAATAAGTTGTTATAAAAAATATTTAACTGCAAAAATAATACATTTATCCAATATTTTCAGATTACTAGTAACAATCAAATTAGCGCAGATAATAGCATATCTGCTAATACAGAGAGTCATTCATCTCAAAATAACATGGATCTTGATTGGAATGTTGATGTTGATTGGAATCCAATTAATGATGTAGCTAACAGTGTCAGTAATCTGAATCTTAATCCTACTTATGATCAGAATGCAGAAATTACCTTAGTTAAAGAGAATACTGCAGAGCAGCCTAATGTAGATAATGATTGGAATATTAAATCTATAAAACAAGAGCCAGTTGAAAATGTTACACTAAACACCTCTGATGTTTTAAAACAAGAAGCATTTAGTACAGAAAGTACTGCAGTTATAAAATCTGGACCTTTTGATGTTTCTAAATCTAGTACCAGTAAGATAAGTGGAGACAATGCCAGCTCTGTAAATTATGACCAGTGGTATAACCAGATGGCAAATCCATCATCAAGTAATAATGCATTATTTGGTGTTGAGCGATCTCAACTACCCTCAAAACAGCAGCGGCAACCAGAACTACCACAACCATCACAACAAGCTGTTGAAAATTACGAAAACATTCATCAACCAATAGACTTTGTCAATTTGGAAGTTGTTACACCGGAAGTTCCGGAAAGAGATTTATATGGCTCGCGTGATTCAATTAACAAAGAAACATTGGACAATGATCAACAGCAAGTTCTACGTCAATCAAGTGCACCAAAAGAACCTGCAATTCGTGATTTTAGGCAGGAAGTCAGCAACATTGAAGTTCCTACTGTTCAACAGATCCAACAGGCTATACCAACTGAGCAGCAGGTGTGTTTAAACTTACTGTTACTTAGATATTCAGTAAAATTGAATTTTTTTGTTGGTCGTTTGCCAAAACTCTAATAATACTTTAGAGGACGTTGTATTTCCTCAAAATTGTTGCTCGATCAGTGTGAACGCCAGTGATGTGTTCAAAGTGTACATTCTGTTGTATATTGAAATTCGCAACAGTTTTCAAATGAAGTTTCATGTTCGTTTTCAGACTCCTGACAATTACGAGTTCGCTTCGAATGACCGGAACACTTTTCTGGAAACGGGTGAACTCACAGATCCTCACTCTCAAACTGAGCAGCCGAGAAATCCAGTACCGCCAAGTCAAGATGATGAAAATGACGAGGTGCCCAGTGACATTCCATTCCTACGCGAAGTGCCCGGTCAATCAGCCAGCGTCGATCAGCGTCGCAACGATCCTACTGGACAAGAGCAGTATGCCACTCAGGTCAGTGTTGTTCTCGGGCCTCGCGTGTCCGATCCACGTAGGAATGAACCTTCTGGACAGGATCAGCAAACTCATGGACCGCCCTTACGCCCAAGTTTGCATGGTAAGTAATCGTTTCCATACATTATGACATGAGACATTGAATGTGTCTCGTGAATTTCATTTTTTTCATATGGAATTATCAAACAATAATTCAAATGATAATTATAGTAGCGCAAACTTCATTTATGTTCGCCAAGTTTTTCTTATCTGCACTTTTGAAGCTTTTGTATACAACGTTTATCATACGTCGTACTGTGCGATGAATTTTATTGACGGTTTTTATCATTAGCAAGTTGATAAATTATACATTTAGAATATTTCCATTATACACTGTTTTTTTTTCATATAAACGTCTTAAAATGAAATAGACTTATAAAATTAATTTATTTTTATTCGGTTTTAGCTGATCGGTCATCGGATAGACGCGATGTACCACCTGGTCAAGAGCGCTCAGTGCCCAACATCGTTCAACAAACACAAGCATCCGCCCCAGTTCAGCATCAACGAAGCAGCAGCAGTAGTGAATTGGACAATGTGAGCCTCAGCGAACGCCGCAACGATCCTTCAGGTCGAGAATGTTCCTTACCACCAGTTCCGCCACCCACTCAGTCGCGGAACGAGCCATCGGGCGAGGAACAGCAACAGCGTTTCACTGGTGCCACTGTAAATCAGCTCGAACCTAGAGAAATTCCAGGTCGAGGTAACAACGAGCCCGATGAGTCGATCGTACCGACGAACGATGCAGTAGCTACTAGACAAGTGCCCGGTGGATCGTCGCCTCAGGATTCCGTGCAGATGATGACAATGCCGGATGACAGGAGTCAAGCCGCTGGTGCAGCAAGAGTTGTTACGGGTTCGCAGCAGACAGGCGGTGCTCCTTGTAAGTCACGAACAAAGATAATAATTTTTCAACTCGAGTTATCCTAATTGAAATACTTGTATTTTTAGCGTCGACCGTGGTGCAAGATTTGTCAAGCGATAACAGAAGCAAACGCGAAGAAGCTGTTGGTGCTTCGATCGGTGAGCGACAAACAGTCCCGCCGAATCGACGCGATTCTTATGAAGACGGTGACGACGAAGGCTCTGGCAATAGCAGGGACGAAAGTCGAGATAGGCGCAGAGAAAGTAGTCCAAAGCCAAGACACTCTCGGTATGATTACAATCGAAAGCCTGCATAGTAAGTCTGCAATAATGTTCTACAAACATGTATAATGCTATCATTATTGCCTGTCCAATAATCGTAGACGTTTCTTACTTTCCATAATACTATAGTTGATAACTGTTGAGTAGTGCTCTCTTAAATGTAGATCTATTGAATGAGCTTTAACATTTCAATATTATTTTCATTCAAATTTATTTATGGTTACTAAGGAGGTATACAACAATGAAATTTGGAAAAATTATTGGCAAAAAGCATGCATTACACATTTATTTCATTACTGTAGATAATTTACTCTGCTTTTCTGTTTTGTAAACATTGGTTTTAATTTATATCATCTTTTACAAAAAAATTTGATTAACATTTTCAGCTACGACCGGGATCGAGATTTTGAGGACGATTACTACTATGATCGCCGTCGTCCAGCAGAATACGATCGTCAATATGGTTCTCGAGAAGATCTGGACCGTCGCGATACATCCTTCCGTGACGAGGACGATCGTCGTGATCGTACAGCGCATCCACGAGACGATCTAGATCGTCGCAATCGCATGAAAGACGACATGGACGAATCTAGGCGCAGACCAGATGATCGTAACGGTAGAAGGGATCGATCGAACGGTGATCCGAGACGCATGGATTACGATTCAAGATATCCTGCGAGAGACCGAGATTACATGGATAGAGATAGGAGGAGGGGTAGAAGGTATCCTGAATATGATCCAAGAGATCCGAGAGAGAACTACAGAAGAGACTACTACGAGGATGCATATGGAAGAAAGTAAGTCATTTTCAATTCAAGTCAACAGGATCTAAAAGGAGTTTTTAAAATCGTTTTTATAAAATTTTAGTAGTTCGAGACCGTCGAGCAGATCGTCTTACAACGACAGAGATCGAGATTACTACAGTATGCGCCCAAGAGACCCATACTCCAATTATGGTTACAGTGGTAAGAATTATCATCAAATAAGTCACTCGAATTTTTTAATCACTTTTAAAATTAATTATTATCTAAAATAATTTAGGCTACGAGTACGGTTCAACCAATTACAATCGTGATTATTATGCTTATTGGGAAAATATGCGGAGAACGGATCCTGCTGCCTACGCTGAATGGTATCATAAATATTATCAACATCAACAACAGGTACAACGAGGTGTTAGCACAACGTTTACTGAAGATCGAGCCAGTGTACATTCCGGTCGCAGTTCTTGCGATGAAAGGTAGAGATTGTTTTTATTTTCAAACTAAATGAATTATTCCAAAATTTCCGCACCATTTGATTTTAATGAACAAAATACTTTTTGCTAACGCAACCATGTGTTGTTAAATTGCACATCCTTGTTATATATTGCATGTCAGATCCTTCGCTTACCCGAATGTATATCTGCGGCCGTCGAATAATGCCGCATCCATATCTTCTTATTTCAACTATGGATGGTCAAGAAGTCCCTCGCGAAGACGAAATTTATTTGGTCGAAGTAATTCAACTAGGTGTGACTTGAAAAAAAAAACAAGTAGAAATGCCAGTCGAATTAGAATAACATGCTTCTTTTATTGCGAAATATTCAAATGCTTAATCTTACATTATCGATATATATAGTTTTTAAATTTTTTGTAAAACATGAAAAACGTTAAATTATCACGTTTTTATTAATTTCATAAATTTTTGTGCAGAAATTCCAGTGACAAACGGATTCTGACTGATGTGTCAATGATGGAGGATCAAGTAACAACTGTATCTTCAAGGTTAACTCCAACTAAGTTCGCCTCGGCTCACGCTAAAGGTACTTTTACTATTGGATCCTTATTGCACATGCCTGCTAGTTATCCAACTGAAGGAGAAAGAGCAAGGATTGATTTCCTGCCAATGGAGAATATTTTATCACATGATCCAACATTCCGAGAACTTCGTTCTTATCCAGGACCACTGATGAAGTAAATAAATGTTTTCAAACTTCTTTCGCATTTATTTTCCTATATTTAATGGACTTTTTGTTTTTTTAGGGGCATAACTCATAAAAAGACTATTATTGAATACTGTGAAAAGAAGATCAAAGAAGCCTCTACAAATGAAGACGTTTTCGAAGTATCATCTTACGTATTGTTGTATGAGTTGATGATTTTGTTGATTCAGCAAAACGGGGTAAGAATTCAATTATTCAATTAATAAATGAAAAATGTTGGAATTTTAGAAAATTTGTCATTATTTAAAATTTAATCAATTTTGTAGAATGTTGTTGGAGTGGACATTGCGACACTTTTATTGAAAAACAAAGATGCTTATCCTTATGAAGCAAACAGTCATCAAAGAGACAGGAAACGTAGAGATTCCACCGTGTCTCAGCCATCCGAGGCTTCTGGAGGTGATAAAGGTGTGAATAATGACAATGCTGTGTTTAACCAAAGTGAAATTGAAGAACCCGTCAAGCCTACAAAAACGATCCAACAGTTGACGGACGAGTTCAGAAATTATTTACTTTATGGTTTAGTTCAAGAAGCTCTTGAATTTGCGATGGTTGAAGGTTTATGGGGACACGCTCTTTTCTTGGCTAGCAAATTAGATAAACGTACGCACGCGTCAGTTATGACACGATTTGCTAACAGTTTGCCTCCACAAGATTCGTTGCAGACACTTTATCAATTACATTCCGGACGCATTCCTGCCAATGTCACTGTGAGTAAAATGTTTAATCAATTTGTTATAATGTTATAATTTGTTTTACAAATGCATTTTTTATTACAGAATGTTGTTGATTCGCGTGGAGAGGATTGGCGACCTCATTTGGCTATGATAATCTCTAATACTTCATCAAATCCAGATATAAATCGAAGGTCAATTGTTACTTTAGGTGATACTTTAGCATCAAGAGGCGATATTCATGCCGCTCACTTCTGTTACATTCTCACTCAAGCCGATTTCGGCTCTTACGGATCGAGTAATAGCTCTAAACTCGTTTTGATCGGTGCTAATCACCAAAAACCTTATTCCGAGTTCATGAGTACCGATGCCATTATGCTGACAGAAATCTACGAGTACGCCCGGAAACTCAGCGAGCCATCATTTTGTTTGGCTGAGCTTCAAAGCTTTAAATTTGACATGGTCATTAAGATGGTTGATTACGGACTCATCGAAAAAGCTTTACTTTACATTGAACAAATAGCAACTAACATAGCTGCCAACCCGGAAAAGTACAAGCAGCCATTTATAAATAAAGTGTATGTTCTTGGCGATCGCCTCAAATATTACGATCCAGTTTGCAAAGATTCTGATGAAGATGCTGCCAATCTGCCTTGGCTCATTAATCTTACCGAAATTGTGGGCAAGTTTGAGAAGGGCGAGATACAGGAGGTTGCTGCTAACGCCACAATAGCCGAATCGAATCTTGAATCTAATGACAACGCCCAACATCAGCAACAACAACAACAACAACAGCAGCAGCAGCAGCAGTCGTGGAATAATTACGGTATAGATGGCAATCCACCATCGCTAATGTCAGTTCCAGAAGTTGACACAAGCGTAGCTTGGCCAACAAAACCTGTCAATGATGGTTATGGTTTGGATAATCAGTACAAACCTGTAAATGATAACCAACCGCAACAGTACCAATCTTATCAACAAGATTATTGGGCCAGCCAGCAGCAGCAGCAGCAACAACACCAACAACAACAACAACAACAACAACAACAACAACAGCAGCAACAACAACAACCTCAACAACAGCCAAATTATGATCAGCAAGATTATGGATCTTACCAGCAAAATGATTGGCAAAACCAATACGGCGCTGAGAAGCAAACTGAACAAGTTGACGCTCAAAACAAGTGGGGCTACGAGGTTGGTTTATTATTTCTATTTTATATAGTTTAAGTTGCTTTTTTTTACTAAAAATAACGCGTTTTGCTTAAGGATGAAGGAAAGTCAAATTATGTCTGTAGTGTGATGAAATTTTAATTTTTAAGAAAACTTCAAAAGCAATTGCAAATCAGATTCGTGTATATTTTTTGAATGAAAAATTTGCTTATGAAGTGTTTGAGCAACTCGTCGAAGCATATTATAAACATTCGTAAGAGCTGATGATTTGCTCAAAATTTTGATAATTAACCCTGCACAAAAGTATTAGTAAGGAGGGGATTTGGAATATAACGAATGTAATTCAAACAGAAAATACTAATTTTAATTTTTAATATTCATAAAAAATGATGGATTAAAAATTGAACTAGAATTGCTATAGTTTGTGCACAGTGTTGATCGAAACACAAAAATATTAAACCCACTTAAAGGTATTCCGATTCCTCCTCGCTAACAATATAAAAATTCACCTCACAAAAGTCAAGAAAAAGAAAAACTAACATTTGTCCATCTCACCTGTTCTCTTTAACGCTCGCAATTACCCCACATCATCCTTGCATCATACTGGGTCGAAATCGCAAAACGTTTTCACCCTCCATTGAAGAAGGATAAAGCTGCTACGGAACAGCAGCAAGCCAGTGAGGCTAAAACAGCGACGACAGCATCAATTATGACTGCGTCAAGTAATCAACCTAGTCCAGCGAAGAAAAGCGAAGTAAGTAACAGTAGTCCCGCTTGCAACTTAGTTAACACTCCCAAATTGATGCTGAGACAGCGCCGACGACCTGGAGTAAACCAGGACGTCAATGTCACGTTCAAAGCGCCGCCGCCGTTGGCACAGCGTCTCCAAAAGTACCCGAAAACCAGCGCAGCTTATCCCAGACTATCAACTAATAATGCAAAAAAACCAAATCACTCGGACGATTCTGACCAAGATGTCAAGTCGGAGGTCAAAAAATCACCGAAAATCACCACCGACTTAGACATTCAGTTTCAGCGCATGAAATTAGAAAATCTCTCTCAAGTCGCCGAAGTCAAAACTGCAGTGAAGAAAAAAATAGACAGTGGACAATCGCTAAGGCAATATTGCAATTTTGACGAGAAGAAAGTCGTTAAAGTTGCTCCTCACATAAGAAGAAAGGAAGTTATTTACGACACTGTCGATGCCTGGAGTAGACATAACGACGCTCTTCGACCAAGATACAGGCCACTTATATTTGGTGGCACATACCCGATCGATGCTCCTCTAAACAGTGTCAATCCAATGATCAAGGATGCCACTGACAGTGATAAAAAACTTGCAATCACAGCAACTCGTAGCATTTCCAAGACTTTTGACATTGATGCTCCGACTGGCTTAAAATGAAAAAAATCGACGAATTTACGTGTGCATGTGTAATTTTTTTACAAGGGAACATGGTGTTTTGTGCTTTATTTTAATTTTACAATGCAACAATGACCACGACACAAATCACATTTGACGTTCAATCTCAAATGAAATGACCAATGCTTCTATGTATTTACTATAATGCTTTTATTACTTGTGATAGTACTGCGTCTATTAGATATGTCAATTTTATCTACTTAAGATGATGCCAAAATTTATTAATCAACTGTACAAAAATCATGTTGTTGATTTATCGACGTGCAATTATGAATTATTAAGTTATCTATCTATACTTGCTTAAATATAATAAATTGTATATTACCTCTGCTTACATTGAAAAGTTGTTGACTTTTTTGCTGCACAAATTGTAGTGTATATTCAAATAACGTACCTTATAAAAAAAAAAAAAAAAAAAAAACTGAAAACAAGCGCAAGCAAAGTGTATTCTCGATGTCTGTCTCTTAGTTTTAAGATTTCATTGTGTCTAAAAATCTTTTAGCAGAGGGACGAGTTAGCATCGAGGACAGACTTTGCCAGAACAAATTTGCGATAATCAATTTTTCTTTTCCTTTCCAGCCTCAGCAACAGCATCAACAACTACGCCCCCCAAGCATTTCGATGGGACCCAGTTCTGGTAGTAAACAATACGATCCGTTGGAAGAATTGGACCAAATGGAATCGCCCAAGCATGGAAAGTCAACGACCGGACAAGCGGATGCGAAAAAACAACAAGATAAGCAAGCTGATAAAAACAAGGCCAATAACAGTGGAAGCTCTTGGTTCGGTGGATTGTTCAGTAAACTGGCACCTAAACCGAAAAATCAAATGATTCTGCCCGATGACAGCAATCCGACGGTGAGTTTGATGTCTGTGATTATTTTTTTTTTTTTTAACTTGAGTTTGTGAATATTCCGAACACTTCATCATGCATATGATTAAGCAGGGATACCTTTGGTAATTCGTACGTTAATGCAAAGTGGAGAAACGAAGCGCTACACGAATAATGTAACGAAAAACTTTGATTCATTTAATGATTTTCGTGTCTCTAACATGAGTGCTAACATTGTTTAAATTTTTGACATTCATTGACTGAGTTTTTTTATCAGAGTCTGATTTTCGGATCATTTTGTGCGTTTCATTGGTGACTTTTTAATCTGAACAATTTCAAATTTATACGAATCTTTTTCTTTACCTGTAAACAGATCGTATGGGATCCAGTTTTGAAAAAATGGACTAACACAGAGGAGGGTGAAAGCGAAGGTGCAAGTTCTCTACCACCTCCGCCAAAGATGTCGGAACTTCCTGGCTTTAAGCCAGCTTCGAATCCTTTGAGCCCGGCTCCATCGAGCGGACCGTCTTCGCTACCGCCCACCGGCACGCCTGGACTGGCATCGATACCGCCTGCTGCGACTTCATCTCCAGGAATATCTAGTCCCTCGTCCAACGCAGATGATATTATGAACAGTACGAGAGTCATTTCTGGCGGTGGTAATATTTACAAGATGGCGCGCGGGCGCAACATGCGAGCCAATTACGTCGACGTGATGAATCCTAACAAATCGTCGGCGACTTTGGCCTCCTCGACTCCAGCTGGATCACCTGCTGCACCCACACCGCAACTTTTTATACCTTTAGCTGGTAAGTTGATAGTTTTTCGATAATTATTTCCTAAAAAACGTTGTGTTATTATATTGGCTGGTCTCAATGACAATTTTTTTTATTTCAGTAAACGATCCTAATGCACCTGTAGATTTTTTAAGCCCATCGACGGCTCCAGCTCAACCTAACGATAATGCACAGCCTTCGGTAAGTTGATGATTTTTTCTGCCAGATATTCTCAAAAACAGTTTCTTTTGAAGTAATTTAACATGTAATTATTTTTGTTATTTGTCAATTATTTGTTATGATTATTATTCATTTATTTTTCCGTTTTGTCTGTGCTGTTTTACATTATTTTTTTGATAATTTATAAATTTCTGATTTTGTCTGACTGAAGTAGACGTTTTGAATTTTATTTTTCTTCAGCACGTCTACTTAACTGAACTTTCCCTTAGTTTTGTTTCCATGTATGTTTTCGTTATGGATATTTTTTTATTTTTCTTTCAATCACCTATGTTTCAATAGTACGCACAGTCAAATATGAATTGTGAGAATGTAAGATGTATTATATTCAAAAATCTCAGCATGGTAGAATAATAAAAATTTATTATGTTAAATGTTTAGTAGATTTTAAATTATATTTTGTCTCATCAACAATGTATTAATGTAGATATTATTAAACAATGGTAAAAAAGATACTCGACTAATTAAATCACTTTTCTTGTCTATGATGACTTTTAAAAATGATCCATACATTTTTAAATCATAAACTTTCGTTCCATGTCTAACTGCCAGCAGTTTGGGAAGCAGAACGATCTAGCCAAATAACAATTATTATCAACAGTAAGGACGACCAACAATATTTTCATAATTCGGAGACTGTAGATAACGATTCTTCTGAGTATACTGAATATTGATTTGCATTTGCCTATTTACAATTATTATCATTATCAATAGTCTCTCGAGCATCAGTTTTTCAACCACGTTTTCATTCGAAACTCGCTTCTTTTAATTTGCATGTTGATTTTTCAAACATTTTTTTTAAACATTGTTGTTATTTGCGCTAGTTTTGATCTTTTTTTTCACCCGATAAATATTTCTGAAATGAGCTTTCCATCTGGTTTGGGACTTTGTTTTGAACATTCCCCACTGTGTGTTAATAATCCGTGCACGTGATGATCTAAACAAAAATAGCTAACGCATCTATAATTCCAATTCCATTAATCGTTGAGCTATTAACTCTCATTATTGCTGTCATATATTAAAATATTATCAAACGAAACACAAACAATTTGAGACGATACTTTAATTACCAAAAACGCACTATTTCACGAAACACAATGACAGCTCTCGCGTTGGAGCTCGGCCAGTTCGCTGTCACGTGAGGTGCAGAGTTACACGATGAGGGATTCGCGACACCTACAGCGGGAAAAGGTAAAATTCTCATCACTTCTGTAACTGCTCTAAAACCAAAGTACCTAATGGCGTCCGCTGCAATCGGCGAGCGATTGGTATTCATAGCCAATTTTTATACTAAAATATTTATGAGACTGCGAAAAAAAACAATGCTGAATTGTATTTGTTGCAAAACTAGGGGAAAGCTTACCGTGACAATTTTTTGAATAGTATTTTTTCGTTGCTAAATTTTTTAATTCAATGCTACATTTATTTCGCATTCTTTAAATTGATTGTGAATGCCTCACGCATTTAATGTAAAATTTTTCCAGAATAAGTGCTTGAAGCATACACAACAATCGGCTTATTCTTAATTATATCATTGCAAACAGCACATAAATACATCATGATATATGACATATACTACAGATATATCAGTGACCAGATGAAATTTATACTCATAAATAAATCTTTTTCTCTTCTTTTCTCCTTCGACTTTTTCCTGCATCATCGAAATAAAAAAACAACTCCTCTCGTCTCTCTAGGGACCAATGATGTACAACCCCGAAAGTATGAAGGATCGATCACAGAAGACCCATCAAGTTCGCAGTCGCTATCCACCACGATAATAAACGAAGAGAGAACTAAACGCCAAGACACAGTGGGTATTTGATAATTGGGGTCTCGTGCAATGTGTACAAAAGAAAGAAGTTACGGCGACACACTGCCTTCTCTTTTTCGACGCTACTTTATTATGCGATGTACGCACATGTATATCGTAAACAGATTATTTTGTCGATATACATGTGCGTACATGAGTGTTTGTGTGTATGTGTGAATGTATGAGTGTGAATATAGAGTTTGTACATATATATATTGTTAACTCCAGTTTTTGTCTCCACTTTTTGAAGTAATTAACACTTTGTGCGTCAGACTTCGTAGATCGTAGTTTCGCATTTCTGATTGAACGATTTATTATTATATTTATAGTGCAATAATTGATAAAATTTTTTAGCAAAGAAATTTGAAAAAAACGTAGAAACATAGATCGATGTTGCAAGTGAAAGTCTGATTTTTTATAAAAGCAGTCTGCGCTGTGTAGATGGAAAATAGGTGACGAAAACTCAGTTCCTCGTTGAATTGCAATCACGTAGAATCGTTCTTTTGAACGCACCCAGAGTTTTCCGATTTTGACAATGCAAGAGCTCTTTATGATCCACTGATTTGTAACGATTGCTAAAACTAGAGAAATAAAACTTTTTTATAGTGCGCGTGTTGTATTGGACTTTTACATTTTGGCTAAGAGAGCGCGTGATATGTAGTTTTAGATGCATCATCTAATTGATATTACATCGATGAATACACCTTCCTCTTAATAAAAATAGGCAATTTTGAGAATTGCAAATTTTAAAAGTTTATAGGAAATAAAAAAAAAGTTAGCGATAATTAGGTATGTACAATTAATAACAGTCGAGTCTGCTCATTTTGTCGATATGATAAAGCATTCAAAAGACGCAAGTGCTGATGTAATGCATGTTGCGAGTCGTTGAAACAATACGTCGTTTTAAACGCACATGTTTCATTCAAACAATTGTAAAGAAATATGATGTTTTTACTGATAATGGTTACAGGGAGGAAAAGTAAAAGTATATATATTTAGATAGTTATTATTTTCTATTCAATTCACTTTCTAATAGTTAATTAAGAAAATGGATTTAATTATCTATCCATTTAAAAAACTGTTATATTTCCATATACTATATAATTATTTTTTATTAACTAGTTCTGTAATTAAGTTTTTTTGTCATTTATCTTTCGACTTATTTCTATATACTGTAAATGCTCGAATGAGAAGTGGAGAAAAGTGGAGGATATAGTTCATGTTATGTATATTATCAGAAAAGAGATATATAAGCTTAAAATTGAATCATTATTGATGATTATGACGAACTTTGCTCATTGTAATTATCAACAATATCATCAGTTATCGATACAAACAATCGCGTATTGAGAATATATACACAAATTAACAGCATGATGGTCTACATATATATACAGATATATAATATTGTACATACAAAATATATACGATAAATTCCCCTTTGCAATTGTCTCATTGGAGTATCATAGAGTTATATACATGAATAATATTACATTCAGAGCTACCCAACTTATTGGGCCGATTCTATTATGATAAAATTGAAAACGATTGTTAGTCGAGTTTGTTTCACTGCAAAACGAAAGTTTTGTTACTTACCTCTTTTATCATAAGTAAGGTTTATTTCAGTGAAATTTTATTAGAGCTTGACATTCGCGTGTGTACATACGAAATAATATTTTGAATTAATTGTCTTGCATCACCGTTAGCTTTTCTTGTTTACCGTAGATTTAAATGTACCGATAAATTTGTCATGTATTGTGAAAAAGAAAATTTCTGTCTCCCGGTTTTTTTTGTCTCTATATGTTTCCGCGTCTTGTTTAACGTTGATACGACGAACTTTTTAAAAAGAATGCCAAAAAAGCGTCTGACGAAACGATTTTTATTGACTTTGCTTTTCAATCGTTCGATCGACTATATAGCTATAAAATTCAATTTAATACGCCGGAATTATCGAAATCAGAATTCATTTAATATTATTAGTGTATGAACATGCTGATAGCGTGCGAGCTCCGTCCGTATATATAAACATCTATATATAAAGTCGACATACGAATGCAGAGAGAAAGAGAGAGAGCCAATTTGAGTACGCAGTGATAATAATTATTATGTTATTTATGATATGCGATGGATTTTCCGATATATACACATATATTATATGTACGCGCGAGTTAAAGTTGAATGCAAAGTATTATTAATAACAAAATCTTTATAATTAACAATTAAGTGTATACGTTCGTGTATGATATTACGGGAAATGGATGCGGTCCTATTTTCTTTTTCTTTTTTTTATTACTTTAATGTACTTTGGCTTGATATATACGCAATATACGTATCACGTTATTGAAATATTGTAAAAAACTAAATCCTGAAGCGTGTGTTGATAGAAAATGAGGGGTGCGACGGTGCTCTCTGTCGCACGCTTTACTTTTTAATTTATTCATTCTACGAATTGCTCGTGAATTATATTTATTATATTTGGCAGGTGGTTATGATTATTATATTATTATTTTTATGTTTATTTTTATTATTATCTTATTATTCATTATTATTATAATTATTCTTGTGTACCATTAATGAAATAAATGCTGAATTACACATGAAAAGCGCTGACTCGTGACTACGTTTTTTTCCTCTGCTTACCCAACTACTATATTTACAGCCACTTTTTTTACTACTGCCGTACTGTTACTGCTGCTCGTATACGCGCGGGGCAAGGATGATCGACGAACCACCTGTAAGCCTATACGCACACAGCTTCACTGAGACTCGAGGTACGTATAAGGTACAAGCACACTACGAAGCCAGGCGAGGAAGCCTCGGAGAGTCGTGGCGGTCGGTTGGGGGTGGCGGGAAGCGCTTGCGCGAATCGTAGCGATTGGCGCTTCGTTTTCAAAATATACATGGCACACACGAGCAGAGGAGGGAGGGAGGTAGCACAGGGAAAAAGCTCCGTGCGAAGCTACGTCGTCGTCGTCGTCGTCGTCGCTGCTCCTGCTGGCTGCGGATGGGATATCATGCTGCTGCTGCTCTATGTGTTTTGGACGCGCCACCGCCGCCGCCAGTTATAGCTTAGCTCGGCTACGCGGCAGACGGACGCGCTGCAGCACAGCTGTCGTCGTCGTCGTGCTAATAGAGCGCGCGATGTGTAGTGGTTCCGTTCGCCCCCCGTAGTGATGATAAAAAATAAAAAATGATAATCGTAGAGATAAAAACAAAAGATAAATAAATGAAGTAGTGATAGTTCGCGTTCCTGCTAGGCGCTCGTATCGCCGTAGGAGTTTATTTTTTCAATTATTAGTGCCAGTGCTTCGCTTTTATTTTAATTATATTGTTTTTCTTCCTTTCGATCTCGTGTACAAAGTATATAATTTTTGGTGTGATGTGCACGAAGAAAAGGTGAAAGAGAAGATAGAAGTGTGCGATAATAAAGTTGGTGTCTCGTGCCCAAATCGTCTCGTTATTGTGATTCAAAAGTATACTCGCAAGGCTCTTAGATTTATTCATTATATAGTTCAGTGCACAGTGTCACGTACTCGCATATAGCTGCGGATACAAAGAAAATCATGGCCACTTGTCGCGAGGAGACGAAAAAGACGATGCGCCGAAGCTGACGGACGGATCTTCTCTTCCTCAGCGATCGCCAATTTTTTAAGATCGGTTCAGGTACGCACTCGACTCGCTTGGAATTCCATTACATACATAAACGCGTACGGCGTTATAATCGAGAATTCTGGTCCTGCGACGACAAAATCGCGAGATCGAAAACGAAGCCACTCGCCTGCATAATGGATATTTTCTCTTATCGCTTATAATACATCGGCGGCGGTGGCGGCTGATCGATATAATACCGTATTGTATAGTCGCGCGTGCTGTACGTCGCTCGTCTCACGCACTGCGCGAGGCGCGTCACAGTGCACAGCGATCACCGATCAAAATTTCAATATCCCTGCGCGTTTTCAACGCGCTCGCGGGGCGCAAGAACGGGGGGCTCCCGCGTAATCGAAAAGCTGTCATTTGCATAAGATGCGCGGCGCTAGGCGCATCATAAATCTCGTCCTCGCGCGTCCCATATCTCTCGCGTCGCGTCGTTGTTGTTGTCGGGCGAAGGAAGGAAAAATTGTTCTTCGCAGCTTGTCAACGAACGTCGCAGGGAAAAGTCGCGCGCGCGGTATACGGCATGCAACCTGTTGTGTTGGGAGCCCGCGAGCGCGCCTCCAAGCTGTATCGATCGCCGAACGCGCGCTTCTATCTTATTTCCAGCGATATGCTTCCTGTGTGTATAAGTTATATGTAATACACAATTCATGTTCGAGATTGAGGGATTCCGCTTCTCTCTCTCTCTTTTTTATGCGACTTTACTTTGTGCGAAGGGAACGGATTGGACCACAGGAGGTCAAATTGAGTACTGATACATTTTGGATTATTGTTTTTGTACAGTCCAAGAAAATAATTCCGTAATCTTGTCATGTACGAAAGGGTTGCCCCTCGCTGAGCTGAGAAAATTCATTTATTCATAAACGAATCAACGCGAAATTACGATTGATCGAAAGAACGACGGAAAATTCAATGAAACTTTTTTTCTCCTAATTCCCCGCCGACGTCCACTCGTCAACTTGTCGAGCTTGTAAAGCAATTTTAACGATTAAAAAGCACGTACAACAAAAAAAAAGGTTTAAACGAAGGATTAGTACACTTGTAGCGAGTGTATGTGCACGCACGCACAAAAAATATACGTACAGGCTCGAAAAGCACCTTATCTCAGTACGCGAATCTAAGGTATATATGTACCGCTGTGACGTATGTCCTCCGCGCGCGCGGCGCACAAGTACTGTGTATGATTTTTAAATTCATGCGCTCGCTTGTATACTTACGTAATAACTGTGCGCGCGTGCCTGGAAGCCAACAGCTTAAGGATAATATAACGTTCGCTCTCACGCTATGCACGCACACACACACTCACACATACACACACAAGTAGAAAAAAGAATTAAGCTCGAGTGGCTGGATTATTATTTTTTTATTTTATTTGGCCCGTCGACGCGCGGCCGCCTGGTATGATCGCGTTGTCTGGCTCATGGGTCGCGCAGATAAATAGTGAGAGAGATATATAGCATAAGGGTGTAATAAAATCGACAGCTTCCGTCCGTTTCGTATCATTACCTCTCTATTAATGTCATTATTTATATCTCGCGGCTTCTATGAATAACGACGCGAAAGCTCGCTTCATTTTCCAATTATATTATTCTTATCGCGCTCGGATGTTACGAGCTTTATTGCATTACGAGCTTGAAAATCGCGATCGATGGAGGATAAAAGGTATGATGTAAAAGAACTTTGAGCTCACGTGACGCAATGATTTTTCAAAGGAGTGAAAAAACCCTGTGTAATTAGTAGTTTACAAGCTCTACGCGGCGCGCTTGATCCGATCCGATGTGTTTGTGCATTCGGTGCATTTCCGCTATTAGGTACTGTTGCTGCTGCTGCTGCTGCTGCTGCTTTCGATACATTGCAAGTGCACAACGAGTATGTGTCTGTGTGTGTATATAAAACCTGTTGCTCGCGCGCGAGCTGCACGTAGCAGCAGCCAAAGTCCGCTGCGCACCGTCGGTACACGAGATTACACACACACTCGCGCGAGCGTGTACACTCGGGGAGCTTTTGTAAAATTATTTATTAGACTCGTACGCAAACGAGATAGAGAGAGAAATACAGAGGAAAGGGAACGAGCTCTTTGAATTCGTTGATAAAACTTTTGTTCCGCCCGGTACGCTCCGCACAGTTCTGCAATACTGAAGGGTGGAAAAAAACAACAGCTAGCTTTGAAGCTACTACCATGGTCGAACAATAAAATCTGCTTTAATCAAAAACAACTTTGACGTTTGTGCATACTCGCGGATATCGCTCTCTTTCTTTTTTCATTATTAATTTCTTTCGTCCAGGTTTACTCGAGTTTTCACCCTTGCGCATCGGTCGCGTATACGTATAGTTGCCCGTTGCAAATGATTAGCAAACAATTAATAAAACTGCCCGGCTTACGTATTCCGTATCATGGAAGCCCGCGCGTGTCGGACAAAAGCTTTGGCAAAGTTCGCGCGCGCGCGGCTGCACATAACTCACGAGGCGAGTTCGACGAGCCAACGTGCAGCAGAGACTCTACTAACACGGCATTCCTTGAGCTTTTCTGCTTTGTCCACGTGATGCGTGAATGCAAGAGTGTGAGTGCGTACGTACGTGCAAGTGTACCGCAACTGGGAAAAAATCCACTTAGGTTCTATGTGGATCGCACGACTAGAGAGAGAGTATGTGTGTGCATAGGTATATTACGCGTCGTAATGACAAAGTTTCCGCACACGCGTATATATATACTCGGCATACAAGTCCATTAGTGCGAGCTTGCAGTGTCAGTAGCTTTTCTATACGTATATATACGCAGCTCAAACGTCACGGCGCGCGGCTAGTTGTGCTAGCGTATACAGCTCGACCAATACTTTGTGCTATATACGTATATAAATACGTCTCTGCGGAGCAGCTGCAGCCGCGTGAGTGAGACGCTACCGTGCGATGCGATTGTGCTTGCATCTGTGCGACGAGGCGTGCTAGAAATAGAGGAAGACATAGGGAATAGAGAGACAGAGAGAGGCTGAGAGTATGGCAAAGTCTAATGGATCGCACGCACGCATCTCTTTAGCCTGGCTGCGACGACGACGCTCTGGAGCTGTTGCTTGTTTCCAGTTTAAAATTGAGTTTATTTTTCCCTCTCTGTCTCTGTCTCTCTCTGTATCGCACTCTCAACGCTCTGACTTTCTGCATAAAAGACAATTATACACCTAGGCCTTGTACCTCCTGCTACTTCTTGCGGTATACCAGTGGACTATCGGTGTACTGCACACGTACTATACACGGGCAGAGAGCAACAAGTTTGCAGTGGCTCTTTCATCGCTTTATATGAACTTGGATGCGTGATCTCTGCTACGTGCTTCGGTATTATATATTGCACCATTGCTGTTGCTGCGGATTATATACGAGTCAAAAAATTTCGAGTACCCGGGAATGTAGAAAAAACTTTTTGGTTTTAATTTTTTCACCTGTCACGTCTTTTATGTCAGAAATAGCCAATCTTTCAGCAAATTTATCAAAATCTTTAACTATGAATTCAGAATTGCGCATCATTACCTGACGTTTATAAAAAATCCAGCATATGATTGGCCGCACGAACCAAGTTGACTGAAAATACACAGAGAATAGTAACTAGCAGGCATCTGGTTAAAAAAATGAAGCATTATCATGACAGTGACAATTTTTATTGAACTTTTAGAAAAATTCTTATATAATTTCTATACATATTTACAATTGTTAAGAACAAAATCAGCGCTTTTCATTATTTCAAACTAGCGACCCCGTCGTGGCTTCGCCCACGTTCAATTTTTTCAACAAATTCGACTGCTTAAAAGATCTTAAACAGGCCACGTCAAGTGCGTAGTAGGAAATGTATAAGTTGAGTTCACATACTTGTAAAACTCAAATAGCGTAATAGCACATGTACACGTCAAATACAATGTATTCCGATTCACCGCGTGTAAAAAAAAACAACTGCTTTCGGTCTTTTTTATAACCATTAACCGTGCAAGGGGCGAGCGAGCGCGCGAAGTGGTAAAATACGAAAAAATTCTGAACTCAAAAAAAAATAAGCAAATAATGTTTTTAATATGATAGAAACCTGCGCAGGGGTATAATGAATACGTGGTAAAAATTTTAAGCCGATTGGACAGATAGTTTTTGAGATCATAAAGGACAAACAGACACCAACTTCGCTTTATATATATAGATGAAGTACATGCTTTTCTCTGAGAAACTATACGGAGCATGTGACTACAAGAGATTAAAGCATTTTATACAAACTATCACTTACCCATAAAAACTTGATTGTGGAAAAAAACAGTTGAAATTTCTTTACCAACATTCATTGCGAGCCACGAGCTGATTCACCTTTGGTTATGAAGAAATTCGAAGTTTTATTGAAAAATAATCAGTGTTAATCGCAAAGCAAACCATAATAAAAGAGGTAATATCATGGATGAACGTAATTATTAAAGATTTAATTCGACTAATTATGTAAAAAAAATTAGCTACAGTAGAACTTCCCAGCTCTGGATCACAGACCTTATCCAGAATTGTTTATAGTCTACTGGTACATAATAATGAAGCTCTCTATGCTCAGTTTTATCACATAGGCCTTGAGGTTCATTTTTATAATTGTTTTTTATTTTATTTAAAAATGGACCTTAAGACTTATGAGATAAAATCAAGCATAAGAAGGTTCATTATTATGTACCAGAATAACCAAAAAGCGTTGGAAAAGACCGGTGGTCTGGAATTGAAAAGGGTCTCCTGGTAAGTATGAAATTCTCAAATGTTCCTTTATTCAAATTTATTATAAGTCACATTTATGTTGAGATCCAAAGTCTACACATTTTTTGTAAACAGCTCATATATGATTGCTCAAATTGATTCTTATTTTGTACTCCTTTCCACACATTCACATGCAAAAAGATTGACTTTATGAGCTAATAAAATGTTGGGCATAAAATTGCGTTTTTATTAAACAATTTTATCGCATTTATCACATACGTAATCTTAACAAACTTCCATAATTATAGAATAGGTAGTTTTTGTGGATTGTATAGATTTTTTTCGGTGTCAACCCAAGTTTGACGGAATCTCATATTTATTTTTACACTCATCGCGTTCATCATCTTTACAATATTTATGTACGGATTTGAAGTGTCCGCGGTGCAATTTGATTAATCTTTGCGACTTTTATGTACTGTCTTTTGGTGTTTTATCAAATTGCCCTGAAGCCCAAATTTCTTCTCGCATCTGTCACATGCGAAATCTTTCCGACCCTCATGGATTATTTTTATGTGAGAAAATAAATAATATTTTTGCCCAAATTTTTTCTCGCACTTATCGCATGCAAAATCTTTACGACTTTCGTGGACTGTTCTTGTGTGCGCGAACAAATGGGAACTTTTTCCAAATTTTTTCTCGCACTTGTCGCATGCGTAATCTTTGCGACCTTCGTGCAATGTCTTTTGGTGCTTGATCAAATTGCTCCGTTCCCCAAATTTCTTCTCGCACTTGTCGCATGCGTAATCTTTTTGACCTTCATGGACCGTTCTTATGTGCACGAACAAATGTTGCTTATACCCAAATTTTTTCCCACAATTGTTACATAAGTAATCGTCGTAGACTTTTAAGGTAAAATCTTTCCGACGTTCGTGTGCTGTCTTCAAAGAGCAAATGTGATTTTTTTCTAAATTTCTCCTCCCACTTGTCACATCCAAAATCTTTGCAACTATCATGTACTGTCTTTACATGTCTGAGCAAACTTTGTTTATTTCCGAATCTTTTTGCACACCTTCATGGAATATTTTTCTATGCTTAAGTAAACTTGATTTATTTTCAAATTTCCTTTCGCACTTGTCGCAAGCAAAATCTTTGCGATTTTTGTGTACTGTTATTTGGTGTCTAGTCAAATGACTTCGAAACTCAAATTTCTTTTCGCACTTGTTGCATGCGAAATTTTTCGCATCTCGCGTCTCAAATCGAAATCGCGTCTCGGTGCATTTTCATGTTTGACTCTAGTGTAAATGCCTCCTGGTAAATATCACAAAAATATTTTTTGTCGTCTAAACCGACAATGTCGGGTTCACTTGAATTATCTTGAGAAACAATTTTCTCGGATTTCTTCTCACTTTTATCCATTTTAGTGCCTAAATTAAACGATTGATTGAATTTATCTTTTGACGGTATGACTTGTTTCATCGGAGAAGACAATATTTACAGTAATTTATTTTTACTCTAAACATGATTTCGAGGGAAAATGTCACTGTTTATAATCATATTGTTTACAATTAAGTTACCGATTTATCTGTTTATACATTGTACAATATCTAAAATAAAACTAAATTATTTCAAAAAAAATTCCCTGCAATAACAGTTTAACAGATCCTTACAAAATATAAAATTTATATTACAATAATACAAAATTTAAATATACATTCTATCTCCACATTTATCAGATGTCATAACTGAAAATCCATTATAAGTGGTTATACAAACGCAAGGTCTAAGTTCATGCCCATGTCTTTTAATTTTTGCAACACAATTCAATCCAAATTTATTCCAATTACTTTTAATTCCATTTTATCGTTTGGTAAAATAGAATTGAGATCTTGACTAAGCCACACCATTAACCATTCTTTCACTTTCGTAACGTTGCAGTTGCGAGTAACTTTAGTCAGTACAGCATGTTTACCCAAATGTGGCGTTTTTTTTTCAAGTTTCGCAGCATTATCTCGTATAATTCGAACTGATGGTTAATTATTATCATATTTTCTTACTAAAGCCGCTACTTGTTCATCGCTTTTGAGTAGATTTGACATTTTTATTTATATCAGACATTTTTAAGACATTCATGAATTTGAATGGTTTTCTGATTGTACTGGATGCCAAAATAAGTTTTTAATAATATCTGTTTAAAATATCTATAAATAAAAAAATTAGTTATGTTCTACGTAAAAAAGAACAATGAAATTCGGGATAAGAAGATATTCCTGTACTCGAAGGAATCGAGTATTCGAAAATTTGAGTAATCGGGACGAATTTTCGCGAGCACTCGAAAAAAGCTCTGTAAGCAAGGAGAGGCAAGAATCATGTGCGTGAGTGAGAGCCAGAGAGAGATAGAGAGAGAAAGTTTGCTGTTTTGAATTAAGATGTCGGCGAGGAATACATATAATACATTCGCTTCGAGTCGCTGCAGTCCTAGCGCGCTCTTTCCGTCCTATAGATGCCATTAGTCTCGAGAGTCGTGTACGTGCATCCGTATTACAATGACACACGTGACGCTGACGCGATACAATTCAATGTGCTTGCGAGTGTAATTCTGTTTCTGCATCCTAGAGAAGTCTGTGCTTGCCCTCCTCCTCCCGCGCGATCATATATACGTATAAAAGACAAAGCCAGCTAGAGCGAGCGAGCTTTGCGAGGCCCTGCGCAAAGTTTCGAGTGCGCGACGTTATATACATAACAACGATACGTACACCCTATTTCCCGTGCAGCCGTGCAAAGATTCCAAGCGATTATGATTCCAAGCCTCGAAATTGAATTATAATTCGCTCCGTCAGATATACATATACACGAGCAGCAGCAGCAGCAACAGCAGCAGCAGCAACAGCAGCAGCAGTGGCAGAGAAACATTTCTCCACTGTAAAGCTATCCATACTATGGGGGACGTTTTGTCTTCGGTGGATCTCTCCTCTTCGCTGGCATTGTTTGCCAGGCTCGCTACGCGCCACCACTGTACACTACAGCAAGAGAGCTATGCAATGCATAAATATATATAACACGTGAAAAGCACGCGCGGGGGTATTACGAAATAAATTACAAGCTCGTTAAAAAATTCTCGCTACCGAGTACTATACTACTACGCGCGTCGAGCTATAAAACGATTTCGTGTTTTTAGTCGAGAGAGTGAAAGAGAGAGAGAGAGCGTAGGAAGGAAGAGCTGCGAAAAATAACACAAGCCGCTTGCTCTGCTGCTGCCGCTGATGCTGCTGCACGCGCGAGCTGCAAAATGCCTTCTCTTCTTCTCCCTCCCTCCACGGTCGTTGTTGTTGAGCGCTTGGGTTAACGCAAAAAAATGTCGTTTGCATAACGGTTACTACGGGCAAACAATTTGTCTGCTCGGGCGTGTATATAATTAAGCTCGACGCCCATCGCCGCACTGTTCTCTCCCACCCTTCCCCTCGCTCTCTACAGATATGTATAATACTCTGAATTTGTTTCGTTAACTTTGCTGCGCGTTAACCAGTCCGAAGCTGTGGCTGCTGTTGCTGATGCTTCGCACTATGGTTAATCATCGACACGTCCAATGCCGAAGTGTATACGAAGCATTACGACTCGTTAATCTTTAGTATTGTCGGTTATATGTATATTTGTATGAATTTCCACTGCTGCTGCTGCTGCTATCATTACATTGTTTGTATCGAACGTTTTGTTAGTTATTTCAACTGCATATTTCGTGGATTAAATGACAAATAAATACTCATTTTTCTCCTCTCGGTACTTTACGTACCCTCTCTGCTTTTTTCATCTCGTTTCTCTTGTTTTTTTATTCAAGAAATTAACTCGATACGCGAGAACCGCCAAACTTGTTATACACAACGAAACTTTTTTTTACTCTTCTTTTTACACTTTCCGCACCCATCCGCGGAACTTTTTCATTTAATTTAACCAATATTGCATTAACATTCGGCGCGCCGGACTTGGATTTAGTTAAAAGTATGCACAGTTTACGCTCGCGCGCGAGGATTAATGGCAGCTTTCGCGTAGGTGCGTATACTTGTATGCACTACTTATACATACGATAGAAACGAGAATCCGCGAGACGAGAGCCTTAACGCGCGCCGCCGCTCCGCAACCCATAACTCTTCGCGTGCGCCGAGTAAAAGTCTCGTTGCCCCGGATGATGAAATATGGCAGAAAAAGAAGTTTGTCAGACGTGCACGCGCACGCACGCCTATGCATAAACGTAATCTTTCCTTTTTTATGCATATTTTGTATATATTTTTCACAAGAAAAATGAAAGCTTACCCTCTCGTGTGCATTATCGCGTGTGTGTATACATAATACATAGAGGTATGCGCAAGTATACGTTACACGAGCTCGTGTGTAAGATGCATCTCTCCGTCAACCTTAGCCGGGCGGCCGCGCGATAATGACGCATATCAGCTCGGCTGTATACGGGGCGCGTCGCGCGTAAATGCACCTGTGCTGCGTCAAAGCTCGCTCGCGCCACCCCGAGATCCCAAGACGCGCGCGGACGACAACGGCCAAGCAAAGTTCCAACGTCGTCGTTGTCGCGAGACGTATGATTTTACGCAAACTCGATATGCATCTCGAAAGACAAATGATATGTGGCGCGTGTAAGCACGACTGCTGATCTCTCTTTTCTTTTTTTTTTTTTATAAAAATATTAATAATACTGTTTGCTTGTTTACACACAGCTCGTGTATATAGGTCGTGTATATAGGTCCCACATCTTTTGCGCTTGCGAAATGCGCATCAACTAAAAGAAAAAAGAATCAACGAATTTTTTTCACTATCGCCATGAAAAAAGAGTACGGAGTTTTGTAGGTCGTTCGTCATCTTCGCTTTAATTAAGGCAATCTTGACGCAACGATCTGTGCACGTCGGCCACCGCGCGTCCGATCGATCGTTGCGTCGCGCCGTTTTACAGCAGCAGAGCTCGAGTCGTCGTCAGCTTTAACCCGCTCCACTTTTTTGCGGATCGTTTTTTTTTTTGTACATTATGAATCCCTCTCCGTATCCTAGCACTCGCCAAGCCACTAGCCTTTTGAAGTGAAACTCCTATACCTATACAGGCGCGTTGGGTACGAGGAGTTAATCCGTAAAAGCGATTATTGTGCGGCGTCGAAACAATAGTGGTGTAATATGAGAGATGAAGTTTATATATTGGTGTTTGCAAAGTTTAGAATCTGCCACTTGAGCGCTGCGTCTACTACATACTCAAAGCCAATTGGTTTTGGGACTCAGCAGCGTCTATGTGTTGATCCGTGCGCTGTGATTTGTCGGCGCTTTCGAGTGCTGAGAAAGTCAGCTAGCACTCCCTTCTTGTTCCGTGGAGCTATGGGCCGTTGCACGTGCAACTGTTACTGGCGACTCTTGCCTTTGGTGTCGCGTATTTCATGCAGATTACTCAGTTGAACTTATTGAGCGTAATAAGGTATATAAATATAAACTATTTTCTGAGGAATTATTCGAAGCATATGAATGCAAGCAGCTCGAGAAATTCGTGTAATAAACTATTCATAAAGACTTGGATTATCATATGAAGTGAAATTAGATTCGCATATTTTTAATTATGAAAAAAAAGTGCTTGAACGATTTTTAATGAGTTAATATGGAAACGGACCATTATAAAAAAATGTATTATCATGATAAAGGTGGTTAATACAGTTAGATTGTCTAATTGTGCCAGTTGAAATTAAATGCAATCAAACTTTTTTTTTAACATGAATCAATATATCAGAACAAGTATAAATATATTCTAAAATTTACTACAAATTCTCACTAATTAAAAAATCTCATTCTTTCGATGTATTTGAGACATATTATCTTATCATATTTGTCGCGTACGAAATTTTAATGATCTTCGTGGACTGCCGTTTGGTGCCTAAATAAATGCCATTTTTTTCCATATACCTTTTCGCAATCGTTGCACGCGTAGTCTTTGCGACCTTCGTGTACTGTCTTTTTGTGTGTTATCAAATTACATCGGACCCCGAATTTTTTCTCGCACTTATCGCATTCAAAATCTTTGCGACTTTCGTGGACTGTTCTTGTGTGCGCGAACAAATGCGAACTTTTTCCAAATTTCTTCTCGCACTTGTCGCATGCGTAATCTATGCGACCCTCGTGGACTATCCTTTGGTGAACTAGCAGATCCTTTTTTTGACCAAATTTCTTGTCGCACTTGCCACATGCGAAATCTTTACGACCTTCGTGGACTGATCTTTTGTGAAACAATAAATCTGTTTTTCTCCCAAATTTTTTCTCGCACTTGTCACATGCAAAATCTTTACGACCTTCGTGGACTAATCTTTTGTGATACAATAAATCTGTTTTTCTCCCAAATTTTTTCTCGCATTTGTCACATGCATAATCTTTGTGCCCCTCGTGGACTATTCTTTGATGCAAAAGTAACGTTGATTGTTGTCCATATTTCTTCGCGCACTTGTCACATGCAAAATCTTTACGACCATCGTGAACTGTCTTTTGATGTACAAGCAAAGTATTTTTGTGTCCAAATTTTTTTTCGCACTTGTCACATGCAAAATCTTTACGACCATCGTGAACTGTCTTTTGATGTACAAGCAAAGTATTTTTGTGTCCAAATTTTTTTTCGCACTTGTCGCATGCGTAATCTTTGCGACCTTCGTGTACTATCTTTTGGTGTCTATATAAATCCGATCTTCGTCCAAATTGCTTTTGACAGTTGTCACATGTGTAATTTTTGCGACCTTCGTGGACTATTCTTTGGTGGGAGAGCAAATGTGATTTTTGTCCAAATTTCTTCTCACAATCATCGCATGAGTAAGCTTTGCGATATTCGTGGTCAAATTTTTTCTCACTCTTGTCACACGAAAAATCCTTGCGACCTTTGTGAACTATTTTTTGGTGGAAGAGTAAATTACATTTAAGTCCAAATTTCTTTCCACACGTGTCGCATGCAAAATTTTTGCAACCTTCATGTACCGTTTTTATATGCAAAAATAAACTATGTTTATTTCCGAATCTCATGGCACATTTTTCACATAAATAATCTTTGTAAACTTCATGGAATATTTTGTTGTGCTTAAGTAAAGTTGATTTGTTTTCAAATTTTTTCTCGCACTTGTTGCATGTAAAAACTTCATGATTTTTGTGTACTAATTTTTGGTGCGTAAGCAAACTGGATTTTTTTACAAATTTTTTCTCACATCTGTCACATGCAAAATCTGTGCAGCTTTTGTGTACCGATATTTGGTGTCTACTCAAATGACTTCTGAATTCAAATTTCTTTTCGCACTTGTCACAGGCGAAATATTTTTGTTTATTGTGAATTGTATCTCGGTGTGTCATCATGCTTGATTCTAATGTAAATGCCTCGTGGCAGGTATCATAAACGAGTTGTTTGTTGTCTGTAACAGCAGTATTTTGCTCATCTAAATTATCTTCAAGAACCACTTCTTCAGATTTCTTGTCCCTATTATCTATTATGGTGCCTAAATTAAACATTTGATCTTTCTATTTAGTTTCACAGAAATTATATAATATACCTTGTTTAATCGAGAAACATCCCATTCCAACTAATTTGCTTTTACTATAAACACGATTAGTGTTGTAGTGAGGGATTATGTCAAAATCGTTTATGATCATATTGTTTACAATAGAATTACCTATTTAACAGTCATAAGTCATATAAATTGGCATAAGAATATTTGAACCAGTTGAAAATCCTAACTTGGCGAGAAATTTTTCAACTTTTTTTTAACCATTCTTTGAGGACTTTGAGGATTTTTTTAGCCTTTTAGAACGAGGTATTTCAAAATAGCCCTCTGTAACATCGAGTCAATAGATCCTTTTACAATATATTATAAATTATAAAATATTAAAGTATTCATTCTCAGATTCATCACCCTTATCTGCTATCGCCTCTACGGCCACCTTTTTTTTCAATAGAAAAGTTTTGACTTTAGAACCCGCGATGCTCGATCATATTTATACAAGTATGACAATAGTAAAATCAGCGGTGGCGAGTTTCAAAGCTTCGGGAAAATCCTTCAACGACGCAAACGGGCTCACTACGCACGTCATATATATCGTACATACGTGTATACGGGGGTTAGGTGTGTATAAATCACTATACTGCATAGACAAAGTGCGCGAAAGTGTCAATCACTCATCACGATGTCGTTGGTATACATATCTCTGTATAATACATAGGAGATTTGGCTGATGCGTTGATCACGATGATGATGATGCTGCTGCTACGGCTGGTCGTCATTGTGCGCCCGCAGCGAACCATTACGCATTTCGTTCAATCAACGTTTGTACTGCAGGCGGTCTCGCCACCGCCACCGCCGTTGCTCACCAACCGCGCGCGTATGCGGTAGCAAGAGTCTCGCGCGCCCTGATGACCCGAAAGAGCCTCGAGCACGGGCGTAATTCTCAAATTGTATGTATAAAGTCGGCGAGGATTCGGTTTCAATTTTTTTTTTTTTTTTTTTTTAATCAAACGGAAATTTTGACAAAAAACGGATAAACGAGAAAGCTTCGGGAGATGATGAAACGAAATTACATCGGCCTGGATAAGCTCACGGTAACATGAATCGAAAGTCCCGGGTCTCGCGCAGCATCTCGTGTCACGCAAATGCGCTCTGCTTATATTATATTATTATACAAAAGAAAGCTCGAGTTATACGATATCTCTTTAAATGCAGCTGTCAGGACTAGGACTAGATTAACGCACGCGGCCGCGCGGGGAGGGAGGCACAGCTGGAAGAAAATTAAGTACGAAATTAGCATAATTGTGAGCGACGCAGTTGTCGCTCCGAGCGGCTCTTTTCTCTCAGCTACTACCCCTGCGCGCGTAATGTATACAGATTGTTGTGATTCTTTTTTTCGTCTCTCTCCTTCTGTCTCGTTTTTCTTTCACTCGAGATCGAGGCAGCAGCAGGCGACCATCGACATTAATAACTGTACGCAAAATATACGTCGTAGTATATAAAAACGCGTATACACGCTGTATTATACGCCCTGTTGCTTGTACAGGATAATTTGACTTTGTAATGAAAGAAGCTGCGCACGAAAAAAGCTGCCACCGCCACTTCCAGCACCGTGCGCGAACGATCAAGTTATGAAAATTAAAAAAATGTAAAATATCGGGTGTACGCCGCCATGCATTTTACAAATTTTCTGCCTCCTCTTCTTCTTCTACTTTTTTTTACAACATTTTATAATTCAACGATAAGTGTTTTGGACGAAAGCTGATTATTTAAATAACGGCTTGGTTATATACAAAGCTCTAGAAGGGCGCGTCGCAACTGCAAAAAAATTGAAAGCTTCCTGGGCACGAAAAAAAGTAAGTTACAGCTTATACAGTGTTAGCAGTACCTCGGGACAACGCGGTGTAAACGTACTTTTGCAAAATGTCTATTATAAATGATGGCGAAATCGGATTAAGTTTTTCTGTACCTTTTGACGAAAACACAGGGAGTTTTGAAAAAAAATACCGTATGGCGTTTGTGTTACTGCATTCGCTCGAGACGTAATATACAGTATACACAAAGTTGCATGCAAGCACGTATGCATGTGGCTCGCAAGACCATTTGGAAAGACATTTTTTCCATTTTTTATTTTTTTTTTTCGCAGGATCTATCAATCTTGGAGCACTTTCTGACTTTGCTTTTAAGCTTTCGCCTTCGTTTTACGTATACTATACACTGGACGCAGCGTGTATATAGCATGGTTCCGTGCATAGTAGCTGACCAGTTTTACATATACCGAAAAATCTGCCCGCGCTGGTCTGACCGTTGGCTGATACTTTCCACTTGCTCGGGACTCGGGGTCGTTGCCGCAATCAGAGCTCCTTCTACTCCTCCTCCTCCTCCTCCTCCTCAACGTCTTGGTAGAAACTTTATCACTCGAGTCGTAAACATGTGTGTCGTTATTTATTTACGTTTTTTTTCCTTCTTACAACTCATCAGAATGTCTTTAGCAGCTGCCTAGCAATCAAGGGAATGTCGAGGGCTTAAGCTCTTACCACTACCACCACCACTACTAGTACCGCGTGCGATGTAGTACCTTTAGTATACGTGTGCTTACTTTACGAGGTCAGTAGCACTTATCAGCCATAAGGGATATGGTAAGGCTGGTGTGTGTGCGTGTGTGTGTGTGTGTGTGTGTGTGTGTGTGTGTGTGTGTGTGTGGCAGTGGTCACGCGAAACATCGGCGTATATGTAGCTGAATTTTCCTTGTAAAGCTAGAGAGCGCCTCGTAGACCCTAACGCCGTAGGTATATGCAATCACAATCTCTCTCTCGCTTCTTTGCCCTCCCCCTTTGGCCCGTCGAGGTCGTTTGCGCCGCGCTAGACACGCTTCTCGAACTTTCAACCCCACTCTCTGCTTCTCACTCACTCGCTCACTCACTCTCGATATGATACTTTATTTTCGTATTACGCCGGCTTGCAGTTTCGTTATAACGAATAATATACAGACGCAGCGGAGCAGAGAATGTATATAAGCACATGTACAATGTACATGAGCGAGACAAGAGCGAGTCGAAGAACTAATAGATTCTTCGAGTAAACAAAATAAGCCGAAACTTTCCGCTGTACACTGCAGCACGCCCAACGCGCAAGACGTGTATATTGTGTGTACGCGGCACTTATACACTGTGTACTTACCAAGTGTATATGCACCAAGTCTTCAACAACTCTTTGCGCGAAAAGACGTGGAAACTGCGTGAGAGAACCGAGCTTTATGCATGTATACGTATACGCCTATACAATTTTTAAAACTTTCGAATCTCGCGGTATACAAGTATTGTGTACGGCAACGTTTTCCGGCACTTTTTGTCGTCGTACAACACGCTTTGCTTCGGACGTTTGCGAGATTTTTTTTTTCAACCTATAAAGTTTCGCTTCTCGACGAGCGAGGCGACTACTTCTTCTTCGCTTTGCTCGGAAGCCAACTCTCGCGTGGGCCGAGAAAGAAAAAATTGTCTCCGAAGGCTAGGCTGGGTACGATATTATATACATAGAGGACAAGCCACGGTTATGACGTCGTTTCCGCGACGCCAGACTATGATTACGAATGATATTGCTTATTTATGATAGAGGATAAAATAAAAAAATTTACTCGATCGGCAGGAAGCTGGTGCGCTATATAGTGCAAACGGCCGATGTACATCGCCGCTCGACGTTATACGGCTATCGGTCGTTGAAAATCAGGCCAAAAGTCGAGCGATATACTGTATATATAATATTAAATGCACAAATCTGGTCGCTCTTTTACTCTGTCTCTCTTGGTGATGACACAAAGAGGTATTAGTTAGCGCTCGCGAGTGCAACGGCGGGCTGATGAAGAGGGGGAGTAGTGGATATCGTATTGGTCAGGGTTTCTGGCCATACACGTGACAAATATAGCTGGAGTAACTCTCACATCTGTCGAATCTCTCTGCATATAACTACGTGAGTGTATTTTATGTATCTGTCTGTGTGTGTCGAGCTATTTCAATTTAGTTTGGCGTTACAATATGCGCGTCGGCAGGGAGAAATTACTTTCCTATTTTGCGCTGTTTCATCGCGTTAATTTATCCTCCATCGAGAGCCAGGCAGCAACGGCATCAGCATCAGCAGAAGCCGTCGTCTAGCATCGGCATAATCGATTGTTTTCCATGTAATTAGTGCGAAAGCTATTTTTTCATTATATTCGCTTGGATTAAAAAAAAAGGGAGAACCGTACATAGCAGTATCGGCAAAGTAAATAACTTAATATATATGACATTATAATCGAGAAAGTGAAAGAGAGATTGGATGAGTGAATGAGAAGAAAAAAAACGAAGAGAGAGAGAGGATGGAAGAAGGAAAATTACGCGAAAGTTAAAAGTGATGAGAAAAACATGTTGCTATCGCTGTCGGCAGGTAGGTAGGTATACGTAACCCCGGGGTTGCTACACAGAGAAAAAGAGAGTGAGCGAGCGAGCCTAGTGAGCCAGGCAAGCCCATCGATCGCCCAGCCCCCTGGGTGCAGCGGCCGCACAGCTAGCAGCAACAGCAGCAGCTGGTCGTGGAAGCTCTTTTCAACTCGGCGCGCGGCTTTCTCCTTTGGCTTTTTTTTTCATTTATATCTTTTTGTATAAATATTAATAGCCCATATCGCGATTGCAATTACATTTTTTGTCTTTCAGTGGCAACGATTGCAATCGCGATCCTCTCGTTGCCCGAAATGCTATTACGTGCGCTTAATTTCGCACGCTCTTTCCTTGCCAAATCAAAGTAACGTACGTTTCCCAAAATTAAACTTTGCTTCTTTTTTCTCGAGCTCAAGCTCACCAGCCGTAAAAAAAGGCTGGTACAAATTTATCATTACACCGAGCTTTTAACCCGAGTAATTGGCGAAAGTCGTTTTAGCAGCGATATACCATACGCGCGTCCTATACAAGACTACCTGCTGCGCAGCCTCGAGTCAAAGTTATATTACGCAGCGATTTACATATGTAAGCTCACCGTCGTCGTCGTTGCACGGGACGCCCACATACGCTACTACTCGAGTATTGTAACTATTTTAATGACTCGAGCGAGCAGCAGCTCTCGACGTGCGCGCTACCTATACCTACTACCCACCGCCAGCGACGCGCACGTGTTTTGCGCGAGCGCTCGACTTTTGAGTTTATGATGGCGTTTCATTAAGCGCGTATAGCCGTGCCTGCGCCGCCGCTCGCGAGTTTGCGAGCTTGCGAGCTTGCAGCGGCAGCACTCGATCGAATTATGAGCGCGGCAAAGCGCAAAGCTCGGGAAAGATTAGCTTCTTCGCAATATGCTGCTTCGCGCACGTACTAGTATAACGTAATATATCATCAAGCTATTCGTTTCAAAAATTCACGTGACAGCTTAATCGCGTCGAGTTGTGAGCAAAAAAATTGCCCCGAAGTTTCCGCAAAAAGAAGAGTATTTTGCGTAACATCATGGCCAATATGTAAACCGTAATGTTTTGCGGTTATTCCCCCACACGCATGTAAAAAAGTAGGTATACAATTCCGAGTAGGAGCTTGCACTGATATCCATAAATTCCGGCTTATTTATGTAAATAGACTGACACTCACACAAACACACGAACAAAACGAAGATTTTTTCGAAGAAAGTAGACGATGCCAATCGACGTTGGATATATACACACGCAGTAGATAGTCGCTCGAGTTTGCAGCGTGTCTGCAATTCTATGCGTTGCGCTGCGCGCGGATAAGGTGCGGTTCGGCTGGACACGACGACCGCAATCTGATATTCGGCCCCAAAGGCCTATCTTGCAGCCACGTCTCGTTATATTACCAGCGTGCACATAGAGCTCGACTGCGCCTCTGTATCTCTTACGACGCGCAGTAGTCTAGTAATACAGCATTTAGTTTCCGCGTACACGAGTATATACAACAGCTCGCACACACACATACCTGGTACACACATGGCAACGTGTTATTTGGCATTTGTTCGTAATATATACTACGTATCGGTGTGTACGTGCTTGTGGCTGTCACTGACAGAGTGAGTTCGTCGTAAATAATCGAAAGAATGAAAAAAAGCAATTATAATTTATACCGAAGGGTTAAGATATATGTCACGCGCGTTAAGGAATTATTATTACGCGCATCCACATATATACGAAGATATCGAGCTGGCTTCTCTGCTATCCATTACACAGCACGACGTCGTTAAAACTATCTTTTAATCCGCATCTTCTGCTCTTTATTATATTTACAAAAAAAAGTTACACGCGTGCGCCTTTTTTTCTAAACTTTCTCCCCCGCTCTCTGCTATACCTCTCGCCTTCTCGTGTGTACGTTCCTCGTATAATCTTTGGCCATTAATTATGGCGGCTCGGATAGTATCTCTAACATGTACACTTTTTTGCAGCGCTCACGATGAGTTTTCAGTCATTTTAAACGAATACGTATGCGTTTATAAGCACGCGGAAAAAGGTAAATTGATGTTCCACACGCGCGCGTGTGTATAATATAACGCGTACGGCTGGGCTCCTTCTACGCGAGGTGCACGCTTATACGTGCTCGTGTTTTATTATTATTTTCATTTTTTTTTGTTATCTTTGTAAAACCGACTCTGAGTAATACGCTTAAATTGGTATCGTGGTATCGTGTACACGTTGTAGCACAGCTGCCGGTGAATTCTTTTGGTCATGTGAGTCCGCCTGGTTTAACTTTGAAAAAGCGAAAGAGAATAATTCTTCTATATAGATAGAGAGCCAAGAGAGCAATAGACAGAGAGACGATTGATGAGAGAGAAAGGAAAGATCCGTAGCGAAATGAATGGGGAGCAATTGACTCTTGTATCGCGTATTATTCCGAATCGTAAAACGTATATACGCAGGGATGAAAACATCGTTAATCACAAGACGTGCAGCAAGAAAAAAAAGAGGGAAAAACGAAAAAGGAAAAGAGGTCCGTATGGGATTCGTCGAGCTTAGGGCTCTTTTTTCTCTATATCCATCAACGAAAGAAGAAGAGAAAGCTCGAGAGCGCTCGCAAAGACAAGTAATTCAATTGGAAAGGCTTTTTACCGCGGGAGTATTTCATAAAAAAAAGAAACGAGAACGAGTCGAAATAGCTAATCGTTCCTTTGGCGCTGGGTCCTTTCTTTTGTTCCAACAAGAGCGAGAGCGGCTAAGCAGGATGAATTTCAGATAAATCTCAAGCGTGTGTGGTTTTAGATGTTGCTACAGAAGTGCATTAAGAGGCTGCAACAGCGGCAGCAGCAGCAGCTCGGAGAATAGCTCGAGAGAGCGTGTTTATACCCAAGTTTTTTTTCGAACGGCCCGATATACTTACCCTTACACACATATACACGCTTGTAGCTGTACGTACCACTCAAGCTCGCGAGCCACTATTCAACGAATACGTCAGAAAAAAAAGGGAGAGAAAGAAGAAGAAAGTTGGACGGTACATGCTCACACGTATACGTGCACACAACAACAACAACAACAACAACAGCGGCAGCAGCACCAAACAACACACAAAGTACAAAATTCCGAGCTTTTTTTATTCAATCACTTTTGAAATCCTCGCACCTTTGCTGCTATCCACCGCCGCCGCCGTGGCCGAGAGCTTGCGAGAGGCTGGCTGCTATACTCGCTCTCGTGAAATTGCTTTTTCGCGACTTAAAAAAAAAAAAGAACTTTCTTTCAGCGATACAGACAATGGAAAAGTTTGCGTTTCTTCCTCTATATATCTACCTAGTCGAGAACCTGTTGGAATAATAATAATGATAAGAGTGCATAATCGATTATTCGATTGTTGAAGGGGAAGAAAAAAAAAACTTTTATTTTCCCGAGCACACGGCCGGGGCTCGAGCGCGCGAGCTTGATCCCCCCGTACATATATAAAGCTCATTATTTATAGTTATATACGTGTACGTGTAGCAGCTTGCCTGTATAAGTCGACTTGAAAAATGCACTTTCGAGCGAATTTTTTCAACAGCTGAGAGTGAGCTTATATGTAGCGACTCGAGAGTTGCGTAACACGTTGCACATACACATAATATAAACTCGAGCGCGCGTGGAAGAGGAAAGAGAGAGATGTATAAACGATACATAAACGTTTTGTGCAGCATAAAAGGACTACGCGCGCTTTACTCCCCAGCGAAGAAGACGATTCGGAATCGCGAGCGCGCGGCGCGCAACGTTAATTGCGAGACAATACGCGCGCGCTCGAGCTATCTCGCATGAAACAGTCATTTGCAGGGTACATCGCGGCATTTATCTCGCGCGGATATTCGCACACTACCTTTACCCCTTCCCCTCAAGCTCGAGCTCTCGGCTCTCTTTGGGAGTTTTACGAAGCGCAAAATAGTCGAGGACTATACACTTGCTACGTACGCGCTCGCACCCAAGTAAACGTCTGCACTTACTACTGCTGCTGCTGATTCGCTAGTCGTTTCATATACATATATACTTTTCGCTCTTTTCATTCGAGAGACGTAACAATAAACAAACATACCCCCAACGCAGTATATAAACCTTCGCACTTACATTTAAGCGCGAGCGAAGAGGGTAAATCGAGGACTTTGTGCTTGGCGCGCGAAGAAATTTCCATGAAGACCGACCCAAGCGAGAGAGAAAGAGTTTCTTAATGCGCGTGTGCCCTAGCACCTACGCGTAAGAGGTATGTACGCGCCGGGAGAGTAAATTAAGCTCGCGCGGAAGTTTTTTGTTTTTCTCTCGCTCATTCTTTTTCTCGCCTTCTTCTATCTTTACGCGCTTTTATATATATTCCATATGTATAAAAAGCTCGCGAGTCTCCATTGTCGCGTTCGAGGCGATTGTTGACAAACGCCGCCGCCGTCGCCGACAGTGGAAGGTGAATCAAACGAAGCGCATACTATATAATATATGCTATATATACTTTCAAGAGCGTCTGCCGCGAGTTTTCTGTAATATTCTCAAGCGGAAAATTTTCACGCAGGGCAAAAATATGATTTTGACTTCGATATATAACAACAAGCTTTCATGTTTATACGAGGTCGTTAAAAGTTTTTGTTGGTACGCGCGATGTGTTTCATATATGATTATACCTAAGCTTACACATGTGATCTCGGCAGCTGTTAAAATATTCTACGCGCACAATTTATGCACCAATGAGTATTTTCGATCGCTCGCCGACCCTCGGATACGCATGCGGTAACAATCCACAAATCTCGAAATGCAGCAACGCAACGCGAACTCGTAACATGCTTTTGAAATCGCAGGGATGTTACATGTATCGCGCAGCAGGGCCGGAGAGATATTTTTACGACGAGCTGTTAAGCCGGGGCTTTCCGAGTGCGAACTTGTACTGCCTCGCGCGTTTTAAGAGTTTTCATTGCAAGCTGCGCGCAGCTTCGCGGCTCCTTTTCACTGTCCGTGTTTGCGTCACGCGCGCGCAGAGAGAGATGTAAAAATTTTTATATAATTCCTTGTTTTCCCGATGAACGCGAGGCAATTTTTTTCTCCCTCACTCTTAATTTTCGTCCTGAGCAAGCTTTGAAAAGGCGCATGAAACTCTCTTTAGGCACTCGCGAGTAATGGAAAAAGTTAGCCGATGCACACAGCGGGGGCCCGGGCTCGCGCGCGGCACGGCCGAGGTAATTATTAAAAGTGCATGTAGCGCACGAAAATATATAGGTCGCGTGCCCCCGCAGCTTATAAAGGTAATCGCTCAAGTTTAATAATAATATTCGTAATATAGTATCTGCCTGGCCAGTGAGTAAGAAAAAAAATGGCCAAGCCATTGCGGCCAAATATGGTTGGTACAAGTAATCGATTACAAAGGATCTGTCCTCATACGCTGTCCGCGCGTATGTTTTCCTTGCAAGATTTTGCATTATAATAGCGTTTGTGCAAGTGCTGCTGCTGTAGCTTCTCTATACACTGTGCTTCCAATAGAGGAATCGGAAGTTCGGATCAGCCTTACACAGAGACTAATAAGGCCGACTAATTAGAATTATTGATCTTTGGATGTTTGTCGTCGCTCGCGTATCTGCTATCGATATAATGTTATACGTATATCGTATACATACTCTACCCACCCCTGGATCTCCCTCGGCTCGAGTCCAATATAAACCCAGCGCCAGTTGAGCTCCACCTGTTGATGTTTCTTCAACCAGGCAGCAAATCTACCCCCACTCGCGCAGCCTCTATATCTCTCTTTTTCTCTCTCTCTGCAAGCACAGACTCGTCGCGTGTATATATATAGCGCAGTTATGCTTCTGTGCATTCGGGAATTCAACGTGATTTATGTACCAGATACAACTTTCGATTCCTTTTTACAAAGGTACCGCAGTTCACACGCATATTTTGCATGCTTTGAGTAATTTTTTGTACCCTCGTTCTTTTCAATTTGTCCTTTCTAAATCGTGCACGCGCGAGTCTTTGAGGTACACGCGCCACGCGCGTTACGGTGCATAATACACACGTTGTTGTTGCCGTTGCATATTTTTTTTAATAATAAATAGAGGCGCGTGCGATAGGTCAAGGTTCTCAGCGGAAATCGATTCAGCAAATACGCAGCAGTCTCGCGGAGGCTGAGAGCGAGCTGCAGCTGCACACGCTCCGCACACGAGGTGCAAAAAATACCTTTATGATAATAGCACGTGCAGCATCGTATATAGCAGCAACAGCAGCAACCCGTGCTGCAGCATCGTATCTGCTCCGTATTATATTTTAATAAAACTTCATTAATGCACGCGCGAGGCTGTAGCAAATCCTTGACGTAAGCTCGCGAAGATTCGCTATACCTTTTTTCCATTATCGTCGTTATTATTGCATATCTATCGGGCCACGCGTGCGTGTAAAATATTATTACATCGCACTCGCGCTCAGCATCGAGAGCATACGATACAGATTCTGCGCGCACGAGTTTCGATATCGTACATATAAGTACGGTCCGTACTTGGCACTACAATGAAAGTCGATATATAATTGTGTGTGCAGCGGAATAAGTATGCACGCGCGTACTCGAGGTATATATATTTCGAGCTCTCTCGATGCCGGGATTCAATTTGCGCAAGGGCAACTTTTGCTGCACACGACCGCGCCGCAGCGATTGGATTATTATTGTTTCAAAGGGCGAAGAAAGTGAAAGAAGAAAAAAAATCTCGCGCTGTGGTTACATCGACAAGTGCGTATACGTATGTACATGTTCGCGCGGATAGGTAATAATATTGTCGGGAGAACTACTGCTGCAGTACTATACCCCGGCAGCGTTGAAACTCCAATATCCAAGGCAGTGTAAACTCGGTTGAGCGAGGCGCGTTGATTTCTCGACTCCAGAGCTCTCCGTCTGTGTCTGTCTTTCTCTCTATCTCTGAGCAAGCGTATATATAGCGCATAGCTCAAGGAGGAAGCGCCGCCGCTGCCGCTACCAACTTGAAATTAATTACGTATTGTACATTGTGTATATGTACATTGGCATAGAGCTATATAACGTGCGTGCGGCTGCGTGTTTAAGCACTTATATACACACACGTGTACGCGAGTGTGTCTGGGCGTGTGGCTGGAGGTGCTTGGTAATTGCCGCGCATCGATCGCGTCTCTCTGTCTGTAAGATATGTCATTACGATTGAAAAAATAAACGCAATGAGATCACTTTGTCTAACGAGCGATGTGCATTCGTATTGCTCGTTTTATTTTCTTGCATTTTTATAGATTACATGTTAGCAAGCTCCGCTTTTAACACTCCACGGGTGCGAAAACCAGCATCCGCACTCGATCACTTTACCATGAATTTAAAAACTTAACACGTCGCGCGAAACATCACACGTCACCAATTCAAATCCAATTACCAATCACATGAGCTCATTCGACACAATCAAACTATTTATTCTTAAAAGAGTAAACAATACCTAGAAGTGTATTTTGTACAATTATCGATGCTAGTACCGAAGTTATTATACTATTAAATGCAGCTGCAGTAACCAATTGAATTTTATTTGAAATATCGAGTATAATATCATTATGTGCATTTCATCGGTGTGACTTTGGAGATGTATTTCTCTTTTGTGTGGTAACTGCGTTCGGAAAAACTGAGTCGACGGTAGAAGAGGAACGTTACGCCAAGGAGCAACCACAGCGATGTTTTGTCTATCGATATGGCATTGTCAACCTTTCAATACAAATAATTAGGATGAATTTGTCGATTTTGGTCGAGTGTCGAAAATCCTTGACTTGATGCAACAATTATTTTACCCTTAAAAAATTTTCCGTACAAAGGAAAGATTGAACAATTACAATCGTTGTTAAAAAACTAAGACATCAATCACAACATAGTCAATGCTCGTAAATGCAGTCGGGTGAAATATCACGCTTTGCTTTTTAATACGGGCCACCACTTCGCATGCACAACTTATATCAAGTGACTTAAATGCCACAATGTTATGATGCATTCAAAAACTCGTCGCCTAATGTAGAGATGACATTCCTACACGGACACCAACGACTAATCCCAAGAGGTTCGTTTCGATGACGCAATCAAGTCATCCATTTTGTAAGGGAGTAGTATATAAAATATATGGAATAAGATTTGAACTGTATGTATTGGCGCTGTCCTCGCTTTACAATCGATCTACACTACTCGAGCGAGCAACAAATTCTTAACTTCGGCTGATTAAAGCTATCCCGAGTTGATCGCAGAGCTTTCGTCAATTATTACATGATATGTATAGATATGTCGACAAGTTCGAAAGAATAAAGTACAGTTGTACGACTGGTTCCAGCAGACATTTCCAAGTTTTCAACGACGATACAACTTTACGGCATCTAATGCAAACATTCATTACATATATAACGTTATATACATAGATACGAGCTTTGCAAGTAACGATTTATTAAAGTCGTTTCGTTATCTCGTCGTTGCATATACACATACATACGCAGCACTTTAGCTACGCACACACGCACACATGCACACAGACAATCGAGGTAGATGATGATTCGTTTGTTTTGCTCTTCTCCTTGTATATTCACACCTCGTTTATTACGCTCATTTAAATTGATTTTTCGCGAGATCGTCGACGCGGTGATTAATTCTAAGCGCTGAATAAATATGAAATCAACGTTCGCAAGCTCGCCTCTAGCATCTATGTAGAAGCGGTCTTAAATATTTATCTAAATATAACCGAAATAGAGCAATTATTAAAAATAAATTAATAACACATTACAAACATTATCAAAGATACCTCTGCTGATAAATTTTTTGTAGATATACCCTACGAATATTTTCTTGCCAATTGCGGATTTACAATACTCCATTTATTGATGGAATCAGAAAGCTTGTAATCAAATATGATACTTTTGCTTACATCTAGTCACAAAACAAAACGAAAAAATTATACAAAAAAGTGCATATAATTGTTGGAAAAATCAATATAATAAATATACATTCATAAGTATAAATGTTCAATTTTACAATTGAGTAAATTTTAACACTGATAAACTATTCAATTTTCAAACATGGCAGAAAAAATGTCATCAGTTGTACTTCTACAATTAAGAATAAACATAAATCGGTTACTGTTTACCAAGCTTATCGCTTCGTTCATAAATTTTATAATTATGATCCAACTTTGAAAAATATTTATTTCTTTTAATTTCGGATCATCACCGAGCTCTGGCAGTTGTGCAACCGTCATTATGTTACAAAGTTTATAATTGCGAACAATCGCAATGTTTTAATACCCGTCTTTCTGTATTGAACTGTACACTGTATGCACTTAGCTATGAAAAACCATATAAATCAATGGAGAAGCTTCAAATGATGCCAACAAAAAAAATAGAAGAGGATGATTTTCGATATTTTTTCTTATTTCACCGCGTAAAAAAGAGGAAAGTAAGCGCGGCAAAATCTGAATCGCTATTGCTGTTTTTCGCCATAATCTCCGTGCGCAATTTTATTTTCTTCGACCCTACGCATGGACTTATACGTGCCTGAAACACGCAGCACATATATTCCAGGAGCAAACACGCACATTTTCATATCTATAATGCACGTCCGTCATAATCTGCTCCTCGCTTGTCCCGGAGAAATGCCTCGATCGATTTTGCAACTCGCGCGCGCTCGCCTGCCTCCTCCTCCTCCTTTTCTGCCCATGATGTTACTCTCTTTCACTCGCTACCGTATATAACGCTGCGCACACGTAAGCATGTCTATATATAAAAGAAGCGAGTCCATCCTCTTTCTTTCATTGCTCCTTATATTCACAAACATTCCTTTTTTCCTCCACCCCCCTACACGAGACGACGTTCGACTGGAGCTTAGAAAAAGTAGAAGAATAAGAATAAAAAAAAGTCGTTTCAGATGTACGCACCCACGTGTTTCTTTTACTTTTCAAAGCTCTCTTTGAAGATGAAGTCGATTTTTCTCTTCTGCATGCTACACCGACGACGACTACGACGACGTGTACCCAGTCGTCTCGCAGTAGCAATGTAGCTGCAGCGCAGTGTTATTTTCACTCGTCGTACGACGTGTGTGCGTACTCTGCACGCAAATCTGAAGCCTCTTTTGGCTGCTGCTGCTGTACAGGATCGAATTCTCACATGCCGCGCGTGCGATAAAAAGCTCGCTTCATTCAGAATCGTAAAGCGAATAAATTGCGCCCAAAGCGTGCCTCGAGCTTTTCCCCACTGCGCTCGCGAATTATCATAATAAAATTTATCTTTGCATAATTTTATTGTATTTTCGGAGTTATGCGACACTGTGTGCGCGTGTGCGCGTGTATATAATAAAAGACCGCCGAGCTTCGGTACTTGTTTTCGATATTATTATTCAACGCGAGTGGCGTCGTGATCGGCTTGATAAATGCTCTTCTCTCCCTCCTTTTTTTGTACTTTCAAATTTCTCTCGAACCTCCCGGTTATTATACGGGCGAAAAGCGCGCGGATATAACCATATCATTGTTATCTCGTTTACAGTCATACGATACACATAAATCGAAAGATTGACTTGGCCCGGTAAACGGCACGCGTCTCTCTGTTTTTAATTTTTGCGAAAAATGAACGAATTTACTCCCGAATCGACTCGCCCGCGTGACTCGTTCGCGGTGAATCGTGATACGAATGTGTATTATACATTTACACGGGTTTCTCTGGTCGCGCAGCGATTGAATATAAAATGTAAACCGCGTAAGAGTCACGTTTCGCATGCAGCGTTTTTGTTTTCTTTTCAAACGACTCGTAAGCTGGAGTTTAACGCGCGAAACATAAAGCGAGAGGGAGCGCGCGCATACATATATATCGCTCGATAAACTTGTTGCTCCTTGCTCTTTCTTTGTGGCAGCGCGTTGAACAAACACAGCTAGTTCGCGTGTGTGTCTGTTATATAAATAAACGCATGCGGCTTTGATTCGACTCATTGGCAGATGCGCTCTCAAAGTTGAGGGAATAAAAACAACGTTTCCTCGTGCATTAGCGATACTAAAAAAATCCTTACCGAGTCACGGGCTCAAAAAATTTTTATATGAATTTCTCGTCGTCGTGAATATATTCAAATAGTATAACGTCGAGCAGCATACGAGTACGCATAGATTAACCTTTTGCGCATCGCGAGACAAAACGGAACAAAAAAATAAAATAGCTCGCCACGCATAATGCGCTCATCCCCGCGCGTTTCCCTACCTCGGTGTATAATAAAAAAAAAGTTCAAAACTACCCTAGTAAAAATGCGTATGTATGCGTTATGCGCTGCAGATGATAAAAAATTCAACGACGTTTCGCTGGCTGTGTACGGTATGTACTGTCACCGACGCACGATTACGCGAAATATTTTTTAAACTACACGTCAGGCTCTCTCTCCCTCTCGCCAGCGCGTGAATATTCATGCGACTGTGCTGCTTATAGTCGCATACGAGCCCGCACTTGTAAAATTATCATGATTATTATTATAATTAGCCAGCGACGGCAGGTGGCACGAAAAAATTGGATAATTTTCGGTGGGCGGGGGAGAGAGGGTAAAATTTAATAATTACTCGGATGCTGCGAGCTTATACAGCCGGCTAAAGAGATATCCGAAATCCGGCGCTCGCGATCGTGCACACGAACGAGAGAACCCCAGTATAGCGCGTGGATATCCCGGGGAATTATTTGACTCGCAAGAGTGGCTTGGCGGGGGACGAGAGAGAGAGGAGGGAATAAATTGAAACCGACCGGATGATCTCTTCCATTCTCTCTGTTCGGGGGCTATGTGCTGCTCTCTTGTGCAGTCCCAAGCCAGGATATGATAAAAGACCCCTATATATATAAGGGATGCAAGAAGCAAAGATATCGCTGAGCTTCAATTCTTACTCTTGCGGACTCGAGATATAAGACGTCGTGCGCGAGTCGAGTCGAGTCTCTCGAGCTCGCTTCTACGCGAGGATCGCGTCTTTTTGACCGCTCGATATGACGAATTGCCATTGCGACTTGATGTATTGCTTCTAGAGTCGCAAGCACAAGTTTTTCTGCGCCGTATACATGTGAGAAGCCGTCAACGAGCTTTATGGACCGTGAGAAGTATAATTTCAAATTACATCGACACGTCGATATATAATACATAGGTGGTGGCGGCGGCGGTGCAGTGTGGCATTTTGTTAACGCGCGTCAAAGCCGCCGCCTCTACGTACACATTCGAGTCACGATCATCGTGTACACCGCACGCGATCGCATCTCTTTTCGCGCGATCGACTTTTTCTCTTCTTCTTTTTCTTCTTCTACGTCTTGCGCGCATCGCATACAGGTATATTCGTTCGCGGATATAGAAACTGCTGCCGTATACAGCGCCGCGTCGCATGTGTGCTCGAGACTGCTATTCGCGCGCGCGTCTCTCTATAAACGACTGCCTCGAGCAATTCCGGCAATAGCAGCTCTACTCGCTCGCTCGCGCCTGCGACATATTATACGCGACTGGCTTTTCGTGAGAATAAGCGTGTGAAAATTGCAATAGAATTTTTTTTAAACGATGTATGCGCGCCTGTGCGCAGCCAGCCCCCGGGCAGCGCGCCACGACGGGTATATATTTTTGGAACTGCTGCACATAAGTATAAGAATGAACGAAGGCGTGTGCCAGGCTATATTATGTACCGAGAATTCTTGGGCGAATTTGGAAAATGTCAAGAAAATTTATGCGCCACGAAAGAGCCGCTGCACACCCATACGCTAGCTGTGATATTCGATTAACCGAAAATGCGTCGCGCGCGCCAGACTCGGTATATACTATTCGGGCTTCCTCTATTCTCGTTGCATTTCCAGGGCGCAGTTATACATCGTCGCTTTTACTTGCCACATAGGATTTTCACTTTTGGTATACACAGCATCGTATAAATCTCAAAATTAAAAATATCGCGCACACGAATTACTTAAACCCTTATATTCGGCGTGCCGCAGCGCTCTGAGCGACTGCAACAACAAAACGATAAAAATGACGTAATAAAAATTTACGTCACGAGCGCATCACTTTGTAGATTAAAGCAATCCTCGACTGTGCGGATAACAAAAGAGCAAATTGTACGTGTTGCTGCACAAGGCTGCAGCTGGAATGAAAAAAATTTATATGTATCAAATAAAAAGATTGGCCGACGCAGCATGCGATATAACCGTACGAGAGAGAGAGAAAGAGGGCAACGAACGAGCGAATGTGTTGGAAGCATCGCAGCGGCAGCACGGGCCGTTGTGCTGCGGTACCACAGCAGCAGCACCTCGCATTCTTTCCCTTCGCCGCCGCGCTCAATGTATTTTGATTAATACTCAAGGCGTGCCTGTGTGCACTGCAGGCATGAGGCAGGCAGGGAAAGGCTTACTACTAGCTGCGCTGCTCGCGGAACACATGAAAATTCTGACACGTGCACGTGTACATAGCACACACATCTACCTATGTGCGCGCATCGGGAGAATTTCAAAGCGCATCAATCATCCCTTCATTCAATCTTACACAGCGTAGCAGTGCGGCGGAATTTCAGCGTAACAACGGCGCGAAAAGATAAATGCCAAGAGTGTATATCAGGCTAAACGGAAAAGAGAGGCTAGGGAGGGAGAGAGGTAAGAGAGAGAGAAATGTTGTATGTATTGAGAGTAATTTCTCTCGAGTGATTTCTTGGCTTACCGTGTCTGACTCTTTCGCGTTTGCTGATATAATGTAAGCTTCTCTCTCTTTCTCGCAGCAGCCTATGTTATGCGAAAATTCCTTATTCGTGATCATGCTTAAGTACATTTTACCTCGATGTATTCGGAAGGCATTTATTTTACATTATTACAAATTTCTCAATTGAATTGTATTTCATACATTAATACATCGTTGAGTTGCGGCACTTGACTCGAAGCAATTAAGGCATTTACCGCTGGATTATGAAAAATTTGACGCGCGCGACAAGCCACACGTGATTTTTGACAATTCGGCCGAGAGTTGCATAAATTCATACCTATTACGCGTTGACTGCTGGCTAGTTTCAAAATTATATCGCACAATTCGCGTTTCGCTTTATGGCAATTCACCAGTGATCCTCACTCACTCGTCCTTTCTCGCTCTCTCTCCTTTGTTTGAATCGCGGGCATTTTAACGATGTAATTGATGCCAGCAATTTGCGTAACGTATTTGTAAAGCTTCAGCGCGTGATGAATACAATTCGGAAATTAATCCCAAAGACACGAAACCCGTGAACGGTTCGGCCGCTAGCGCCGATACGAGCGCGCTCCGATAGTATACAGTGGCAGCCATGAGCTTTCAGTGGTCGCGTATTGTACGTCTTTGATAAATTATTATGCCATGACGGGGCTGAGAGCTTGGAACGCAGAGTTTATCAAGTACCGATGAGAAGAAAAAAAATTCTCAAGTAAAAATGATGATTTTAATCCAGTGGAAAATCAAAGCAATGAAAATGGTTTACTTTTTACAGGAAACAATTTTTTTTAAATTTATTTATTTGAATGATAGGGAAAATTTGCAATATATACAAACAGTTAACGAAATTTATGCTCACGATGAATCACAAACTTTGACTCGCAGTCACTAAACTAATAGATTATCAATCATCGTTTCTTCTTGCATTCTTCAATTGTGGAATGTGAAATCTTTACAACCTTCATGAGCTGTTACTTGATGATTGAGAAAATGTGATTTTTGTCCGAATTTTTTCTTGAGTTACTTTGTGTATTTTCTTTAGGTGGATGAGCAATTTCGTTTTTTCTCCAAATTTTTTATCGCAGTTGTTGCATACAAAGTCCTTGCGACCCTTGTGTACTATCATTTGATGTTTATTTAATTTTGATTTTACTCCAAATTTCTTTTCGCACTTGTCGCATGCAAAATCTTTGCGCCCTTCGTGTACTGTTTTTTGATGAATGAGCAAATTTCCTTTTTGTCCAAATTTTTTCTCGCACTTGTCGCATGCGTAATCTTTGCGACCTTCATGGACTGTCTTTTGGTGTCTGATCAATTTCGATTTTTCTACAAATTTCTGCTCGCAGTTTTCACAAACGTAATCTTTGCAACCTTCATGGACTGATTTTTGATGTTTCATCAAATTGCTTTGAACCCCAAATGTCCTCTCGCAATTGCCACATGCATATGAACCTTTGAGAATCTCGTGGATTGTCTTTTGGTGTCTGAGCAAACCTGATTTCAGTCCAAATTTTTTCTCGCATTTGTCACATGCGTAATCTTTGCGTCTTTCGTGAACTATCTTTTGGTGCCTAATCAAATTTATATATAGTCCAAATTTCTGCTCGCACTTATCACAAGCATAATCTCTGCGACGCTTGTGGATTATTTTTTGATGTAAAAACAAAGATGCTTTTTGTCCAAATTTATTTTCACACTTGTCGCATGCATAATCTTTGAAACCGTCGTGTACGATTCTCTGGTGCAAAAGCAAATTTGATTTTGTTCCAAATTTCTTCCCGCACTTTTCGCATGCGTAATCTTTTCGATTTTCGTGGACTGTCCTGTGGTGCAAAAGCATATTTTGTTTAAGTCCGAATTTTTTCCCGCATTTAATACATGCGTAATCTTTTCGACCTTCGTGTACTATTTTTTGATGGCAGAGAAGATTTGATTTATTTTTAAATTTCTCCCCACACTTGTCGCATGCGAAATCTTTGCGACCCTCATGCACCGCATTCACGTGTATGAGCAAATGATGCTTATTTCCAAATCTCTTGGCACACTTTTCACACAAATAATCTTTGAAAACTTCGTGGAATATTTTTTTGTGCTTGAGTAAAGTTGATTTGTTTTCAAATTTTTTCTCGCACTTGTTGCATGTAAAAACTTCATGATCTTTGTGTACTAATTTTTGGTGCGTAATCAAACTGGATTCGCTCACAAATTTCTCTTCGCATCTGTCACATAAAAAATCTTTGCAGCGTTTGTGTACCGATATTTGGTGTCTACTCAAATGACTTCTGAATTCAAATTTCTTTTCGCACTTGTCACAGGCGAAATATTTTTGTTCATTGTGAATTGTATCTCGGCGTGTTATCATGCTTGATTCTAGTGTAAATGCCTCCTGGTAAATATCACAAACGTATTTTTTGTCATCTGAAACAGCAGTATTTTGCTCATCTAAATTATCAGCAGAGACAACTTCTTTGGATTTTTTTTCACTTTTATCCATTTTGGGGTCTTAAATGAAACGATTGATCTTTCTATTTGGTGTCCCAGAAATTAAATGAGTAAAATTTGTCATTTGTTGTTATGACTTGTTTCGTCGGAAAAGACAGCATTCAAACCAGTTTGTTTTCACTATAAATATTATCAGTGTATTGAGGGACTGTGTCAAAATCGTTATGATTGTAATGTTGTTTACAAATAAATTCCCGATTTATTTGTTTATACATTATCCTTAAAATATTTGAAGCAATATGAAATTCTAACTTGAGAACGACTTCTTAGAGGATTTTTTTGGCCTTCTAAAGCTAACTACTTCAAAAAAAACTCTCGAAAGATAACCTCGAGTTTACACTAAAAACATCGACTAAATAGATATTTATACTGATGCTATAGTAAAAAAATGAAACATTTATTCAAAAATTTGCAGTCCCCACGCCATGGCATGATTGGCGTACTTCATAGCCTGCGACTGGTCGTATTGTGGATGACTACCTCTCGGCTCTGGAGAGCACCGGTCAATCATAGCGCGCAAAAGTCTCTGTATTATTATTACGCTTATCACACTGCATTATCATTACTTAAAATTAAAATTATTTTATATAATTCTAAGATAATTGTACTCGCTCGTTTTTTATTGCCTTATAACCAACGTTCGTAATAAAGTTTCGCTTTAAAAACAATGATGATCGGCGCCTGAGCTAATAGCATTTAACTTCAGAAAATATAGTATATTATGTAAACTATATGCGCTTGCATATTCGAGGAGGATAGACAAGGTGTAAAAATATGAAAGTATAAGAAAGAGGACAAGATGTAAAAATATGAGAGTATAAGAAAAACCCGAAGGGAAAAGCAATTTTTTATGGGGGTAATTGTATTTGTCACTAGAGGAGGTGAGCTAATATTCTTGGCTTAAAATTAAATCGTCGTAGTAATAGTCCAAGCAAGAAATTAAGGTACTCGGAGATTAATTGAAGACAGAGAGTAAAAGCAAGCCGAGGTAAGTCTATACGTCCTTTCTCCTCCTTCTCTTGACTCGATGTCAGCCGCTCCCAGACAAATCCTGTTATTTCATTACAAAGATCGTGTATCACGAGCGAGTATTTATCTAGTAACGCGTTGTTATGTATGTGTGTGTGTCTGTGTTTGTTATATATATACGAAGGTAAGGGAAGAGAAAGAGAGAGGGAGATAGAGAATCGCCAACAAGACAAACGTGCCGAGAAGTTCAATTTTCGGTCAAACAAAAGTTTCGCGCACTCAGCGGATGGTATATACAACAATTCTATATCCTCCAAGGAAAATAATGAGTGCACGCGCGATACAACAATCGATATCATTTTTATCGCTGCGTAAATGACGTTTTTATTAAAAATCATCGATCCCGCTTTGTCGGCGCCGCGCGCGACCCGAAAAAATATTGCCCGCTCGGTTCATTTCGAATATATAACAATAAAAAGAGTAGAGGGAAAAAAGAGATGAAAAATATTGGCACTAATCGTCGCTGGGATGCTCGAGAGATAGAGCTCGTATATCGACTATTATATATCAGTTTTCGTGTACGAAAAAGCAATCAGTCGCTTCTCAATAGTCATCGCTTTCTTTCTCTGTCTCTCTCGCTCGCTCGCTCACTCGAGCCCCGCGTGGCCGAGTGCAGCTCGAAAAAGAAATAATCCCCCCCATCGATATTTGATTATTCAAATTGACTCGATATAAAGCACGCGCGCACGAGTCAAAATAACTGCGTTCGAAAAGTTTCTACACAAATATCGATCAGAGAAAAAGAGGAAACATTGAACTATATTGTCAAAGTAAGAAACTCCAATCTTGCACAATATAGCGCGCACGGTTTATGGATATTAGAATAAGCAATAGAAATGGCTTATTACGGGCCATTGAATTCTGTCGTCACACTGTCGCCGCCCGAAAGATCGAAATATATCAGCTGGAGTTTTTTTTTCTTTCCATTTACTTTGGAGATCGTTATCGTCAAGACCGATCCTTGGCCCGATCGTGCAGCGGAAGCAGCAATATAATCCGTCCGCCCGTCGGTGTTAAATGAACTTTTTTAATTCGCTCTCAGTAGCTTCTCCTGCTCGTCGATTCCTCCGGAAAATGTATAGATTAGCATTTCATTCGACAAGGCTCCGTATTATACGCCTATATATAGATATTCCTGGCGCTATTCGCAGCAAAGATCCAGGATCTCTGCTATATATAGAGCTCTTTAATTGGAATTAGCATAATACACAGCTCTCGTCCTCCGTTAAGTCTATATGTATTCGCCATTCACGGTACGTACGTTCCGTACGGTGCAGTAAATCGAAGATCGCGCCGAGGGTAATGAGATTCTCCGCGCCGATCGATATTCATATGCTTCTCTCACTGGGAAAATGATACAATCTTAATTTACAACGTTGGGCCATTGCTAAATCCTCGGTGAAAATGACTCTATTTGATCGTGGATGGCGATTTGTCTCCTTCTCTGTGTAGCATGTGCAAACTCTTATATTTATAGGTAAACATCGGCAAAGCGTACAGGAAACTGCATCGATATAGTATGGAGCATTGATCGAGCAACAGGCGGTACGAGTTTAGCTTCTGTTATGTACACGCTGCTGATCTGTTATACTCGTGCTACTGCCGAACACGCAAGATGATTCACGCTCTCTCGCTCTTGAATATGTTATACAAATGTTGAGTAACTTTTTTTGCGTATCAATCCGCTTTTAAAAAAAATGATGGCTTCGTACATTTCAATGCTATATTTAGATTGATTGAAAATATAAGCAGTTTAACTCTTTCTGTTGAACGTTTACAGATTTATACGAGCATCATCCAACATATTTCGCGTGACCATAATCTTCTCATACCCCTAAAAATCGTAAAAACTATTCTAATGATGAATTTATAAGATAGCCACCGCTCACCAGTCAACACGATTCGCATTTTAAATATACCAGTACGCTGGTCGATCGCGACTCATTGGCCATTCCACATTATTATGAATTTAAAAACTCAATGTATGGCAGAGCTATTCTGCTGCCGATCCTCCTACATGTATTACGAGATGATCCCAATGTGCACCGAGGCTCGTTATTATTTCAACGAAATCAAAATATATACGTAGGAAAAGTTTCGTCGAAGCAAACCAAGCGAAAACGGCACGTATGCGCGCAAGTCGCGCGCAAGCTCGTGAGATATGTGTGTGTGTATGCATCGATATCCCAGCCAGCCGCACCGACGACACTTGTTGAGCTGGAAGAAGATTATATTACTCGCTGTTATACACGAGCATCAGCGCCGGAGCAGTAGCGGGCTTAAGCGAGAGAGAGTGTGTATGTATATAGGGCTCGGTGCCACTGCTTGCCTCTCTCTCTCTCTCTCTCTCTCTCTGAGTGCGATGAGCGCGCGTCAAGCAGTAGTAGTTCTGTAGTAGTAGTAGCAAGTTTGTTGCTAACTAGTTCATCGACGATACGATGCAGCTCCGAGAGTACACAGCGAGAGAGAGAGAGAGTGGATATAAGTATTATTATCCCAGAGTCAAGGATTGATAATGTTCAGCCGATACTTGTGATGCCTTGACGCGCGCCATATATACGTTGTTATGTGTGTACATTTTTATTATTTTCATGCACGCTCAAACGAAGATTGTTATATTGTCCATTACATTCCAGAAGATAATTACTGCATTATTTTCTCTCCTACACGAATACGCGCGATAATTTGCCTGCCTTTATATACACATTAACGTCTTTTCAATTATGCATGGCGTGGTATTTATTTATATCGTTCATTATTTCCCCTCGCTCCCATCTCCCCGGCTCTCCAGCAAGACTCATAATACGTGTGTACTAACGTGCGTGTATACGACCACGTATATGCGCGATTCATTTATTATACCGCGTACACACTCATACGTTCGTATATAAAAGCGAACGCAAACGGCACTTACGCGGCTATATAAGTAAAAAAAAAGTAGGTTTAGCATCGGCGCGCGCGGGGGCGAGCTTTTAGATTCGTTATTATTAGTATGAAGCGAGGAACAGGCAGTTGCGGTTCGCGCGCGCGCGGCGCAACACGCTTAACGTTTGTTCTCATTTCTTTTTTTTTTTTTGCTTCCTTCTGCGCGCACTACAGAGCTTAGTAGTATACGAGCGCTTTTACATGCGCTGTGCGTGTTCATTTTCGTATACGTATACACTTATATTGATTTTAAAAGCTCCCCGCGCGCGCGCGCGCGAGTCTAAAAGCTAACGCGTCTCTGTGGCGGTGCAGTGCAGAGCTTATACGATGCATAATATAATATATTTTTTATTTTTATTTCTACGTCTTTAATGAAAAATAGATTCGCGAGAGACGGGCGGAAAGAGGGACGGGGGAGGATCTCGTAAAACTCGTGTATACTACTGCTACGTACTAGTGCTAGCTCCGAGTGCAACTATATTCTTTCTCTCTTTCTTTTTCCAAGATAGCTATGGCGAGCGCAGCTATGGGGGCGCGTATAAATAGCAACATTTTCTTTCGCCCAGATGTCACGTATTCTTGTTCCTCCTTTTTCTTACTCCATGCAGTATTATTCTTGATCCTCTTATATGACACGTTCCCTTCTTTTTCTTTTTATTTTTTACTCATCCTGCCATTGTGTCATGTACACGCTCTTGCGAGCTTTGACTTCTGCTCCGACGCTTGCTGCTCAATTCTTGCTGTATATTCGCCTCTTCTCTCCTTCGAAATGGGAATGCATTGTAACAAAAAAAAATCGCCCTTTTTTTGCTGGTTTTGCCCTTCTGTAACGAGAGGTAAAAAATGTAATGGAATTTTCGTTCGTTTCAATTGGATCAAGAGATACGCGAGGGAAAGAGAGAAAATTTACAGAACCGATGTTTGAAAAACGTTATTATAAGAACTATATTATTCTAGCGGCAGCAATGCCGCGAACTGAGATAAGCATATATACTTTACACTTTGTACACGGAACTCGACTGACAGAGAAAATTAATGGATTTCTTTGACACTCGACTCCTCGTCTCTTTTCCTTTGGTATCTATATGCTCGACGTTTCACTGCTTTTTTGATTAAATGTTTAATGAATAATAAAAAAAAATAGCAAAAGCGAGTCGCGCGCTCCAGCAGTCCCCCGCTCGCAGTTCATTGATTCATGCACCATTCGTTACACGCGCGGCTATCACGGCGAATGATTCGCGTATATAGTATATATACACTACTATGCTAGGTACGTCGAGAGATATACGATACACCTATGGGCGCGAGCTTGCGCGCACTCGAGAATCGTATGCCGCCGTCGACGATGCCGCCATGCTCGCGCCAAGCTGGCGCTCCAGTAATCCACTTTGGGCTTTATTACTATCTACTACTGTACATATACTAGGCAGTGCAGAGCTGTGCGAGCGGCGCAAGCTCGAGTGCCGCCGCCGCTGCTGCTGCTCGGTGCCTCGGTGTTGTAACAAGACTTGAAATGAGTCGTTATATACTTCGGCAACTCCATTCGAGAATCGAATACCCAAGCTCGGCCTCGGCTTTGCTCTCGCTCACTCACTCGCTCACTGCCTCTCTATCTGTCTATCTCTCTCTTTCTTCGTGTACACATTGATGTCTGACTGCGGCGCGATTCGTACTACTGTATGCTCGACGTGTCGAGCTTTCGTAATTATAGCCTCTCTCTTTCTCTCGCTTGCTACGTCCGTCCGTCCGCGTCGAGCTTCTCTCTCTCGTGCACACCGCAACGTATATTATACGCGCACTGCGCATCATTCCGTGTACGGATGCTTGTTCGATGTTTTACGATCAACAGCTGCTCTTCGATGTACAGTGTACCTGTGTGACGTGTAGTACGGATCCCGCACTTCGACATATGTATGCATAATAAATGTATACGCAACATAGATTCTGCGTGCCATATGCACCCATGCATGAGTAATTCTGTAAAAAAATCCTTATTATTCAAGGCTGAAATCATGACTGACATTTTTTTCACTTATAATTCATACTTTTTTTATTTCATTATTATATTTAATTTCATTGATGATATTTTAAAATAAACGTGTTATTCAAATTTTCTCTCTTCCTATACTAACCCGTGTACTATTTTTATTATTGCCTAAACCTCATACATACGAGCGCGCCCTACGTCGCTTTGTTTATATTTTTCCCACGTCTCAGTTTTAATGTCATACACAAGTGTACAACATCAAATGAGAATGAAAAGAATATTGACGGAAATTTCTCCGCTGTATATGAGGAGCGCGTGTCACCACTTGATTCCTGCCATACTTGCCAGAGAGAGCGCGACATGCGCTTCTCGATACAAAACAAAGCAAAACGCTGGCCAGTAACTGCCTATACACGCAGTTGGGTGATTGATAGTAACTGTTGTGCCATAAAAGAAAGCTTCATCACATACGATTAAATTGTTCATTAGCTAGCATTGAGTTGAATTTCACAACGAGCAAGTGTTTATAAGTTATCTGCGTAAAAAGTGTAGAGAAGAAATCGAGGTACAGTGTTGCATACTCGAGGTGTATAACCTCGAATATTTTTATAGTGCATATCGTACAATTCTCTAGTGCAGATACATTTAATAAACCGAGTTATGAAAAGCAGACAGGTTCCAGTTAGGTATGAAGTTTCTTGTACATGCTATGGTATTTTTTTAAGCGATCGATTTATCTAACTTGGTCATTTTTCAGGGTGAAGGAAGAGCCAAACGATGTTTGGCCGGATGAAGGTGAAGATAATACTTTTGATTCGGTGGGCTCTAGAGAAGCCAAAAACTTTGAAAAATGTTCGTTTCATGATTTATCGGTGAGTGCAAATGTTTTGATTATATTCTAATGATTCACTGTCAAAAACTAGCCCACCATTTTCATTTCAGGCCAAACATGCGAATAGGGCTGTGGCGTTACAGGATAGGTTAGGTAAATACATTTTCGTAGATTTTGAGTGCAAAAATGTTAAACCTGAATCCAAGTCTTCATCAAAAACCATCTACAAAACTGAGTATCAAAGTAATTCGTCTATTGTGAAAACAGAAAACGAAATTCAGACCAATTATCTAACTGAAAAAAGTCTAATAATTTTTATTAAAAAAGGATTCAACTACGATAATAATAGTCATTTTCAAGAAAATCCCCGATTGAATATCAATGCGACACAACACAGCATTAGATCATATGTATGCGAGATTTGTTACAAGTCATTTACATACAAAGTTAACCTCAAAGTTCACATAAATTTAGTACACAATCGGATGAAACCCTTCAAATGTGACATTTGTCAAAAAACATTTGGACAAAAGCAACAATTAAAATATCATATAAACGTAATACATAATCGAAGCAAATCCTTTAAATGTGACATTTGTCACAAATCATTTGAATACAAAAGTAGCCTCAAAACTCACATAAATATAATACATAATCGGAGCAATCCCTTTGAGTGTGAAATTTGTCACAAATCATTTGGTTACAAGAATGGCCTCAAAATTCACATAATTACAGTACATAATCGGAGTCAACCCTTTGAATGTGACATTTGTCACAAATCATTTGGATACAATAGTAAGCTCAAAACTCACATAAATATAGTACATAATCGGAGCAATCCCTTTGAGTGTGAAATTTGTCATAAATCATTTGGATACAAAAAAGATCTCAAAAGGCACACAATGACGGTACATAACCGTAGCAAACCCTTCGAGTGCAAAATTTGTCACAAATCATTTGGACAAAAAGCTCACTTAAAAAGACATTTGAATGCAGTTCATAATCTAAGCAAACCTTTTGAATGTGATTTTTGTCACAAATCATTTGGATACCAACAGGTACTAAAAGTGCACATAAATACAGTACATGTTCGTAGCAAACCCTTCGAGTGTGAGATTTGTCACAAATCATTTGGACAAAAAGGTTATCTAAAAAGACACATGGATACAGTACATAATCGGAGTAAAATTTTCAAGTGAGATATTTGTCGCAAGTCTTACGGTCACAAAGATATCTTAATAACTCACGTTTTTTCAGTACACGATCCTTAAAAAAATCATATTATTACCGAGAAGTTTGAGCTCAATAAACTTTTATTTACATAAGTATTTGATGATTAAAAACATTCAAAAACCTTGAGACTATTTTCAACTGTTATAATTATTTATGAATGTGAAAAGGTCTATCCTTTGCATATAAAAACTAATAAAATAAAACGTATTGGATGTAATTGTTTTGAATAATCTGAATTTATTAAAATCTATTCCGAATCTCATCATATTTTTCCTTTTAAGATCATGCCTGTCAAGTAAAAAATGATTTAATTTTTACATTTAATAGTTTAACATTCATAAAAAAAAAACGCCATTTATTTGTACTTTTTTTTTTCTTTGGAGGATTTTTTTGTTGTTCGATGTTTTGAAGCAAAAAAACGAGAGTCAGAGAACAGCCTCGAATGATTCCGTCGAGGTTAAACGCATAATAAGTAGTATATTTATGAAAAAATGCGAATTTTTATTCTCTGGAACATAAAAATAGCTATTGACAAAATATCTATGAAAAATTTTTGTTATTCACGCATTGCCGAACATTTTTGGGATCTCCATGAACGATTTTCAACGTCCATTACACGCGTCAAGAGACAAATATTTTTTTATAGAATTGCTCATATACTCGACGAAGTGCACTAGGCATCGACGCGCACTCTTGTTTCTCTATGAAAACAAAGGAAAAAAGAAAATTAACAAGGACGAGAGGAGCGAAAGTCGATATTTTTACAGAAATAGCTCGGGCGAGCTCCGGGGAAAAGGTCTTATCTCGAATCGACTCGGTTCCACTCGTCCAAATACCGTTGCAGTATCCGATATGGATGGTTATACGCTCGCTCGACATATATATCGCGATGACGAATGGCGACGCCGCGTACGCTGCTTGCGAGAGAGCCCAGAATACTACACAGGATATGGACGGCGCGACTTCACAGATAGAGCTGCAGAGGAATAAAAGTGGTAATCTTTCGAAAAGGTGGAAAAAGTCAAGATGGTCCCGAACGTGGATGAGAGAAAGCGAGGGACGAGGAGCTGAGAGAGTCCGCTTCTCTTTCTGTTTCGATGCGTAACCTTCTCTCACTCCGTTACAGTTCAAAAGACAAAATCGATCTGTGCTCGCACGCGTGGGCATCGTTGCATGCACGTACGCATACGCGTACGTAGACGATCCGTTTGTACAGTAGTGCCAGGCGTATATTTTTAGATAGGAAAATATTTAATGTAGATAATGGCGAAGCAATGACGCGACGACGATCGCTGCGTTAGTGCGGCTGTCAGCGAGACAGAGGTTGTTTTATTCTTGGCGTTTCGCAATGCGTATCGAGCCAGCAGCAGCCGCGCGTCATCCACGCACAAAGCAAGAATATATATTTCACGCGCGCACTCAGTCGTATTATCGTACAAGCTCGTACTGTATAGCTGCAGCCATGTGCAATATAATATTATTATATCGGAACGCACCTGTATATACCTAGGTGCGCAGGTTCGATTTCGAGTATTGTAAGATTCATTTTTTCCGTGTGATTTGCACGCATTCGTAATAGTTTTCATTTCGAGTTGCTGTACTCATTCCGCTATGTATCGAGAGTGCACCGGAGGGGTCGATTTCAATAGATTCAGAATGGCATGTAGAATTCATATCGAAAAAATAAATAAATAAAATAAAAAACTATGTGCACGAACTTCCCTGCTCGAATTACTGAGTTATACACATATGGACGAGGGTGTGTACCGCGTAGCATCAAATGTCAGCGCAATGACTCACCGAACCCGATCAAATATCTTTGCGAAAATGTAATTTTACTAATTTCAATTTTTGGATCCGTATTCGCTGAACGAAGAGGAAAGTTCCGCGGCCTCCGGTCCACGAAAAAGATCGATCGCGCGCATATATACAGGGCCGATCGCGCGGTCCACACCACCGCCGAGCTGTCTCGCGACCGAATGTATAAATGACAGTCTGGCGTGCGCGCATGGCCATAGCATAGTAATACTATGTAGTCGTGACCCATCGTCCGTTCCGTCAGTTTCTTCGCACACGAAAAGTTTTTATTTTTATCGAAAAATCGAGGATTCGTTTTTCTTCGGTAAATGTATCCCGGGCACATACAGAAAACGCGCTACATACATATATAACAAATATATACTCGTCATATATGCATGAACCGCTCAAATGGTTCCATTGTATTTTTTGTTGTTTTGTTTGCGTTTTGTTTCGAGCGCCCAGGAAAGAGATTGAGTTTTCTGTCGATTTCCATTTTTTTGGCGAAAGTTATCCCGACTACGTATATGCATTATACACAAACATCGAGATACACTCAGGTTATATGTATTCGTACGGGCGCAGGTTTTGGTGCATACCTTTGAACTTTACCGCCACGTAGATTCGATCGCGTGTGCTGCAAATGTGTACAGTTCTTGCCTCTTACATACAGTAGATAGTTGTCAGAATTTGATATTCGATCATTCGAAAGATGAATATCTGCTCAGCGGAATAAATTGAATGGTTCTGATATACTCGTGTGAACGTATTTACCCGTTTGACTTTGTGTTTTGCCCTCCTAATGTATGTAGTCAACTCGAAGAGACAAGATCTCCACATGCGGCTTCTTCGTGCGCCACGAGGGACTATACAGGACACGGCGGCAGGAAGCCGCAAGGGTATACACAGCTACTCTTTCAAGCTCAGCTTCAACGCGCTGTGAATAATGCAATTCACGCACTGCATTCACGGTGCATTTCTATACAGTATACTCTTTGCGTTGCTTGCGTACAGCATCGAATATTTTTCATTCATATTCGACGTGCATCTCGTTGCATCGTGTGCATATGAAAAAGAAAAGAAAAAGAAAAGACGAGCACAAAGACAAATGGGAAGTTATTAAAAATCATCGACTCGCCTGGGCAGATCATAAATGTCAAATTTTCACTCTCGACGCTCGCTCGCGCGCGCTCGTATATACAGCTGTTATACGGCTCGGATGAAAAATGTTTCATCCGCGCGAACGAGCTCGCACACTACTCTTCTTGCGCGCATAAAGCTGTATAACGCGAAGCCAGGGTGAAAAAAAGAGAAGGGTGGGAGGTAGGTGTATAGTAGCGCGCGGATGGTCGTATAGAAACAGACGGCGAAAAAAGGGGAAGGAAGAGAATTGAAAAATGAAAAATCTCGTCAACGACAATGTATTCAGCCGTGTGTCACGCAAGTGTGTAACTGCGCGTGGTTCTCGCGTACAACATACTCTGTAATTGAAATAGCTGCTACGTACTGCGCGAGGCGTACGACGAGGCACGAAAGCTGCAGTGCTGCACGGCGTCAGCCACCAGGTTTGGTAGCTATAGTATGGATGGGGCCGCCGTGGCTGTGCACTTATATATATACCTACCTACATACGTGTGTGTATAGATAAGAGACTGCCGGCGCATATACGTAGCTGGCTCGCGTGTGCGATGGTGTTGGCCGTGGGATTGATTAGATTACTTTCGGTGTATCGATTTTACGCGATTAAAGCCCGAGCGAATTTCGAGCTTCCCACCGCGCGCTGCCGGTATAAGCGCAGGATATATAATATACGGTAATGTACTACGCGCCAGCGCATCGCTAAGATTGAAACTTTTAGCACATAATAATATATAAAACCGACAGCGATGATGCGAGCGGATTAATTTGCTCGTCCGCATAGATATATACTTATTACATGCGCAAGAGAAAACTCGAGCAAGAGCTTGGCAGCATGCATGGTATAATTTCAACGGGCGCATCCTGACGCATTAATTACGATATCGTATAGAGTATTTGGATTCGAATTTGCCGACGTACCCATATGATCATAAACCACATTGTGTGCGCGAGGTATATACAGCCAGGAGCGAGTGATTTTCTATAATTAAACATTTGGATGTAGGGATGTAGCCCGATTTCATATTTTTTAAGGTGCACGGGCAGAAAAAAATTTCATTCCTCGCCGAATGGATGATCGCTATGGGAAACGTTAGTGAAACTGAGGATTTATATACACGAGAATATCTTGCGAAAATTGCTACTAAATCGCCCGAGTTATAACGCTTGTGTACTCCGATGCAACGATGCACTTGAACCCGACCGCTATAACCTTCGGCTATTTTTGTAACTCGTGTTAATAAGCCGCGTTGGAAGAGAGAGATAAAGAGGAAAAAAAGGTTACGAGTAGTTATCTCATTATTTTCATCAAATTTTGTTACGAAAATTAAACTTGGCCTGAGTACAGGCCTTTGAGCAGCTCGGGGCAAATAATTTTTAAAGTCCTGAAGTGTTCAGCAATTAGACTGACAAAACGTATGGCTAAAAAGTTTTCATTAATGGATAAAATTTTATCTAGTGTCACCTTACTGTTTCTTAATAATTAAATACAAATCATTAAATATTAAAGTATTTTTTATTTAAGAGAAATAGCCTTCTACTATTGAATTTATAAAATTTTAAAAGCCGTCAAAAACTTGTAATTGTATTTGTATTTGTATAACATTTGTATATGTTACCGGCAAAACCCGTTTTTAGGCAAAAGTGACTTTTGCCTAGGCAAAAACAAAAATGCCTAAAATTTTAGGCAAAAACCGCAATGCCTAAAAAAGTATAGGAAATTCCTAAATTTCTTAGGCAAAGCCCGCAATGCCTAAGCAATTTTAGGTAAAACCCGCAATGCCTAAAAAATTTTAGGCATTACTGTAAATAATACCATGTTAGTATACGATTAGTCAGTATCTAAGCCGGACTTATTTGTTACTTTTGTTTATAACCCAATATGGATACAAGCTTATACTCTCACTTAGTTACTTAACTTAAAATAAAGTAATAATGGAGATTGAAATCGATAATTGGAAAAATCAATTTGTCGCCGAGGCTAATGAAAAAGAACATTGTAAATGTTATGAATACCGACTTATACATATAATCTATGAACATTTATTTGCCACTTACGGGTTTACAATACTCCATCTGTCGATGGAATCAAAAAGCTCATAATCAAATGTGATACTCTGCTCTCATCTTGTCGCAATGTAAAACGAATTCTAGAATATTAATGCTTACATTTTTTTGCAAAAAAAAAAGAACTGATTTTTATAATCAATGAGCAGTCGCGTTAGAAGAACTGTTAGAAAGGGTACCTTCACAAAAATCCTGAAGAAAGTGCATATCATTTTTAGAAAAATTCATGTTACAAAGCATACTCTAAACACACATTATCGTGCTCGCAACTTTAGTACGGTTTAACTTCCCGTGCCTATCGCACCTAAACAATTTTCACTTCTAAATGAAAACTCTGTCCGAGGCTGCTATAATAATAAAATTATATCATCAACGTGCGCGTGCGTTTAGAAAACTATCGGAAAATTCATCACAGAGAACTTATAAAATCAAGTGTTATAAAAGTCGAAGCATACGAGAAATATTATATTCAAGTAGACTCACGTACATTTATTAAAAACAGCCTCACGAGCGCTTAAATACGTCAGCTCGGAGTCAGCGTTGGTATACCATCGTGCTATAATTTTCAAAACTTGGGCTTTTGACGGACCGAATGATAGTAATAACGGTGCAGGCGAAAATGCGTTTGACGGTTCGAGGCGCGCACTCTTATATATTATCGCGTGTTCTATAATTCGCTTCGTTCTCCCGCGCTCTTTTATTTTTATGAGATTTCAAAGTATCTCCTGTGTGTGAGCGAGCGCGAGAGCCGCCGCTCTTGGCCAGCGGCACGTACTTATTTGTACAAACGCGCGTGAGTGATTTTCTTATGTGGCGCGCGGTACGGATGGATTTTTTTTCACCTCTTTTTTTACGCCAGTTTATAAGACGATAAAAGAAGTTTAAAGGAAAAAGAACGAAGCTCATTAACGGAGTGCAGGCAGCTTTTAATAGCAGCAATCATCCGAGAGAGAGAGAGAGAGAAGAAAAAGGAAAGAGAGAAAGATAGAGTCTTTTTAAGCTACGTCGGTCAAGTCTAAACTTTTCTTTTCACGCGAATCTTTTTGCAGTTCGCACGCGGCCGCGGAATGAATTCCACGCGGGCCACGTCGCGATATAAAATCAGTACATAGGTATGCAAAACTGGGCGCTTCGCGAGCTGGGCAAAACAAAGAGGCAATCGGATAAAACTTCAACAACAGTTTCATTACTAATTAATCAATGTTCAATGCCTGTATACGCGTAAGATGTTTAATTATAACTCGAGATACTTCTTGGAAGGGATTTTCATATTTATAACGGGATCTACTTCGATGTAATTATTCTCGAAGTCAGAGAGAAAGCAAGCTCGAAGTTTTTAGAAAAATTGGATTGACGGTGCATTGAAGTATGTACGCACTGGTAGCACGAGTCGCGTCACGATAGAAAGGGCCACGATAGAAAAGAGAAAATTTCTCTCGGAAAACGAGAAATCAATTTGAAAGAGTTACAGCTCGCTCTCGCAGATGAAGTGAAAAACATCGGTATTACTCTCTCGTATTTTGCTCTTTATATTGCAAATTAAAATGAAAAAAGGGGGGAAAAAGGCATAATTGCGCACCTGACTAAATTATGCAGCCGCCGTTGGATACGAAAAATTGCCTCCTCTACCTTTGTACATATTTTGTTTTTATTCTTCTTGTATGCACTCGCACACACACACACACACGCGCGCGCGCGCACGCATTCGAAGAAAGAAAGCTGAAACATTGTCAAGGATAATCGAGTACGTCTCCTGCTTCTGGCGCTGCTGCTGCTCTGCATTCGAGAGAATACAAAGACATTTTTACCGTACGCGTTTTCTCCGCCTCCTCCTTTCCGCTCTTTCTTCATGCGAAGAATACGCATGCGTTTATGTACATTTTTTTCTCACGCTCTCTCCTCCCCCTTTAGTAAACTTTTATGAGACAAGAATTTGCATGTCAAGTCATCATTTTCATGGCAGCTGCTGTGACATACCCAAATAACAATAATAAAGAAAAACTTGAAGCATTTTCGTTTCCAACGATTTTCTAGGACAATTATTCACTTTGTTAAGGCTCTTGGCTCGTTGTATTATATTATACATAAATTCGGTATATATACTCGACGAGAGAGAGAGAGAGAGAGAGAGAGAGGTAAACTCATTTAAAAATCCACTGCGCCTCAACTACCGCGAAACCATATTTCTTCTAATGAAAACGAGCGCGGTCGCTTCAGACAGTAAATATATATTATTATATATAAGACAGCGGCAGAAGGAGCGAGAGAAGAAGGTGAACAGGAGCAAAAAAAATCCCCGTGGCCTCGTCGTCATCGCCGCTGCAGCCTTGTGGAATATAAAAGTTAATTTGCCGACGACTCCGAAGGAGAGAGCTGCTCCATGTCAAATGGGGAAACCAGCTAACTGCACGCACATGTATTTACGCATCCCGTTTTATTTCCGATGATGAGAGAGAGAGAGAGAGACGATATAAAATCAGACGAGAAATTTTACACGACAATGCGTCCCGGAGATGGGGGTACAAAAAAAAAGCAGCCGAGACACGAATTCGCGCAACCGAGAAATAAAGCAGTAACGTGAAATATTTTCTATATATAAAACGCTCACGTGTGTTATGTACATGTATCAGGTCAGGCGTGAGCGAGTACGTACAAGAGAGAAAAGAGACATATATCCCCGCGGGTACCATAGCAACAGGTTGCAGAGCTTCGCGCGCAAGCTAGCTCCCGCGTCGCTGCATACAGCAGCATCTATATCTATACCGCATACTCGAAATTCCACTCTATTCGAACTTTAATATGCGCGCAGCTAGATGGAATATCGTTTACCTTTGTTAATATTTAGATGTGTTTGACTCTCGGTTGTTGTTTTTTGTATGTAATTTCAGTTTCTGCCCTTTACCCTTTATTTTTTTGCATCAAATCAACTCCCGACGCTATTGCATTGCAGCTGATTTCACTCTTTGAAGCTTGCGCGGAAAAACAAACAGACCACGTGGCACGCGGGCGCGCTTGTTCAGCTTCCCGTTGAAAACTCGACCGCAGCAATTTTTGAGTACATGATTAAAAAACGTTCATATTTTTCGAAAAGCCAACGCCCTCGGTCACGAGTTGCGTCCATTCGGGTGAACTGAAAATTGGCCGCAGCAACTGCAGCAGCTGCAGCCGTAGACGCGCAGTGAAATAGTCGTTATCGAGAGAATGACGGGAAATCTCGCTGACTTTTAAGTAGAGGTCATTTGCTTTTATGTGCCTTATTCTCTCTCTCATTCCGTCCATGACAAACCAACCCACTATCGGCGCAATTTGCTTTACTCTCATTTGTAAAAGTACATACGCAGAGAGATATACGTCGTACTTGCGAGGTTATAACGCGAGAGGAGCGAGTGTTAATTAGACGTGTGCGCTGTTTCAGCTGTGAAAACAACTACACAAAGTCAAAAAAAAAAAAAAGGAAAATCATTCGGTGTGTTTTTACGTGCGTGAAAATAATAATTGAAAAAGTATTATATATCTCAGGTGCAGCCAACAAACCAAATTATAACTAACGAGCTCACCTTGTTCGAGCTCATTGTATTTACACATTCGTTGTTTTTTCAACGTTTTTGTTTTTTTTTGCTTTTTCATTGTTTGCTTCTTCTTTTTTTTCTCGCATTGCTCAGCCGCGCGTGCAGGAATTCAGTCGCTGCTGCATAGACTCGACTGAGCCGCCCTGCGCCCCGTCGCGTCGTCGCTTATATACACGGATGGAATTATTGCAAAATTTCGAGCGCGACTTTTGACGTACAGCGCCGGGGCGAAACATAATAAGGAAGTACAACGTGCAATCAAGTCGCATTGATGCCGAAATTCAACGAGCGAGCTATGCGCTCTCTGGTTCGAGTTCCATCCAGGCGCGAGCAGCGAACTGTACACGCGCATACGTATGACGTCTGACCAAAATTGATCCATTTCCCTTAAAATTATATTATACGTATTTTACGATACACGGTACATACTATTCGTGTTGCTGCGTGTGGCTCGTGTTTCCGTTAAATCGCTGTAACGACAAGCCACGCTGCGTCGCATATATAATAGTTGCATCGTATAGATAAAATATTAATTGATCGGAATGAAGCCCTCCGCGTGCTAGAATCCGTGTGTACGCGCGTGTGTGGGCTGTACAAACTAGGCACATATATCACAGAAACATGAAACGTATTATAGGCACGTGTTGTAATTATGCGAGGCTCGTGAAAGTTTACTCTGTCTCTCTCTTACTCTCTATCTCCTCTTCGAGCTCTTGTAAGGCAGCGCGGCGTTATAGCTCTCTGCGGCTATACGTACAAACGAGCAACTTTAGAACAGCATAAATATTTTCTCGATCAAAGCTCGACTATACTACGTATAATACGTGGGCTCGAGTGCAGTAGATACCGCGCGCGAGCACGAAAGGAGTAGTAGTAGTAGCAGTATTAGAAGCGAGAACGGGAAGAAAGTTAAGGGGCCATGTAGAGAGACAGCCGAGAGAGGGAGGTATAATAGTGAGAATTTTGATAGCTCGATGTTATAATAGTTTGTGTATTGGAAAAACAGAACTCGAGCGATGAGAGCGTAATGATATATACTTGTGATCGATCGTGGAATAACAGTGCTTGCGATCGCTTATTGGCGCGTCGCGATTGAATTATTTATCGCACGAACGATGGCCAATTAACGAAACTTTGTACTCTTGCGTATGTATTTTTAAACGCAGTATTCATCGCAGATACGTAATAAATTTTTTGCTCGAGCGATGCCGCCTTTTTCTTCTCGATTTGTTGAAAAAATTGCACGGCGGATCGCTGCTGGCGCGGTAATTATGTAGGATTCGATTATACGTCGGCGGAGAGTTACTGGAAAATTATCATCGATGGCCGATGGGAGAAATTTAATTATCGATTCATGTCTTCGCGGTGATTGCCGCAGTGCCATGTCGCCGCGCTGCGATTGACGATTCCGAGTTGGCTCGCAATACTAAACTCGCTCGCTATGCAGTTGAATGGCTCACGAGCTACATACATATACTTGGGCTATTTCATTAGGTTTCCAGGGTTGTTAATACTTCCGTGCGTGCCACATTAGACTCCGCGCGAGCACTGCTGCAGCCGCGCTTATAATATCTCGCAAAACGGTATATACATATAAACGCTAAATTATCCGAACATGTATTAATGGAATTCCAGCATATTCATAATCTTTTGACGTTAAACGCTCAAATATAAAAGAGCAAAAACGTTTGGTTCATTTCATTAATCAAAAATCGTTTGATATTACGGGCATTGGGGGAAAAATGAAGGAAAAAATTATCTTTTATATACACGGAAAACCGTTCCATTATAAGCCAAGATCGTTCGAAATTTCCACCCTCTCTCTCTCTCTCTTCTCCCCCGGCGCCGTCATCGATTTATTTCTCCCTTAATTTTTCTTCCTCGTTTTTTTTGTACGTTCGGTCGTTCGTTCGTGCTGCTCGAGAACGCGATCCCCCTTATCTTTTTTCTGCTCGCCCGAGATCGTCGTCCTTAACGCGGAATAATAGAGCTTTATTCTTTTGGAAAACGATATGCTGCCACCCTCCTCAGCCGTTATAACAGCTCGATAATTATCGTCACACGCCGTCTCGGCGACGGCGACGTTGTGGTTGAGTGTCAAAGTACACGAGATAAGATTTTTAGCAGGTCTCAAGGATCCTCCCCCGCCCCAAGGCACGACGGCGCGCGTTCGGTAATGCGATCCCACGCGCGCGTTTATTATCCGCGCGTTACACTCGCACACTTTGAAAATTTCTGTTGAAAAGAAAAAAATGTTTAAAAATTGAAAAAAAAATTCCGACGCAATTAATGCCGCAAATAGCAGGTGAAGAGTCGAGAGCGGCGCATATGCGCGGGCACAAACTTGCGGCCTTTGTGGCGCACAAATTGCATTCGGAAACATTATCGTCGGTGCTTCCCAAGTTTACACTTTAACGAGCTTTCGCGTGTGTATACGTATGTGTATGTATATAATATAAGGCACAGGTATAAAACATGCACGCGCACGTATATATTTATAATTAAGCATCGCGCGCTCAGGTCGAAAACCCGCCCCCGCGCGCTTTTATACACACCAACGTTTATATGATCAATAGGACTTTTTTTTCTCGTTCTTCTCTCTTCCTCGTTCTGCGAAAAGCTCCCGTAATTATGTACATTTTGGTTTACATACAGGCGCGCGCGGAATTGATACGGAGTAACATAATTTATAACTCGTTAAGTAAATTAACACTCCCCCGATGCACGATGTATAAAGCCCGAGCCTGACAGTTGCGTCTAAAGAAAATTCATTACTTGGTGAATTTGCGCTCCGAAATTTCTCTCTCCCCGGCGAGCGAGTGAGCGAGCGCGTGTGCATGTAGTAGTACGCGCAGCACTGCAGGCACGCTCCGACCGTGTTTAAGGTAAATATCCATCGTGAATTAGAGACGCTAATTGCTCTCCAATTTATGCAGTCTAAGCTCCCTCTCTTCCCTGAAACATATTAAGATTGATTCTTCCTCCCTCGCGTATTTATTAGATCGAACGCGAAGATGCGGGAAAAGGCAAGATTTACTCGACGATCGGTGCTGACCGTTGGGCTTGGGTACAAAATTCACCGTCTAAACGCGTATATATACTTTACTGTACGCATCTCTCGTACGCCTTTATCGCTTTTAATATTGATTCGAGCAAAAAAATAGCTCCGCAGCCGAGCGCGCAACGTCCTATATATATACGCTCGACGGCAACGGGGCTTTTAATTTACGATGACTCAAGATCGTTTTCGATTTTTTTTCTGCCCCCCTTCAGCGGCCCAACGAGTATAATAACGTATATACCCGGACGTTGGAGTCCAGTATAAGCAGTGCAACGCCGGCGCGCGGAATGGCATAAATAATGAATTTTAGGACTGCTTCAAGACGTACGCCGCGCTACTTTATGGCGATGGCCTCGAGAGAGAGAGAGAGAGAGAGAGAGGAGCCTTTAGGCATAAATAATAGACGCCCCCATGAAACATAAAGCCCAAAAGAGAGCGTGAGAGGGTGAGTTGAAAATTTTAAAAGGCGGTTAAATACTTCTCTCTCTCTTTAACGAAAACGAGGATAAGAGAGAAGAAGAAAGAAGGCAGAGCTACGGCGCCTATAATATAAGTCCATGAAGTCGTGTGCAGTTGGAATATTCGAGTCTCACTAGTATATCTCAAAGGCTCTAATTAGAGAATGGCCGAGCGAGGAGAGCTGCAACGGCGGCGGCCACACAAGGCACGCGGATCATCCTTCGAATCAACGGCTCGCTCAGCAAATTTATTGCTCAATTAAAGTACCTGCTGCTGCCGCTGCTTTAACGTTAAAGAAAATATGAACATTTCTATATCGTACCGACATAACGCGAGTTCAGATATTTTTCCAGGTAGAAATAAATAATTACACATAATCGTACATAAAATTCTCCAGCTAGTTAGTATTACCGCGCTTTAACTAACAAATGTATACATGTGTGTGTATAGCTGGAGCAGAGCTGCTCTTCGAATGCAACTGCGCACACGCAATTACAAAGTCAAATCGAGTGTATGCGTGTACATATATAATATACACTCCTTCTCTCTCGCGAGCTAGTGGCAAGCACGTGCCAAGTGGCAACGATACGCTGATAAATCTCTCGAGAGGCGTTTGTACATCGTCGCGCGGTAAAAATCTCTGCGCATAATGTACGGCTTTTCCATCAAAGTCAGTCGCTTGCAGCAGTCAAACGTTTAATTATACGAGCTTAGATTTCTCTCTGCGTGCATTCATATCGCATTAATGAAAGTCGCGTACGTGTACACGCACATGGTGTAGGAATATATATATACGTGAGCTTTTCTCCGCCGCGCTTAATAAGCGCATGAGGCACGAGTGAGGGCCTCGCTTGGATATACTATATGTACGTATTACGTTATGTGTATTCGTGCGAGAGGCGCACAGAAAAAGAGGGGCGAGTTTAAGATATTGCGTGACTACAATGGCATAATGTCACCGCTTCCATTGTATGTTTGTACGTATGCATATATTATTATTATACACACAGCAGCACTGCTTATATTTTATTGCACTCCATAAAATTTATCGCATCGATTCGTTATTACCTTTCCTTTTCTTTCCACGTGCGCACGCGTGTGTGCCTAAGCTTTTTATTTCAAATTACAGTTTTGTACCTTTCCATTGTTTTCGAGAAGGGCTCGATTTTTTTTTAAATTTTTATTTTCATTCTTGCTGGTATATCGGTGAAACGAAATTAATCGAATTTCCATTCAACAAATATTATTTCTTTCAATTTTGATTGTTTTTATCGAGCCGCGTGCTCGATTTCCAATTTGCGTGGATCAGTCGAATAAAACTTTGCCAATACGTTTATTAAGCGCGAGCTGGCTTTTAATTTTAAATAAATATAAGGGGGAAATCGATAGAAAATATTTATCACTTTAATACCAAAATAGATGGGTCGTTCTTGTTTAATTAACAATTTAATAACAAACTGTAATTACAGCTATGTAGCTCGATTAATTTAAGTTAATGTCAATAATAACTATACGTATATACTCATATGTGCTGGCAGCAATAATTTGTACTCTAAAAACTCCAAGATTTCTCGCGAAACTATCTTTCCAACTTGTCGTCTGTGCTTTGGGATAATAAATCACGGAGATACGAGCTTTTCACCTCGATGAAACAATTTTTTACTCCAGCGTGCACAAAAGTATTTCCTCCATTCAGACAGTATTATCGAGCTTGATCCGTCGTAGAAAAGCAGCTAATGCATTATATATCCCTTTTCCGAGAGTTGAAAAATAAAACTCATCCGAGTACTTAAGAACATGGAAATATATACGCGAAAGACTTTTGCTTCAATCGATATGCAAAATATCGAGTGTCCCGAATAAGTATCTGTGTATATAACAGAAGCAACACATGTAAGAGAAAGATATAATACGAGTGCATCCGGGTCTGCCAAGTAAAATAGCAAGATAAAGCGAGAGAGAGAACGAGCGAAGATAGGAAGAAATATAATGAGCTGACTTTGGGAATTTTCCATGTGAGCTTTCCTTGCGGGTGGTTTATTTATCTGAGCCCGCATGAGATCACACATAAAATTTTTACGGTTTTTTTTTGGAAGTTTGTAACTCCCTTCAACAGCTTCTTTTCTTTTCTTTTCATTGCACTCGACTGCGTACGTACGTACACTTGGCGTAAAAATGAAAAAGACAGTCGCGTGTGAATTTACGTCGACCCCTTCCAACGTATATCCAAACGATTAACGTGTAATTGAAATGCAAATTTTGAGCGTTAAGCCAATTTAAGCCAAAATTCGCGACTGTCAGCGTGCACGCACATGATGATAATAATTTGTATTTGTGTATCTGTTGTGCAGGATGCTGGGAAGCGTGGGTGGCCGTCACGTGTCGACGCGACGCCGCGGCAGCAGCCCGATGGTGCGTAGCGGCATCATGGCTGGCGGGCCGAACAATCATCCGAACGGCAACGGCGACTCGGCGGCCCTGCCGGCCTCGGACGCGCCGCGCTACGCCAGACGCAGGACCGCCGTCACCACCAGCGATCACAAGAGCTGCGCCGTCGTGCAGACCAGGCTCAAGCTCGGTGACATCATGTGAGTCCGCCAATTATTATTATTATTTTTATTATTATTATATGTATAACATGCACATGATACAATCGTGTTCCGTACGCAGAGATCGTACTTTTTATCCATTAGCACTTCAATTTGTATATTTGAACGCGTATCAGCGAGTACGCGACACATTTTTTTTTGTCATATTCGTGCTTGTGCACACAAGTTCAGCACAAACGATGTAATACACAGAGAAAGCAGAAAATATTCATTTCTACTCCCTGGTAGAAATCGTGAATAATAACCTAATGACTAAAAAAGTGACCATTTTAAAATACACTATCGTAAATTGGTTTGTTTTTGGCTTTTTTTATTACAATTATTTTACAGTTAAGCTAGAAATATTGAGCAACTTTGATCATTTCAAATTTGATAGTTTCAAAAAATTTAGACGAATTTCGAGCACTTTTACACTATAATAAAACTTTAAGTGTCCACCGGTAGATGGCGAGTACCTCTTCACAAGTAAATCTGCTAGTAACAAAATTTAAGTATATAATTTAAGTATATAATTTTCACGATCTTTACGTTTGTAAATCTTCTTACGATCATGTATACACAAATTTGCAAGCGCGATATGTAATACGAAGAAAAAGCAGAAAATATCGCCCTCGACGTAAATCGTCGAATTCATCTCACGATGCAACAGCAACCAATCGACAGAGCTTTAACGGTTGTCCAATGTTTATTTATGAAACACATGCATTGGACATTTTACCGAGGAATATCGGACAATGTGTCGAAGATCACGCTAGAGTTGAGATACTCGCAGCCACTGAAATATTATTTTTCGTCGCTGTCGTAGCGTTCGTGCTCGCGCAGATCCGATTTGGACGTTTTCCATTTCCATGGGCATCGAGTTACTTCTACTATATTTTCCCAGCTCTCTCGAGGGAACGGATTTATATATAATATGGATTCGCGAATGTGGTATGGTACACGATTATCAAATGGAAGACGCGATGCACGCGGTAACAAATCCAGTTTTCCAAACTAGTTTATTGTTTACTTTGTGCCCCGTATTATTACTTGGAACTCGTTGAAAACGACATCAGCCGCGAGTCGGCGATGCGCAATTTCGATTTCAATGGTAATTCCAAGTCAAACAAGTATACTACGTTATCAAATTTGTAATCTCGGCAAAGTTTTCGAAAAAAATGCCGAATAGGTAGATTTCGCAACGATCTCCGCGTCGTCGGTAGGTAACTCGAAGCAGGCGAGCTTTCGCGCAAGCTCAACCGTACCGACGTGACGATCGTCTCAGTGTCGCAAGCTCGAGCATCGGTGGCAAGTAAAACAGTTGCCTACACTCACGACGCACCCACCTCCCACAAAGGGTCAATTCTCGATCATCGCACGTTGGATCGGCGCAACGGGATTGTAAAGCCGCACCACTCAGCCGTCAGATAGCGCAGCGATTGCAGCTCACAGTGGATTAGCGTCCGACCGTACGCGGCTTCGTATCACTGCGGGGGCTACTGGCGAATACACGAACCCGAATACCACATATAGGTAGAAAAAGCCGCTCCTCTCTGAGCGCATCGCTTTATTTTATATATAGGCACCTACATGCACGCTGCTGCGCTGCTCGGAGCGGAGAAGGGGTGTGTTGCTGCTGCTGCTGCATGGCTTGTTTATATACGCGAAATATCGATTACTCTTCGATTGTTTGACCACTAATTCGAGCGGGCGCGCGACCGCGTGTCTTTGTGTGTGCGAGGGGGCATTGCGGCGTCCGAGTAGAATTTTAACGTCCGCTTACAATAACGAGCTGTATCTGCGCATTTTTTAGGGTTGATAGTCGTGCGCACGATCTCGGTTAACGGCTCCGTGGTAATTTAGTGCATCGCTACTAATAAATAAACTCAAGCACATTGGATAAGGGGTATGCCTCGATCGTTCGATGACGAAATATATCGACGACGAGACACGTTATATTATGGCGAGAGAACTGCGACTCTATACAATTTCGCGAATAGTAGTAATGTATGACGGTAACGACGAAAGTCGTCGTCACCGTCGTCGTAAGCCTATTCGCATACACATATGACTAATTGTGAGCGAAAACACGCTCGAGCGAGTCGCGGGAGTCGTGAACCAGGCATAGTGTACGCTGCGCTCCATACGTGTATGCATGTATTGACATATACGGACACAACACGTATATTCAGCATGGCTCGCGCTGGCTCGAGAGCTGCGAGCGGCGAACGTGTACGATACACGTACATACACATAGACGCTCGTGTGTGTTGCTGCTCTATGTACTATGTGTTGGTGCGCGCTGGGAGGGGTGCTCGCCCCCGTGCCGTGAATCAATACCCGCATTGCGCGTGCCGGCTCGGCTGCTTGCCTCGCTCGCCTCGCACGCTGAGCTTCTGACTCTCGAGCTTATACTGCTGCTGCCGCTGGCTCGAGCTCTATGCACTGTATAGTACTGTATAACCGAGCTTTAGCTGCTGCGCTGCGCTGCTACTGCTGCTACGTCTGCTAGTAGCTAGTCGAGCTGCTTTCGTTTTTACTCGCGCTCGTTCTTCGCACGGGGACGATGTCTTTTTTTTTATACTGCTCCTCGTCTCATCTTTCTCTCATGTGTGTGGTCCGAAGGAGTTTTTTTCACTCACTATTTTCATTTTCTATCCGTGCTGTCCCCCCAGAGAAATTGCATAAGATAGTGGAGCTGTAAGAGGATTAGCCTGGTAGTAACGAAGCGAGTTGGGGAGGAAAAAAGATTCCGTCTTGGATGTCTCGATACATAATAGACGTGCAAAGTCTGCTTTGCTCGATTCATTTGGTAGTAATGGAGATGCAAACTCATTGCCATCGTTCGCGATTGTCGTGACATAAAAATAAAAAGAGAGAGAGAGAAAAGTAAGCAAGTGTCGATATTTTCTCGCAGGCGACGTATAGATTATTCTATTCATCGGATCAATTTATTTGTTCAGTTATAAAGCTTAACGAGAAAGAAAATAAATAACATTTATATCCACGGATTCTGGTCGCGGCGTGCACTCGAGTTACATATTGTAATGCGCGCTTGAGAGGCCGCCGCCGCGAGCTTCGAGCAACTTTATAATTTTAGCGAAGCGAAAGCGCGCAGAGAAAAAAAACATTAATAACATTAATTAGTTTAACTTCGAGATTGACGTTCCCTCGTGCTCGCGCACTACCCGTGCAAAAATAATCCGCAATGGTATAAGCGGTTAATTTCTTTTCGTTACTTTCCGAGCACTTTTTGCACTGAACTGCGTCTCGGGTATAGCTTGTATGTGCACATTTACATGCGCAAACGTATATACCCTTACATATAGCATGTTGCATGGAACAGAAGTTGCAAAGAAAAAAAGAGAGAAAAATAAAAAAACCACGTGCGTGTGTATTTATGCACCGTAGTTACAATATATATAAATATACACACGACGTCCGTCCACGAGGAGAAAAGTCATTAAGCATTATACACGTAGGCGCACGAGAAAGTTTCGACTGCGTGAAACCCATAAATTAGCTCTCTGCTATAATGTTGCCGTAGCCACGATGAGAAAAAATAAACTTAAATAACGAGAAGAAGAAAAAAAGGAGAAGCTAAGAAAATCATTTTTCGATAAGCTTCGCAATGGGAAGTGTTTGCAAGTTTTTCTCTCTCTCTCTCTGGCGCTAAACAACTTCGTTAGTTAAATACACTACGACTGCCAGTGCCACTGCTGCTGCTGCTGCTACTTCTGCGTGTGACCTGAAAAACGATTGTAAAGAGTAATTTGCTTCTTTTCCACGTATTCCACTTGCATTAAAATACGCAACGCGATTTTTTCCCGTATGTGTGTGTGTTCGAGCTGCAGCGCGAGCACACAACCAATTCTCGGTAATGAAGTAGCCGCGCTGGCTCCACGTATAATACACTCTCTCTGTCGGATATATACCGTGGGGTAAAATAAAAGAAGATATTGCCCGTGCTCGGAACGGTTTTCCCTGAACACAGACGTAGTATAGAAACGAGAGACGAGCATCGAGTAAAAAAGTTTCTCCCCTCTTGTGATGGGCGCGCGCTAGTGAATTAGAAAACGGCTTTTCAATTTGCTGCTAACTTTTGTCTATACCCTTACGTAGATAGGCGCGTCTATCTGGGTTAACATCGAGATTTTGCTTTGACTGTGTCTGTGCGCTGTGCGAGCCTCGAGCTGCGCGGCCGAGTAAAAAGTTCTCTCGGAGACGTAGCCAGACAATCGTGTATACGGATCGTTTTTATGGGCATTTCCAAAATACTTTATTATTCGGCACAGCGATCCTCGAATTCGAATATTTTATTACGAAATTTATAGGGATATAAAGGGAAAATGGAAAATATATGATTGCAGACGATTCGTATATACGAGTGGGCGTACGTATACGATACGTGTGTGCAAGCACGGACGAAGAAGGCCAAACGCACCGAGAGAGCTACATCGAAAAACCGAAAGAAGAAACCTTATTCGCGTTTATCCGTTAAAAAGAGACATTGAGCGTATTTTCCTCTCGTCATCTCTGCGCGATGTCGAGTGTCTCTGTATACGTACGTACACGCGACAATAGGCAGTAGTACGACTCGGCTTGCAAAATATCTTACTCAGCTTTTGTGTATTTCTCACACACACGCACGGACACAGAAACATGCGCGGCGCGGCACGGCACACTTGCCAATAGGATTTTTTTTTCTTTCTCTCCGGCCCTTTTTTTTGCTTCTTTTCATCAGAGAAACTTTTATCGTTTACTTTTCCACGAGGATGCGTCAGATTGGGTCAACAAAAAAATTGACTCGGGTTAATGGTACTTTCACTTGGACAAGAGGGAGAACGAGGGAAGAAAACATCGAGCGAGTCGTGTCGAGCAAATAGTTCGGCGTTGCAAAAAAAAAGGAAGAAAAAGAAGAGAGAGAGAAAAATAAAAAATCAAGTGCACGTAATAGAAGCTCGCGCGCTCTCGAGAAAATAGTAGAAAAATCCGTACAACTGCTCACATACACACTGCCAGCAAAGACTCGGGTGCGGGTGTAAAAATTCATTACCAGTGGGACTCTCGAGGGCTCGAGTCATTAACTCGGCCGCGCCGCAGCAGAAGCAGTAGTTGCAGCTATTGTGCTCTAAATTTTCTATGTTTTCTCCCCCATGCTTAAGAGAGAGAGGGGGGGAGAGACGAGAGGGTGAAATAGATCTCTCTACATGTATACAAGTGCATACACACGTGAACAAAGAAAGAAGATGCGAATAGTTAAGCACGTCTATGTGTGTATGCTCGCGAATGTAGAGCTTGACATTGGCCAGCTCGCACAATCAGCAATTACAAACAACGTGTCGAGTCTCTTTCTCTTTCTCTCTCTCGCGCGCGAACGAGCGAGCCGCGGCCTAACATGTTATACGCGAGCGAAGCGAACAATAGAGCTAGTGCAGAGAGAGAGAGAAGGTTTTCGCACTTTGGACTTACGAAGCCCTGACTAGTTCACAGTCAGCGGAAGCGGCCTATATTTCTCTCTCTCTATTTCTCCCCTTTTTCCCTCGCTTCGTTCGCCAACGCGCCTTAATACCAGAGAGAGACCTGCGTATATAATGTGTATACACTGTATTACGTCGTATGCTTGTACAGAGAGAAGGGCAAAGATAACGCACAAAGCCCAGCTGACCTTCGTACACCTTTACCTATTATAGCATATAGGCTAAAGCGTGCGACATGTGCGTGTTCGATACGGTCTCGGGCGTATATAAAGCACAGTTACACATAGATAACTGTCGTCGAGTCTCGACTTTGCTCTCACAACTGCCGTTTTACAACGTATACGCGATATAACTCGATGCTTCACTGGCATTTTTTAACGAAATTTCCAACTATATACGTACTCTCGAGTACTACTACTGTACCAGCGCGAGTCTTCTTTATTGCCTTACTTTTTTTTCTCTCTCTCTCTCTCTCTCTCTCTCTCTCTCTCTCTCTCTCTCTCGAGCTCGAATTGCCGCGCTCTATAACTCGATCGTGTGTGCTGAGTGTGCCGATACTACACAGAGCGCAATATATACGTGTATATAACGAAACAATTTCAGGCTAAGCTTTGACTGGTCGATCGCGTACATGATACGATTAAGGCGGGGGTCGTCGCCGCACTCGAGAGCAATAATATAGAGAAAGAGACGAGTCACTCTCGCTCCTGCGCCGAACAGCGATAAATACAATCGCCCGATCGCTCGCTATTATATATTGTATATATACGTGTGTTAGGCACGTCGCTTCTTATTTTTTATGAAGCTTTTGCTGCTTATAGAGCTTGCGCGACTCAAAGTTGGGGGGACTGGCTCCTGCGAAATCTTCTATAGGCCGCGCGCGGCACACACGACTTTCGACACTTTTCCATTAAAAATTACTGCTACTCGTCGTGTCTACTTTGCGAGAGCTGAAAATTTATCGATCCCCACCTCTCTGCGCTTATAAGCTATACGTACATGCTCAGCTCATAAGATAAATGCTCCTGCTTAAGGAACGTTGCCTTTTTTTTCCTTCCTCTTCTTCATTCTTGGCGCTCGAGAGCCAATTTTTTTCAACGCGCTCTCGCGAACGCTAACAATTTTTATGCCTATATCCAAAGCAAGAGAGTGTTTAACGCTCCTTTCTTGACTTTGAGTACAAAAAACTTTTTTTTTTCTTTCTTGAAACTCTTTCTTTCTTTTCCCCCTTTTTTGTACATTATGCGCGGCGTTCACAGCACAGTACAGCAATGTATCTATATATACGGGTATCTTTTTTATGCTTCTGTCTGTGCTTCTATGCGCGAGTCTGTGTATGTATGTGTGTCCATATGTGTACGTGTATGCGGGTGCGTGCATGTGCACTAGTACGAGCGCAATTATTTATGGCCTACTCGGCCTGGTTTTGCTGCTGCTGCTGCTGCTGTGAACAACGCGTGCTATCATTGCTTCATTCTGAATACCAAATGCTCATTCGAATCGTGATAATTTACAAGAGGCACTTTTTAATTCGTACGAAATTGAATGTCTCGACTGCAGAGCCCGGAATTGCTTTTGCCTCGATTAGTCATTCGCGGGTGCCGTATACAAAAAAAAAGCAAAACAATAGGAAAACGATATCAAGAGCTGAACCATACTTTGTCTTATGCAATGATTTCAACTCTTTTACTTGCAGATTTACTGCAATAAAGATACTCGCCATCTAGCCGTAGAGATTTAAAGTGGCATTATCGCACTAAAGTACTTGAAAGCTATTTTGAATTTGCTAAAATAGTTAAATTGTCATTTTCAATTTGTTTAAAATAAGCTTAACATTTTTAACATAATTGTAATTTTATAAGAAAAATAGTTGAAAACAAGTCAATTAATGCTAAGGTAAGTTAAAATATTTTAAATGATATTTTTTTAGTTATTAGGCTTTTAGTTATTATTAATGTTGAGCGTTTCACTCGTTTCTACTATATAGGAGAGTTAATACTGAACAATTTTACATTCGCTTAATTCGTTCCTAGCTAAATTCAAATACTTGTATTTATTTGTAATAATTGCATACGAAGCCCGTTTCGCTGCCATCGAATTGACCCACCGGGAGAAAGTATTTCTTATCCATTTGCTCATTGTTGTCTATTCTATTACATGTATTTCAAGAGTAGTAAAAAAAGGGAGTGAAATAGCCTCTCTATATCTCTCGGGAACAAGCTAACGTCACTTTTCTATTATTATACATTTCGCATTTGTATACTTTAGCTCTCGTATTGTTTTCCGAAGCTTTCTTTTATCGCAGTTGCACAGACACATACACACCGCTGCTGGTGCAGCGCGCAGCATGCACCAATGAAACACGCAAAAAAAAAGGGAACGAGAAAACAAGCGTACATTTATGTCGCTCGTAAGTCGGATGAATTATTTCACGGTCGATTAGAAAAAAAAGGGGCAAAAATGAGCTAAACTTCAGGAAAAGGCGTGCATAATACGACTTTTGTCGTTATAATATACGAGGTGCAAAAGAACAAAAAATAAATAAATAAATGAAACAATGTACACACCGTAACGTTGAAGTTGAAAAAAGTGTCGCGTTACGACACACGGCTAACTCTAACGATGATTCATTGCATTAAAAAGAATATATAACACATTCGGACACGAGCGTGAATTATGTCCGTGGGCCGAGCTTTATTAATACCATTAGCGTCCAGTTCTCGATATGATAAACGAAAAAAAAAAGAAAAGATTTTTCACGTAGGGCTTAAATCACGCTCAATTCGCTCGATTCAGCCACGGCACGCCGCGCGACGTACCTATATAGATCGTAGCGCCGAGGCTCGAATTTAGGACAGTAGGATATGTGTATGTGTGTACGCAGCTCGGGCTATGGAGGGCGAAGATAATAGTTCGGCTGCTCTCTTCGTATATAGTACACGAGCAGCTGCGCGCATCTTTCGCCATGGGGGTTGAGTCATGGTGGGTGGCTGGCTGGCTGACTGGTCGGGCGGTCGGGCGGTGTTGGGGGCGGAAGGGGAGGCAGAGCACGTTACAGAGTCGCCTATAGATATATATTCAGGTAGACAAACTCTTGACTCTTTATAGGGTGGCTGAAGAATCTGGGTCGAGCGGGATCCAGGCGCGCAGCGCAAGCAAGCAGCGCGCGGCAAAGTCGGTCGAGTCACGCCTGCCACCACCGCACACCGCTGCACAACGCGCCGCGTATAGCCATGCACTATCTATACTGTACGTGTATACGTGTGCGTAAGTTTGTGTATGTGTGTGTGTTTGTGCGTTGAGCTGCATTATGTGTGCCTGTACCGGAGTGCCGAGGTAGTCGGGACTACCATGGATGAATGTCACCGGCGATTTTTTTTCTCGTTTAACGATTGCTCGTAGTAATGCAGTTGACAGGGCTACGAACGAGGGTATCATGATTCTTTATTGTTTCAGTAGTGCTAGCTGGTACTATTGAGTTGGGATGTAAAATTGAAGAAATAAGAAGATTAGGCCAAAACCACTGGCAGCAAGATCTTAAATAAATATCTAAAATTTAAACTCGGCTTTTTAAGTACTATCACTTTTTAGCACGAGCTTATTAACCAGATGTTACCGCCGTATGGCGTCCAGCCGTTCTCCATCAGATTATCAAGAATTTAAAAACTTGCGCTCAAAGCATCGAACGCCATCTATCCGAATTCAACGACCCATCACAATACGTTTATAAAGCCATCCATTCGACAAGAGTATAATAAAAAATAAAGAAAAGTTTTGTACAATTATCGACGAGACAAACGAAATTACTTTACTATCAGCTACAGCTTCAATGACTAATTAAACTTACTACCTAATGTCATTTTTGTAGTACCACTTTATCAGTGTGGGTTTGTATTTATCTGTTGGTACGATCGCGTTTGTGTAAGCAAATTTGGCGCCTGAATGAATGACATTTTCGTTACAATTTCGGTGCAGTTCTAATGATGATACGTGTGAGTCCCTATCACATTAAATTACTGCGTATATGAGCAATTCTCCAAATGAAACGCATTTTTGGAGGTAGAATCGCGACAAATTTTTTTTTCAACCTATGCGGATACGGACCCCCGGGAAATGTTTTTGGGGGTCCTAGGAACATGTAACCACGTAGGAACCATTGAAATTTCAATAGTGCTTACTTTTATAGCTATTTTTATGATTTAGAGGACGAAAAATCATGTTTTCTAGTAAATACGGCTAATTACTCAATTTCTAAGTCGCTGAAAAAGTATCAAAACTCATTTAAAAAAAATAACTGGCTACTGTGTTTGATAGGAAATTTCCTCAGCTTTCCAATGGTGCTATCAGATTTTTCGATAAGTCGCACATTCACCGAGTAAATCGCCATCAAACATGCCAAGCTAAATATCTCGAAAAACTCGGTACGGAAAAAGTGATCTTTGAGGTTTACTTTTGATTTTTTTTTGTGAAAATGAAATTTATCGGAAAATCTGACTACACCATGAGAAAGCGGAGGAAATTTCCTATCAAAAGCATATCTTGATTTATTTTTTCAGTGGAATTACGAGCTAGTTTTGATTGTAGCGAGCCGAAAACCTCGCGACCGCGCTGAATCAGCTCGGAAACAGAAAACAGCGAACAACGTGAAAGAAATTCCCATGTATAACATTGTAATTCCACCGAAAAAATAAATAAAGATATGCTTTCGATAGGAAATTTCTTTGGCTTTCTCATGGTGTAGTCAGATTTTTCGATAAATTTCATTTTCACGAGGAAAAATTGAAAATAAACCTCAAAGATCACTTTTTCCGTACCGAGTTTTTCGAGATATTTAGCTTGGCACGTTTGATGGCGATTTTCTCGGTGAATGTGCGACTTATCGGAAAATCTGATACCACCGTTGGAAAGCTGAGAAAATTTCCTATCGAACACAGTAGCCAGTTATTTTTTTTAGATGAGTTTTGATACTTTTTCAACGACTTAGAAATTGAGTAATTAGCAATTATTACGAGAAAACATGATTTTTCGTCCTCTAAATCACAAAAGTAGCTATAAAAATAGGCACTATTGAAATTTCAATGGTTCCTACGTGGTTACATGTTCCTAGGACCCCCAAAAACATTTCCCGGGGGTCCGTATCCGCGTAGGTTGAAAAAAAAATTTGTCGCGATTCTACCTCCAAAAATGCGTTTCATTTGGAGAATTGCTCATATAGAGTAAGTAGAGGGGGAACGTATCACCGAGGAACTATCTCAATCGTGGTCTAAAAACCTCGCTAATATATACCAGCATTGTGCGTTCAGTTACTTAGACAAAGAGCTAAATTCCTAATCAAGTATTTACAAATTGGCGAAGTCAAGGTTAAGTGTTGTTGGTTCGAGACGCATAACCTCAAAATGTACTTTCTCAGTGTATTTCGTGAAGATTCACAGTGATTTCATATAATCAGGTGAATAATGGATAGCAACAGAGATGCGGTTGGGTAAAACTATTTTCATACATATTACATACCATGATTTTTTTAAACGAACGTTTCATCAATCTTGATAGTTCTTTAGGGTGAAGGAAGAGCCAGATGATACCTGGCCACACGCAGGCGCCAATTGTAATTTCCATTCGGTGGAATCTTGCGAAGTCAAAAACTTTGAAATATTCCCGATTCTTAAATTATCAGTAAGTTCAATGATTTTATTAATGCTTTAATTTTCACTATGAAAAATAATATATAATTTATATGTATGGCAAATCATATGATGAGATTATTTATTATATTACAGGATAAATTAGATGAAAAAATTTTCATAGATTTTGAGTGCAAAGATGTTAAACCTGAAACAACATCTCTTCCGTCAAACATCTGCAAAACTGAAAATAAAAGTTTTCTACCTATTGTGAAAATAGAAAAACAGACTCACGATAATAATTTTAATGGTAAAGATCTGATAATTTTGATAAAGAAAGAATACGATTATGATAATAACTGTCAGTTTAAAGTAAATTCCCTATTGAAAATTAATGAGAATAAGAAGTTAAAAATACTTAGAAAAAAGTCTCAGACTATAGTATTTCATGAGATTAAAAAGTACCGAAAAATTTTAAGAGAAACAGTGAATCTAAAAAGACAAATCGATCAAACACACAAGAGCAGTGGGCAATATAATTGTAAAATTTGTAATAAATCATTTCAACGAAAACAGGGACTCAAATCTCACATAGATGCAGTTCATTTCCGTAGCAAACCCTTCGAGTGCGAGATTTGTCACAAGACATTTTTTCGCAGAAATAATCTCAAAGCTCACATAAATGTAGTACATTATCAAAACAAACCTTATGAATGTAGAATTTGTCAAAAGTCATTTGGATACCAACATCGCTTAAAAATTCATATTGATGCTGTACATAATTGTAACAAACCCTTTGAATGTGACATTTGTCACAAAACATTTGGAGAAAAAGGAAACCTGAAGAAACACATAAATTTAGTACATGATCGTTGCAAACCCTTCGTATGTGACATTTGTCAAAGATCATTTGGATACAAGAACGATCTTAAAAATCACATAAATGCAGTACATAATCAGAGCAAACCGTTCGAATGTAAAATTTGTCACAAATTGTTCGGAATAAAAGGTTATCTCAGTACTCACATAAATGTAGTACATAATCGGAGCAAACGCTTTGAGTGTGAGATTTGTCATAAATCATTTGGACAAAAAAGTCATCTTAAAAGCCACGTAAATACAGTGCATAATCGGATCAAACCCTTTGAATGTGAAATTTGTCACAAATCATTTGGACTAAAAAGACACCTTAAAATCCACGTAAATATAGTACATAATCGGATCAAACCCTTTGAATGTGAAATTTGTCACAAATCATTTGGAATAAAAAGATACCTTAAAACCCACGTAGACACAGTACATAATCGGATCAAACCCTTTGAATGTGCAATTTGTCACAAATTTTTTGGAGAGAAGAGTAAACTCAAGAGGCACAGAATGACGGTACATGATCGTAGCAAACTTTTCGCCTGTAAGACTTGTCACAAATCATTTGGGCTACGTGATGAACTCAAAAAACACAAAAATGCAGTACATGATCGTGTCAAATCTTAGGAAGAAGAGATTTTTTTCGAAATATTTGGAGGTAATGAAGACTTCTACACTTACATGGCCATGCTATGCTATTTTGGAAAATCTTTTATACGAATATCCTTTATATTTTTGAAGAATATTAAAATATTTGAAATTGTTATTATTTTTGTTATTATTGTCACCGATGTATAAACTCGAATATAAATAAGGTTTCGTTTTCAATTTGTTCTTTAATATATTGTTGTTGAAAAGATCCTTCAACTATGCGTTCAGTACCCGTTTCTTATCGGTATTTATAATGGAATCCTGGCCTTGAAGTAATAATTATTGACTTGAACATAGCTCAAAAACCACGACAACTGATTTCCTTTGATTTTCGTACCCACAAAAAACGTAATGGTCGATAAAAAAAAGCTCCATGTGTGAAGACGATTAGTATCTAACGATGGAAAATTATTATTTTGAAATTACCATTCGATTCGGACCAATTACCCAAAGATAAGTACAAGCCTGCGCCGTATTTATAAATTCGCATGTGTGTATTATTTATATGAATATAAAAACGATTTACGAATACAAATTTGCCTCAGTGTCATACATGCATGAGCCACAAAGAAACTTGTATGTAACTAAGAATTCCAACGGCCAATCACAATACCATTTTGCGATGACGCGATCGGGAAATTATGTTTTTAAAAGAGAAAATAATCATACAGTTTATTAATTTAGGACCGAATTATCCGTAATAATATAACTTTTCAAACTTCTAACTACTCATGAATTATATCATTCTTATAATGAAACTTGACGGATCCACAAATACTATCGAAACGCAAAGTTGTCGCATTTTCAATCATCTTAGTATTCTTCAATTTTGCTGATAAATTAGATATTATAAAGCAAAGAGCTGCGTTACATTTTTTTCACTCCCCACCGCGGCCCAAGCGGTAATCTTTCTTTCTTTGCATATAATAAGCGCGGATAAAACTTAAAAAAAAAAACGTCCTCATTGCTACTGCCTGACGATGAATAACGACTCGCTCGAGCATCTATTATATCCATATACGACGTCGACGACGATTCTATATAGCCGCGTACAATAATTCATCTGTCGAAGTCACATGCATGCACCACGCATGCAGGGAGAGAAGCGCCAAGGCAAACGCAGCAGCAGGCAGATATACTCTCTTCGCGTAGTACGTGTTAGGAGCGCCGCGCGCTCGATGATTCGAGAATAGATAGCGAGGAATGAAGCAAAAAAAAAAAAAAAAAGAAATGACGACGTTAAATCGAACGATGAATTACTGCTCTTATATCAGTTCGTGGACGCAGCTGTGATTTCCTCGAGGTTTATACTGCGCCACGTGCAGCCAGACAAAACGAATGTTTCGGCGCGTTTTTATCTTTTTCACTTTGAGCTAAATATAAGTTTTATTACCTATTTATCGTCGCTCGGACGAGTTTTTAATGATAAAAAAAGTTGTATATAACATTTTTTGCGCCTGGATAAATTCCGCGTGGCTGATATATTCCAGTTCGAAATTGCTCAAACGTTTTTTCCATCCTCGAAATGACGTTATAATTAACGTGCCCAGTCGATATTCTCTTTTGCGCCGGCAGTATCATTGGACCAAATTACGCGAGTCCTTTCATATATGCGAAAGGCGCAGATAAAAACGCGGACCGGAGTCTCGTCGAGCGCACCCCAGCAGCTCGCGCTCAGAGTCTCTGTGAGCAAACGGCAATTATTCAAACTTTTATATATAATAGCCCAGATAGAGAGAGAGAAAGAGAGTGAGTGAGCGAAGAAGAGAGAAAAGAGAGTAGATATATAGAGAGATGAAAAAAGAAAAAGAAAAAAAATTATATATATCTACGATATAGTCGTCGCGTAGTGATTTGAAAGAGAAGGCAGACTCGCTTGTATTGTAAGTAGAGCATAAGATATTTTCTTCCTCTCTCTCTCTCTCTTGTCCTGTTTACCATGAAATAAGTATGGATTGTGTGCACCGCGCGCCGCCGAAGAAAGAACTGCCGCTGCTGCTTGAGGGCGAACGATAAACTTTCAAAGGCAGCTCTACAACTGCATGCGCGTATTATTATTATATATATTCCTATATATACGAAGAAATCCACAAACACACACACACATACACCGAGCAACGGACGAAATGGAAATCTTTATGCAAGCGCAAGGATAGGGAGGAAAAAAAATTTTTTTTTCAATTATACACACAGCCGGAGCTATTATGTCACGCGCCCGCGACCGTGAGTGTTGGCCGTTTTTTCTCTCTCTCTTTCCCTCTTGCTCTCTTCGCAAGAGATGCGGAGAAATGGAATTTTTATATCGACGCCGGAGAAGAGTAAAGGAAAAAAAGAAGAAGCTGGTGGAACTGCGATCTTGCTGTAAATGGATATTGAAATGAAAAGTTTCTGCCAGCAGAGTCACAACTTGCTGGCCTGTTTTTATGAATTTTCTTCTACTTCTTTTTTTGTAAGCCTTCCGGCCGTGGCTATGATAAGGCAAACGGGTTTTAGAATAAGTAAAAAAATAAATAAATAAATTCACGCGTAATTCGTATACATACCGTGTGTACGCGTGCGTCTGAATTAAAAGTACGCAGCGACTGCAAAAGTAAGATAATAAGCCTGCCTCGAATGCAGAGAGCTGCACATAGCGCAACGAAGAGATGCGTAAGCGCTCTCGAGTTTTTTTTCACGTTTAATACACATGTTTTTGTACGTGCAACGCGGTGGACTGTGCGGGGGAGATACTTGCATACTTTTTATGAATTTTTTTTTCTTCACCCCCTTTCCGTCTGCCTCTCCGCGGCGCTTGGCTTGACTCGAGGTGCGCGTAAAAGCAGCATAATAGCCTTGCAGAGAGTACGAGCTAGGAATTTTCAAGTGCGCAAATTTCGCCGTTACTTACGCACGACGCAGACTCGCGTATGGCAGTGAGGGAGCGAACTCGAGGCTCTTTCCATTTTGCCTGTCTGCGTATGTGTGTGGGTGTGCATGTGTAAATTGAAAGTTTATTTTAACGAGTTTATACACGTTTTTGCAGTCGAGCGCGTCGCAGCGATTGTCCCCAAATTGCGTCGCGTTCGCCCCTCTACCCTGTCCTCGAAAAAAATCATCGCGTTCGAGCTATTCGTCACACTTTTTACGATAATGTACACACGCACGCGCCACCTATAATCAGGTAGTATGAAAAAATATCGTATTGCTAAAAAATTGCGGGCGCATACATCAAACGTTCGGCCAGCGTTAAATCATAAATATTAATAAGCGGGCGCGCGCGACGGCGATACTTTACGAGCGTGTCGCACTGATAAAAATCGCAATAGACCCCGTTAAAATTATAATACATCTGCATCTGCGCGGGTGCGCGGGAGGGTAGCCGCTGCTCGCGCGACACCCCCCGTTTCTCTCATATACCTGCGCTGTGTATATACCTATACGTATAAGCGACTCGCGACGTAAGCTCGTTCACGGTATTATAACGTGCTATATACATTAGTGCATAATATCATTATAAATGAACCGCCCGCGCCGTTACCGCTGTCGCTGCTACTGCTGATTTTATTACTACTGCAGTCGTCGTAAGTTGAAAAAAAAGGGGAGAGAGGAAAAAACGTTTGCGCTCGACCTTGTGAGCGATCGCCTCGATCTGCTGCATTTATATATCTCAAAAGCTGCGCGGGACTTTGTAGCTTGCGAGGGAATTCGACGTGCACTTTGGATGCTGGCAGGCAATCCGATCGATTTAATGGGGCAAAAAATTATACGAATTGATCATTCTCTCTGCATCTGTACGCTATATACGTATATGTAAAGCTATAATATGTGTACGCGCGCTTGGCCGATTACCGCAGGGATCTATCTGGCAATATATATGCGCTTATGCGCATGCATTAACGTTTGTGCATATACATATAAGCCTGCACTCAGCCGCACACGAGCGAGTATGCGCGCGTGTACATAGATTACGGATAGTCGATACACACATTACGACACACGTTACCTATATATTATATGCCGCGCACTTTGTGGCTGGGCCACCTCATGTCTTTGTGCGTGCGTGTGTTTATTTTGATATAATTTGAGGTGGGCGAGGTGGGGAAGAATAAAGGCAGAATCGCTTCGATGATCATGACGATCTCTTGGTAAATACATCAGTGGCGTAAATCGTGTCTAAAATTTTTGACTCTATTAATATTTTAATGCGAATTTAAATGATTTTATTCATGGTTCGCATAAACAATCGGGTTTGCGTTGGTTTTTTTTTGTCGCTCTTACGACAAGTCACCGGATCCAATTGCTACAAAGCATAAGCTGCAGACTCGAGTGCATCCCTATGTACGAAATGCGATTATTTGCAGGCATCTTCGTAGCTCCGGGTAGTTATGTACATAATATCGGTGTGGGAGATCGTAAACACAAAAGTAGGGTTTGGCGTTGGGCCCTATAACAATTCGTGTCTCGTCTGATACGATTCGTGCATTTTAATTACAGCATCATAAGCAATCCTCTCCAGCAACATTCTCCCGTACACTACTGGCTTGCTTGCTGCTGTCCGGCATCGAAGAGAGTATAAGGGTGAGAGACAGAGAGGATAGAAGTTTTGTCGGAGCTGCTTGCGCGAGCTTGCACACGGCATAGACACCCCCAACAGCAGCAGCAGCAGCAGCAGCGGAGAAGCTAACGGTGGCGACGGCCGCGGCAGAAACTTTAGTGCTACCTATATATACGTATAGAGAGAAAGGCGCTCGAGGGTGGGCATGCCTGCGAGTAGTAGAGCACGAGAGAGAGAGAGAGAGCTATATGCTACAACGTGGCTGCCACACACAATGCACAGACACGCGAGATTCGAGGGGGTTGCGCGCGCAACCCGCTCGACACACAAATATAGCTATATTATTCACCCACGCTACAGCTAGTGCGGGTGGGAGGGGGGCTCTGTACTCTGTAGTCCATCCGACTCGAAAGAGAGAGAGAGAGAGAGAGAGAGACTGCGTCGCCGTATAGCTCGACTATACTATATAGCTACTGCCTGCCTGACTCTCTCTCTATACATACCGTGCAGGGGGGGTCACGGAGTGCGCTGACCTACTGTTCCACATTCGATGCGTGCAGCCGTACCTCTGCAACGTAGCGTCGACGCTGCTGCTGCTGCTACAACTGCTACCGCTGCTGCTGCCACTGCTGCTGCTGCTGTTGCTGCTGGGGCTTCGCTCGAAAAGGCTCTATATACTTATATATTCTGATTTCTGTGCGAGCACACGGCACACTGGTATATATATGTGCACGAAGGAGCGGGCCGGGAGGGGGGCAGTCGAACCCAGAAACCCAGAAGTCAAACTATGTATATCGTGTACGTGTGCTACTGCTTCTCTCTCTCTCTTTCTCTTTCGTTCCCTCATACTCTTTACATACATATATTCCTACGTACCCTATGCTTTTGTATCTGTACACGGGGCTGCCCCCCTCGTAGATGTATGTAAGGCTAAGATACATTTTTTTAAAAACCATCACGTGCGTTTATACACAATTGATGCAACACATCGTGTGAGACTCTAATTTAGACTAAAAAATATTATGATGGTATATTTGATATTGTGAATTACTCAGGAAAAGCTCGCTTGTCGTGCGAGCTGAAAAAAATCTTGCCACGATGCTCGGGCCCGTATATACTTTTGTGTGTCTGCTCGAGCAAGTGCATTCCGCGCAACCCCCAACAACATAATCTCGCGCGTCGGAAAAGTTGCTGCTGTTTCTGCGAGCTTTTTCAACGGTGAAGGAAAAGAGAGACAGGCTTGCACAAGCACGAGTATAAGTATGAAAGTTAGCAGTCAAAATCGCTTTGGGAAGACTGCGACAACGACGACGACAACGACCACTGCAATAATTGCCAGGGCGTAGGAGGTCGTTGAGCTTGCGCGCTTCAACCCGAGCCGCGCGCAAACAGCCATGTGTATATGTGATGTCACATGTACGCCTTTCCACCCACATGCCGTTGCAGCATCGTCGCCGTCACTGCCTCCGTTGAACTCTTTCTTTAACAGTTCTCTTTTGGGAACGATGCAGTTGTGCATTTTCATATGGCAATTTATAATTCTCAAGCTGAAATTGGATCCCTCTGCCTTTTGCCTCGTCACATACAAGCTGAAAACTCCACTACATGAGAAAGTACGTACGGGGGGCTCCTGATTTTCAGCGGTACGATCCTATGTTTCCAAACGCCAACAGCAGCAGCAGCAGCAGCAGCAGCCAGCTGCGGTGGTGGCGCGGCTACGACGACGACGACGACTACGGCGCGGCGGTGGCTGGGCATGCGCCCTTGGCGTTCGATCGCGCTATTCTCGCTTCATTATAGCGCGCGCCGCTCGGCCTATAGCATGGTTCAACGTATACATTAGACACCTGATTGAACCGGGTTTCACGTCATTATCGCGACTTTCCAATCAATGCCGCGTGTTGGTTATCGGTAATTTTGGAAAAATTAATATTGGCTCGGTGTATCGAGGCGTACGATGAACCGCTCGATCGGATGACATCATTATTTAATACGGATTTTTTTATTTACGAACAATCGATGAATGGAATATGGAATTTTTTGAAATTGCATGAAAATTTGTGCAACTGATTACACCCTCTTCAGTAAATAAAAGCATATTCCATAACTAAACAACAGGCGCGTTATATGTGTCACAAAGTAAGCGAGACGTGTCTCATAACAGTCTATGCAAACTCCACATGCATTGCGCTATGTCTTGCAAATATAGCATATATAATATAGCGACGGCGGCGGCGGTGGTGGCTACAGAGCAGGGCGAACGTCGTCGTCGTCGTTGCTCGACGGTACAACGACAATCCCATTGCGCATGGCCAATGGCGCAACATGAAAATAATATCATCTATCCGTTTCGGATAGCAACGATCCAATCGCACTTCTCTAGAGTCCCCTACTTTTTTTCTCTCTCTTTTCCCCTATCGTATTTTTCTTGTAACCGTGAGTAATATACTCCATCATTTCTCATCCCTATTCTCTCTTTCTAAACAATTCGAGCGATCATTTTTCAAAAAAACACTAATAAAAGTTCCCGTAAGCTCGACTCTCAAACGGAGCTTGCGAACTGCAGCGGATGCGATCCGCAAGTTCTCGGTGGCAAAATAACGCGATCCCCGTACCCCGACCGGGCGCAATAATATAACGGTTATAATAATGTACGCTACTGCGTTTTTCGTGCGCGCATAGAGAGCTGGATGGTGCTGCACTTGGCTTATCTACGGTAGTGCACGTGTACTTTCTGTAGAAAAAAAGGAGCGAGAGAGAGAGAGAGAGAGAGAGAAATACAGCTTGCAGCATGCACGGAGAATAGCGCAGTCGACGAGCTTGCGAGCTTTTCGAGCTGCGAAAACTGCGAGCTTGCGCGCAGACTCTAGCGGCGCTGGCTGGCGCACATCAGTCAGGCTGTTCACATTTCGCAAAAGGTGGGAGTAGAGCAACGAGCGCGCAGTCGTCCGGCTCCTGGTCACGAGAAAGCATATCGTATCACGCCTATATACATACATATAAAATTTGTGTTGTCGTTCGTTATAGCTTGCAGCGGTGTATATATATATAGACTTGACTCATCGCAATTGTTCTAGTTGACAAGCTCTGCAACGTGTGAAAGCAAGAAAGGATCGAGAACGAGCGAAAGCACAGCAATTTTTATTCATCGAGTCTATCGTCGTGAATACATTACATCTACATCGATATAATGACACGTGTAACTCGTGAGCCATCGTACTTGCAGCGATAGTGCGAATATATCCGCGAGACATGAGCAGCAGTAAAGTTTACAGCGGTGGTTGACGTGCTTTATTACGTGTTTTTGTGAGCGAAAATTCGGTAAAGCTGACGACGAAAAAGAAAAAAAAAGTCCCAGCAAGAGGGAGCGGCATCGAATCGGGATAGAGGCAGCAGCGGCAATACACAAGCAGTTCAAATATATCTCGCTACATTCGAGTTCAAAAAACCGAGTTGGATTCTGGTGTACCCGCGACGAGAGAAGAAAGGCCCTCCCCCCTCCTACCCCCCTTCGAAGATTTTCACACGTCGAGGTTTGGTGTCGCTGCGCTAATAATCACTGCGATATATACGGATGAATTTAATGAAAATCTCGTGAACCGTTGAGCGGTAAAGGGAAGGTATTGCTGAAACGAAGCCCACCAGCAGAAAGAGAAGAAGATTACAAGCAGACGAAGAAGACGAACAAGCAGAAGCAGAAGAGAAGCAGATCACTGGTTAAAAGCAAAAGTATAGCAGTGCGCGTGTGCCCTCCCCAGTGTGTTCTCTCTCTCTCTCGCTCGCTCGCTCCTGGTGGTGTGTGTGTATGAGTGTGTGTGTGTGTGTGCAAAAGAAGAGAGAAGTTCGAGTGTGCGCTCTCATCGTCGTATAGCTTGCTCTAGCACCTATATCCTAGCCTCTCTATCTCTCTCTCTCTCTAGCTCGGCTTCGTCGTTCGGTTTTCCATCGTTAAAAAAGTGCTACGTACACACACAATTACACTTTATATAGATTACATACACGCAATCAGCACAGAACAGGCCAGTGGATAGTGGATACACACACCTACGTACATACGGTCGCGCGCTCGCTGGCGGCCCGTGCACACACATTGACACACACACACATGTTATATGTGTGCCAGTAGTGGGTGGGTTTCGCGTCTATACGAGTGTAGTAGAGAGAGTATGCGTGGTAGGAGGCTGTAAGTGCAGGCATTATCAGAGCGACACAGTGAGATAAAGTGAGAGAGAGAAAGAGAGAGAGAGAGAGAGTACGAGAGAGAGCGAGCGAGGGCTAGAGAGGAGCGGAGTGTGAAAAATATAGTTGTACAGGCGGCGGCGGTGCGGATCGGAGCTTTTTCTACAGAAGCCGAAAAAAGGAAATATAGTGAATTTATTGTTACGGCAGTGTGGAGATTATAACACACGCATGTAGTGACAACATGGCCTCATCCAGAGCCTGCCTCCCATTAGAGGTAAGTCATAAAGTCATCGACTATAAAGTCGCGTATGTTTAAGAAAAATTATTACATTAACAATTACGATGCAGCGGAAAAATATTCGAGTATTAACACCCGAGACATGCGAGCGAGACACAAATTTAATATAGATTGCGAGAGGTGTATGTTATACGTGGTTGAGCACCCCGCACGGCTCTACATATCTCTCTCTCTCTTACAACATACATATTGTACACGGCAAGCATAACATTATAACAATGACAATGCGCGCGCGCGTGTGTATACTCCTTCGGCTTGCTTCTTTTTTTTCTATGTAATTTCATTTTATTCTCTTGAATTTATGCGGAAAATTTTGTGTTGTCCAACTTTGTGTCGGACAGAGGTGGTATTGTATTATTATGGTGCATACACACAGACACAAGCACATATTGCACGCGGGGGCACGACGCACACACGGTGCAAGTGTATACACTCGTCGGTTCACGGCTGGTCGCGGGTGCTCGCGTACGTATAAGCTACATAACAGCAGGCGCGCACATGTACAAGTGTGCGTATATGCCAAGCGTATATAGATACGTGCGTGTAAGGGGGTGCACAGGCAGCGTATATATATGATGTGTACCGCACCGCACCATTATCAACGTCTCGAGTAGACCCTTCTTCCTCGGCTCTCGTTCTTACGTTGCTCCGTCTTCTTCTTCCTCTTCGTCGTCGTCGTCTTGGCTTTTGGAGATATCTTCTCTCTCTACTCCGCGCGCAGCTTTTCTACTTTTCTTTTCTTCTTCTATACTCTTCTTTTTTTTCTTCTTCTTCTTATCTGCCTCGTACTGCACACGATGAATAAGCACACACGTATAGCGTCGCACTCGAGACCGCAGGCAGTAGCAGCAGCAGCAGCAGCAGCGAGCGCAAAAGAACACTAGACATAGCTCGCGCAAGAGAGAGTAAGAAAGAATGGGAATCGCGTAGGTGCACACGCGTATTGTACCGAGTACCAGTGAAAAATTGTGCGAAAAAAAAAAGACTCGTGCGCCGCTTTCTATATTGAAAAGTTCGACGCTTTTCCACGTACATAGTGTGTCTCGAGCTTTGCATGCGCTCTATAACACAGAGACACAGAGAGAAAGAGAGAGAGAGAGAGAGAGACACCGGGGGTAAAGTCTCGCTCTCTTTCTTTCTTCTACACTGGAGTAAACGCTTACGTGTGTGCGTGTGTCTGTATGTGCCTGAACGCGAGGTGAACTAGGGTCAACTACTGCTAGGCTATACTACTACTCTACCAATACTGCTGCACACTACAGCGAGCGAGTATAGCATGCACGAAATGCCAATGTATATTGTATTTCGCAGGGACCTTATCGTGCAAACTGTGATGTATATATACGATATATATAGCGGCTGCAGCTCGCGTATTTTATAACGACTTTTTATGCTTCGCTGCGACTCCCAGTCTCTATAAATATATACAGCCATTACACGAGGCACGCATCTATTATAAAATTCCTCCTCTCTTCTCTCTCTTCTTTTTTTATTTCATTCTACGTTGTATAATGCTCACTTACCGGGACCAACGTAATCCAATGATGAATTACGATTATATACACGGTGCAACGACGCGAAACGAGACGTAAGATGATCTAGATATATGTAAGTAGATACAGGGAATTGCTGCTTTTTCTTTCTTTTACTCTCTCTCGTCAAAATTTGCGACCTACATTTCCTATGCGATTCGTCGAACTTGTCGAGTCTTTTTTTCTCTTTTCTGCATCGACGGGAGGACGGAGGGATGACTTTTCGGCGCATGTGTATATGATACGGTCGACAACGACGACGATAACAACAACAACGACGACGACGACGACGGCGAAAGTTTTTGAAGGGAAAACGCAGTTTAAAATCTCGTGGCTGGCGCAATAAACGGGTCAATGCGGTACACGAGAGCTCAACAACGTCGTCGCGCGATATAACGTACGTGTGCATGCAGCTTATGTATGTGTGTGTGTGAGAATATCATTTCACGCAACACGTGCATATATGCAAATAAGTTTGAGCTCAATTCCTGGAGATTAATTCCGATTTACACACCATCTATTAGCATACGTTTTAGCTGCTGGTATTTAGCTTTCTGTCTGCACCTCATTTCTATATATCAACACAGCTGCATACATATAGAGCTTTGTGGCTGTACGTATAGCGCAAAGCCGAGATATTTCGCCGCTAATATTGTACTTACCCTCTCTGTCTCTCTTTCTCGCCTCCTCGAGCTCGGTGCGTATTTCGTCTTTTCTTTGAAATTTCAATTATTATTGCCGAGATTTCCACTGCTTTCTCGCGATGTAATTTTAAAAGAACATTTTTGGCTCGACCCGCGGACTTTTCCTTTTTCATTCGCTTGATTGCACTCGTATACGAGGTACAATAAACAAAAGCGACCCCTTGGCGAGCATAACTCGACATGTGCATCGAGAAAGAAAGAAGAAAAAAAGTCCCATTCGACCAAGTTTACATATGCTAAACAAGTCCAGGAGTATTAAACGTTTTGAAAGGAGCCACTACTATACTTTTGCGTGCACGCACATGCATACACACGCAAAATAACGGAATATACACGAGGAAAATATTTCAAACAACGTGTGCTTTTTCGCGCAGATTCAAATACGTTCGTTTCAAAAGGCTCTTTTTTTTAACATTTACAGTTTACCTGGTACCTGCGAAATGCGCACACGTATACAAGTATAAATCCTTGAATGTGTTTCTTGTTTATGCTTAACGAAAAGTTGCGAGCGACATGGCCCTTTTCACACGAACTTACCTGTATGTTTCATACACCGAGCACACATACATTACAGACGTATATATTGCAGCGGGTAGTATACACTATATACACACGTGGCCCTCGCGGCTGCAGCTTATACAAAAGAAACTAAAGCGTCGAGTTCGTTGACATATATATCCGCGCGTGACCATTTTCAAGCTGTGCCGCGTCTTAGGTATATTAAAACATTTTGCCGTAAACAAATGCTCGGAAAGCCGAAGCGGCGTTGATTATTTTTTTTTTCTGAATCAACGAAATAACTGCGGACGTGCGAGTTAGTTACGTGTCTGTCATCTCAGAATTCGATGGGATATAATCGATCGATGTCTATTATTTCTATTCGTTCTATTCATGTCGAATTGTCGCAAATATCGTGCGTTTTCCTCATCATTATCGATAGGGTGGCTAGATCATGAAAAAACAAGCGAACGCGATAATCGTCTGTTCGACGTTTATGTGCTCTGAAATGTTGATGTTCTAGTGTCGCGTATCTCTGTCTCTCTCTCTTTCGCTTGCCAGTGTGTGTTCGTGCGTGGTGCTGATCAGGCAAACAACGCATAGCTCGCGATTCGCACTGCCATCTTGATTCTTGATGCAGTTTATGCTACGAGTCGACAGCGCAGCGTAAAAAACAAAGTACGATCGCATTGACAACCTCGAGTCACGAGTGGCTCTTGAAAAGAAAGTTCAAAATAACCTTAAATTAGAAGCTATTGTGCGTTGTGTGCAAGTGCGAGAAAAACGATGACCAACGACGAATTTGACGTATATTTCGGCGGTATCGGTGCCGAAGACGATGGCCAATACGACATCAATTCTGCAATTAGGAATCACCAAGAGATAGTCGAAAATTTACGAAAATTGAGGTGTATGCGAGACATAGCCACTGAGGAGATGGAAAAAGATGATGAAGGTTGTCCTCTCAATGAACAACTCGAGCCCATAATCGAAGATTAGCAGGGCCCGTATCCAGATCTTCGGAAAATATTTCGTCGCGAAGAAATGGATTGGCTTCTCAAAAAGTGTCTGAATTCCGAAGCTGTGCTCAGTTTTGTGGTTAGTTCCGGGTACAAGGACAAGCCTGACGTTGGCGAAGGTGGGGAGCCATCTTTGCGTCGCACCACGCCAGTGCATCATGCTGTTAAAGGCTGGGCAGACAATTGTTATTACGTGGTCCATGAATTATTTAAAATATACGATAGCTTCGACATTAATTACATCGACGAAAAGATAGACTTAACACATTTTCACATCGCCTGCGAGTACGACTGCACCGACGTTGTCGAGAAATTTCTCGAACTCGGCCAGGATCCCAACTGCCTTGCGCAAGAAAAAATTCCTTCGCCGCTATACTTGGCTGTGGAATACGGCCATGTGAATGTCGTCGACTTGCTGATATCCTATGGCGCTGATCCTAATTTAGGCAATGCGCAAGGATCAACACCTTTGCACATCATCGACAAGAACAGCTACCTCGATGACAGCATGGTGGATTTTTTTTTCAAGATCTGTGACGAAAAGAATCATACGTTACAAGTCGACGCCCAAGACGAGAAAGGTAACACACCGCTACATTTAGCACTGGATCACGACGATGGTAATTTGACCGAGTTGCTGCTAAGAAAAGGAGCCAATCCTAATTTAGCCAACGTGGAAGGATTGACTCCTCTGCACGTTATTTGCAAAAATCGCGGTGATAGCTTAGCGGAGCTATTCTTCAAGATTTGCAAAGAAGTAAATCAGACGGTACAAGTAGATGCCCGGGATTACTTGGGCTGGACCCCGTTGGATCGGGCCATATCAAATTTCTTACCGAAGACCGTCGGTGTACTCTTAGATCATGGGGCTGATTTGTCCAACTTCGTTTTTCCCACTGAAAATCAATTTGCCGATGCACTGAAATCACGATTTGGAAAAGCTACGATCAATTGTAATTTAAAGCTGGCGTCTGGTGCTCTGATGATCATTGAGCGCTTGAAAAAAGAAGGAATCGAATTGGATCGAAGCGATGCCCTGATGTTCATGAAAATATTTGACGATATCGGATTGCTCGACGATACTACAAATTTTGAAGACCAATGGTATAACAACGAGGAGTTTGCGAAAAACGCGAAAGAATTAATGATAAATCCGAATTGCTCACTCTACGACCTGGTTCGGTTACGACCTGACGAGGCGGCGAACGTAATTACATGCGAAGAGTACTACAAGGAGGTTATGAGTTCGAGACTATGGTTGAGGTTACCCATAAGACCTCAGAATGTTTGTGTCGCGCATCTCTGCAAGATATTACCAAGAAGATTTTTCCGGGATTGGGCCCGAAGTTCTTTCTTGGAGCTAACGCGCCACCAATTGCCGATTGTCTGCTGTAATATAATCGTCAGTGAGCTAATGAACAAAGATTTATATCATATTTGTTTGGCTGCTGCAGGCCAAAATTCGGCTGCGTGTTAAAAAAATGAAATAAGTAAATAAAAAATTATGAATTCATTCATTTTTTGTGTTCAAATCATGGAGAAGGTTTTTATTCATTCCTCTTATCATACAGAACAATGATACTTATGTGTATGTGTGTAAAAGGTACAGCTGAGCGATGAAACCACACATATGAAGATCTGATGATTTCATTATCCAACATCCATATGAATCATAATATGAAACTTCATGGTAACTGTTACTTTTTGTTCGAATTTTTTTTGTTTCTCTTTTTTCAATATTGTCGACGAAAAAGCTCAATACCATACTCATTCCATGCGATCGCGTTCACAATAACGAACTTCCCTGGATAAAACCGACAACTACGACGACACGTGTGTGCGAGCTCGAAGTTTAATTAAAGCATTTCTCGCAGCTTATACGCTGTGGCTACATGCCGTGTGACGCGATGCAATGACGGCGCAGCTCTTCTTTTCTGTCGCGATCATCGCGAGCGATTATTATACATAATAACATATTCACCGTACGCACGGAGAAGAGAATTTCTCTGTATATTACGTGTGTATACGTGCAGGCATACATAATGCGAAATAAAATCGATAAGCGCTCGAGTGTGTCAGGTACGTATGCGTGTGAGTGTGAGTGTGTCGGTTTCTCGACGGCGCGCGTTAATTAATCAAACATCCGCTCGTCTCCGGAGACGCCTCGAGCTCGAGCTAAAAAGTTCGTCGATTCTGCTTCCCTAGCGTCTACGTCTGTGTGTGTGTGTGTGTCTGTGTGTACTTTGGAGAGGGCGAAGCGAAGCCGAAAACAGAGCCGAGTTTTGGCACGAAGCTCGGTAATATTTGATCGTTGTGCAAATTTCCTCGACTTTTCTACGTCTCATTCTTCTTCTTACGGTCTTCTTCGGCGGCTTTACATCTCTCGGCCGCGCAACAACCCTACTGACCCTGTACGGGGAAACGTATTGTTTCCCTTTCCGAGCGCGGGGACGTATTTGCTGACAAAGATATCGATCCTGTTTATCGCTACTCGTGCGAGACACCCAGCGCCAAAGTAAGAGAGAAAGAGAGACGTCGAAAAAAAATTGTTTGTACGTGTGCACGGAACGGTATATATATTATCGTGTTTGTGTGTGTGCGAGCTGTGGTGCGCGAGTCTGTTTGTATATATGAAAAAAGGTCATCGTCAGCTTTTAATCAATCACCCAAGCAAATCGATCAGTCAAGCTTTGCAAATTTAAGGCCAAAGCTTTTGTCTTTCTCTCTCGCTCTCTCTCTTCACGATCTATATAACCTAATTATATCGTCGTCGTTTTCCTCCACCTCCTCTTCCTCGTCGTCGTCGTCGTCATCGCCCGACGTCGATCGTTCGAGCTTTTGTGTATATTACCAGTCTTACGTTTTCCCTTTTGTACCTGTAAAGCTATATAACGTATCAAACGGATGTGGCCTATGTGCGCACACGATATTTCTCTCTCTCTCTATTGCCAATTGTATACCTCGCAGCTAGCTAGCTAGCTAGATCTCGACGATGCATCGCTTGACTTCTCTCAGTCTGTCTCTCAAGAAGCGCATTGTTTCGTCGCAACGATACCGCCTCGTGACAGATTAAATATCCTCGCGATTGGGTAAATGCTCTATCTCTCATTCTGGCTCTCTGTACACCGGAGGGACTGCTGCTGGCGCAGACGGTTAGTGGTTTTGCGCTTGGCTCTAAAGATCGCGTAATACGCAACGAGACCGCACGAGGCAATTATTGGAGCTGCGACGCGCGCGTGCCAATTTACCTCGACGCGCGTGAACAATGTCCACGCTAATACGATTCGGTCTATTTACCTCGTTTGCGACGCACTTGCGAACCAAGTTTTTCCGAGGCTAGATAGGTTCGCGTCGTTTGAGAAAACAACACGAGGCATGACGTGTATAATATAAGGACTTATATACAGTGATGCTCTAAAATTAGAATACGACGACTAAACAATGGGACACGTTGACGCAAATGAAGTCTATTCAAGCTTAAATTTTTATTGAACCAGACAAGATGTAAACTCGTTACACAAATTAAAACAACAAGCATCTTTACCTTTCAATTTTTTTTCTTATTCACGAAAAAAAAGCGACACATCGAAAAAAAAATCGAATAGTATTGATTAATAGAGTGAGAAGTTGATTGTCAAATTTTTGAGGATCCAAACATGTCAAGTAACATTCTACTTAAACAAAAAATGTCCCAGCAAGACACATATATTCAGCGCTTACATTGCTACTCGATCTCGTCGGTATTACAAGGGATCGTGTATCCCGAATAAAGAGTTAAATACTCGAGTTATCGGATTGCGCGAGAGACTTTTTTAACGCAATTCCTTCCGAGCGGCTGACCACATACGCTCTCGTTCTACTACTACTTCGTCGTTGGCGCGTCGACGATTCCGCCGGTCGTGTTGCGCGTAATTGCAAATACTCTTACTCCGAGTGCGCAAAAAGTTAACCCGCTCGACAATTTGCAAATCCCATCCAATTCAAAGTTTTACCTCGCTGCTGTAGTGTGCGTTGCGCACGTGCACATATACTTATATACGTATATGCGCGTGTATATCCACGCGACAGACGTCGAGACGCTGTACACGAGCGAGTCGTTGACGTTATCGAGCTCCGGGGGAAAAATGACTCCCGCGGCTAACTGTGTGCTGCATGTGCACTCGCGGCTTTAGTTTCTTGGCATGCAATTTCTCGGCCGCAAAATAGCTCGACACGTACACGCGCTGTGCAGTGTGTTGCAACATTTGTGGCGGCGGCGGCGGCGTACTTTAACACACACGCGATACAATTGTAATGTATACGACCTCATAACTTGGTAAATAGTTGCGACGTCCAGCCGCCGCCAGTCGAGTTTATCTCGGATGCGAATCGACAAGGGCGAGAGCTCTCGCGATGGATCATCGTAACTTTGCTTATTCGTCTTCGGCAAACTTGGGCGTTCTCCTTTTTCTTTTCTTGTTTCCTCACTTTTTCCCTTATATCCGTCGAGTTTTGCGCGAATTTCTCGAGAAAATCAGGGAAATGGGAGATAACTTGTGTAGGCATCGATCATCCTTTTCGTTGAGATCGTCAATTTACTTGAATACTTTACTCTCATTGAGTTCAGAATGGTACGTGGGGATCGGATGGAAATATGGAAGGGAACGGAAATTTACCTTTTAGAATTCGAGAATCTTGGATGTTCGAATCTTACTTTCGTTGAACAGATAGAACAAGATATTTACTGAAGTGTTAAATTCGCACAACTGACAATCTGTCCATTTTTTATAATGTGGTCATTATTTATGATTTTCGAAAATTCAATTAACTAAGGCCGACGTAAGAGATGATAAAAAGTTACAGTTCATTTTATCGATCGAAAGTGTAAAGACTAATTTGTAAATTTCTATCTACATGAGTGCTAATTACCATAATACTAATCAAGAAAATATAGAATAAAATTATCAATCCGGGGTCGAAAGTGGAAAATAATAAAGGAACGTGTCCCATATTACTTAGCTCCTTCATGCTGGTTAAAGCTCTGCGAACACGTTGATGCCAGCCTGCGAATGAAAATCTCTTTAGCTCGCGGAGCCGTGCTCCTCCTTGCGCGCTCGTCGTCGGCTAAAATCCAATGACTCATTCAATCTATCGCGCGCACGGCGCCTTTGTACATATATACGTATACGTATTGTAGAATAGGTATATAACAGAAAGGGCCGCCCGAGTTACACGGAGCAAGCAAGCCAGCCAGCTAGTACGTATGCACATAAGCTAGCGCGCCCAAGCCTCCCGACAAAGTGCCGTGAACCGTAAAATCCCTCAGCTGGACAATTGCCAGGGCTTACTGGAGAGTGAGATATGCGAAAGGGAGTTTCGGGTTTCGGAGAGAGAGAGAGAGAGAGAGAGTGCAATATTCGCTTACATGCACAAACTGTCATTAGCGTCTGACTCCACGTTGACTCGTACTACTTTGGACTCTCTCTCCCTTGTATAATATAGTACATAAAGCATGTATAGGATTTTCGCGACGCACAAGAAACTCTACCGGGGGGCCGGACCAAGCTACTGCTGCTGCATCGAAATGATAAACTTCCCCGACTGCACATGTATATTTATGAACGCTAATGACGGCCAAAAGAGTATAAGCAATTATCACGAGCGCGCAGTAGTGTGCCAGTTGCCGGCAACAGCAGCAGCAGCGAGTGCGGATAAGAGGATTATGAGGCGCAATTTAAATGAGAGGCTTCTTCGGGCGCTCTCTTCTGTTCGATTGAACTTTTTCTTAATTCGAGCTTGAAAAACTTTGAAGGCTAGTCGGACGGATGAATGGAGAGCAAGCTTGGAAATCAATTGTGAATTGTGTTATCGTCGCAAAACGTCGAGGAATGGATTTCGCAGTCTTTCATTATTACAGATATCGCCGCGATCGTTCAACTATGGTTTACTTTTCATTTTTTTCTCTCTTTCTCTTCGTCACTCAGAAATTGGAACAAAGTTCTAATGTCATGTATCAGTTTTACATCTGTCTGCGTGAGTGCAGGTGCACAACGCAGTAATTATTGCCATTAAAAGTGAACTAAAAAGAGTCAACTTCTCTCTCGCTCTCGCGTCAATCAATATAGACGATGAATATAATAACGGATGGAGGAAAAGCCGAGTGAAATAAAAAAAAAGTTGAAAAGCTGGAGATACACGAGCAGCACATCGGTACGCCGCATATACGTAGGTATATGTATGTACGTGCGCGCGAGAGCCCGCAGAATCAATTATGCCGCCACCGCCGTCGCCGCTGTATCGCAAAAAAATCAATACCAACAGATGTTATAGACCGCGCGCGCGGGAAATTGGTAAATATTCCATTGGTGGTAATGCTCATGACACGTTTGTGTGTGTGTGTACGTGCAAGCTCTGTATCAAAATAACTTGACTTTGCCGAACGGACAAAAAAGTAAAAGCCGAGCTCTGCGAACAATGGCTGCGACATCGTGCGGCGCGATTCGTATCGTTTTTTTCCGCGCACTTCATCTACCTACACGTATACGAGGTAGGCCTCGCACGCGCCACGTATGTGCTTATTTTATGATTTTTGCAAGTTTTCCACGCAGCTGTGACGCATAAAGTTTGAAGTTCTCGCCTCGTTTCGTTAGGACTGTTTAAGTGCCGAAGTACACACACATACATACATACAAACAGTTAGGCGTTACGTATAAATATAGAGTCAAAGCGCTAGGGGGAGAAAAAGAGAAAGAAAAGCTCGCGAGTTGTCGATTTTCGCAGCGCAACGAGTCGCGTTTGTACACAATTGTAAAAAATAGCAAGTTTCGCTTTGGTATATGAATATAAGCACACGTGCGTGAACGTGCTTTAACACGGCTATAGCAGCAAACTATACAATTACATACGTGTGTATGCGTTTGTGCGTGTGTGTGTGTGTTCGTACATTAAAGACGCGTCAATGTCGTCTAGTCGGGCCGAGAGAGCCACAGAGCACGAGAACGAGCTTTCGCAGTCAGGCGGGCACACAGAGTCCGTATACGAAAGAGAGAGAGAGAGAGAGAGAGAGACTAGTGCCTCGCGTCAGAATGCATATATAGCACAACATAACGTGTTCGCAAACGCGCGGCGTCGCGCCGAGGTTAGCGAGCTCGAAGCATTCGTCGTCGTCGTCGTCGTCGTGGTATATAGTTGCTTGCGCGCTTGACGTCACGATCGAAACATGGCTGCGCGAGCTGCGGCCGTGACGTCACTGCTTGCACATACGTCGTCGTCGCCGTCGTCGTCGTCGAAATGAGTCGAGCTACGGTGCACTATGAAGCGTTTAATTCTACACAACCGAGAAAACGCAAATGCAGCGTAGTAGGGGCTTTATCAGTGCCAGATCGTTTTCTATCGTATACTGTAAAAACAACCGTAAATTTAATGCAGATGTTTAATCAGACTGTACTTTACCAAAATAGACTAGAGTTATGAGTACTGATTTATTTTTCTATACATAAACCGCACGAAAATGCATCAAAATTCAATTGTATACATTACATTTTTAATTCAAAAAAATGAACAAAAGAGATTTAACTATATTCTTAAATTCATTTAATAAATGGAAAATTAAGGTTTTAATACTGATTAATTTTTCTCAAAAATTGTATGAAAATTCAATCAAAATAAAAGCTAGCTTCGAACGCTAGATGGCGAGTGCCATTATCTGTAAATCTGCAAGAGACAAAGTCAAAATAATTGTATAAGTCAAAGCACTTTTATTACCGAGAAGTGCAAAATAAAGTCTCCCATAGAAATAAAACTTACTGTAAAAAAATGGGTGCCCCCTACTAATCTGTGTTTAGCTTTCCTTGTTTGAGCAAAATTAAACGCCTTATATTGTTTGAATATATAATATAACCATGCGGCAACAGTAACGTGGTAGAACATCAGCGTGACATGTGTCGAAGCTATCCTCGTGCTCTCGAGCTTTTCGGCTTTACGCTATATACAAGCTAGTATACGATCCTTTTTTGCGTCCGTAACTTTTCACACGGCTTGATTTTGTTTCGCTTATATATTATACGTACTATCGCGCTTGATTTTATTTGCTTCGCGGCTTGCATATTTTTCGAGCTTGGAGATTTCGCACACGCGCTACCCCGTAGCGCCGAGGGATTAAAATCTATTCCCCGCCTCGCCGTTAAGCTCGCGTTGAATTTTCCCATCGCGGAGAGAAAAAATATAACAGATAAATAATTTCTAGGATAAAAAGATCGAATTACGGTATTCATACGTCTATGTGGCTTATAGAGCGCAGAGAGAGAGAGAGAGAGAGAGAGTAGCGCTCGCGCCCAGTCAGCTACAGGGAGAGAGGAGGGAAACTATTTAATTATGAAATCGAATCCCTTGTAACTCGAATGTCGAGGATGGTTAGCTCGGCGAGTGAGAGAGTCTGAGAAGAGGAGAAATGTACATATAGCCGCGAGAGAAATCGATATCACTTCAATATTACACGCGGCGACTGCAAACTTGATCTTCCCCGCGCAGTTTGCAAAAATCGAAGGTATATAGCAGCTCGGTACAAAAATATCATCTTGAATTATTAATCGGGGTGAGTTTTATGACGGGGTGGGGAATCGAGAGGAGATGAGGCAGCGCGAGCTTACTGCTGGCGCGGACTTTCTATATACGTATATTCAACGATACGTGGACGGCCGTTACGCTCAAAATGACAAGTTTTCACGTTGATTAAGTAAATTACTGCTGCGCTGCACCAGCGCCCAGCCAGCTGATCATGCATCGTATCCAATGTATATTAATGAAGCCTCCATCGTGTACAGCTGCGATGCAGCACTGCTGCACGTGTGTGTGTGTGTGTATGTGTGTGTGTGCATCCCTCTTGACTCGCGCGCTGTAGTACGTAAGCTGCTACTGCAGTAAAGCAATAACGCAAACTGTCATTTCTGTAACAAGTCGCAGCCGAACATAATATAACGGAATGACCTGTGCAGCAGCTCCACCGGAGAGAGCCTCGAGCTGGTGTACACATTTAATACTCGACTCAAGATGCAAAGATCAGCATATGAGAGAGTCGTGTATGTATATGGGCGAGTCGCACGAATGCATCGAATATATAAAGTTGAAGAGAGAGAACAACATGCGTGTCGAATTAGACAATGAATAATGTACTGGTGCGCGACTAAATTATAATCAATAGCACTGCATGCCCTACGTATACATACACAGACGCAGCCTATTCGATACGCACACGCGGGCACATGCACACGTAATATCGGGAACAGAATCCAGCTCGGAGGCGCGCCATCGTTAAAATTCATATATATCTATACTTTCCATTATTTCTCGCAATTCCCTCACCCTCTCTCGAAGTTTATTATGTATATAATTCGCGATGTATGTGTGTGTGTGTGTGTTTATACATACACTATAATAATACATCGATCGGACGCGCGCGCGAACCCATCAGGCCGACGTATTCCAGCGATTAATTAAGTAAATGCGTTGTGTCATTTCGATATTCCTCCCCCTCCACTTTTCTCTGCCGTCCTATAGGTCTCGACTCGTGGGGATACGCTTCGCCAGTGCCACCGCGATCGCTGCCGTTGTCTATATATATGTTACTTATTTGTGTCCGTATTATATAATATTACGTTGCATATGGTCGTTTATTATGGTGAAAAATTAACGCAGGCGTTGAAACGAGTTTTGATTGGATGATTCTTCATTGTTTTCGCTTTTTCTCTTTGACGAGCGGAATTTTACTCCGCGCTTGTAGCTATGAGCTCGAAACTCGTTGCTATATGGAGGTTCATTCGTTTAAGTAATGACTTGACGCGACGTGAACATTTTTGACGGGTGCGCAGGTGTTATATGAATAAACGTACGGCCACGAGAACAAAAAAAACTTAATCGGATTTTCAGTTTTCTTTTATGGCAGCTCATACACGCGCGTCAGTAACAACGCGCGCCCCCCGATGGTTTCAAGCGATAATATAATCGAAAGGATAATAAGGTCTCGTCTCGGCGCGGCTGCATTAATTATATTCGCGGTTATTGCGATATGGCGTCGATCGCTATCCTACGTGCCATTAACCGCGCGTGCGATAAATCGACTCGCGTCGCATCGAGCTGTCTATTCGGCGGCCAAAATAATCCATAATATTATCCTCTGTGCGCATAATACGCGAACGCAATCCTATAGTAGAATTGATCGATATAGCCCGTTAACAAAAATTTATCGTTTTAAATGTTTTCAATTACATTACACCGGTATATTGTTGAAAATTAAATTTAAATACATAATAAGATTCTGCTAAAACATTAAACATTTTCTTTGAAGATTAATGCCTTTACACATGAAATTTATAATTATCTTTATTAAAGCTATGCTCCACCACTAGATGGCGAGTACATTTGTCTGTAAATCTACAAGTGGCAAAGTAAAACTAATTAAATAAGTTAAAGCCCGGTGTGTACAAACATCAATGAGTTCAGCACTCAGAATTGGGACCGAACTAAACTAAAACTAGCGCCGAACCAAACGCCCTGATAGCTACTTTTTACATTAACATTTAATGTGATTTATGATTCATGAAAAAATCCTTAAATTTTCATTCAAATTAAATCAACCTAAATGCTTATACATTAATTTGAATTAATTTACGTCAAGGAAAAGAACTTTCTCCACTCTTACTTCCATTTTAATGTTAATATTCTTAATAGTGCAATTAATTAACGTGTTTCTGGCGATTTTCTGTTACAATTACGTTACAATTATATTTTAATTGACAATTTAAGTTTTTCAACAATTTTAGACCAATTTTCAACCGCTTTAAGTACGATAATACTACTTCAAGTTTTCACCACTAGATGGCGAGTACCTTAATCTGTGAATCTGCAAGTGGCAAAGTTAAAATCATTATATAAATCTAAGAAAGGTTTCGATGCAGTGTGAAAATGTTATCAGTATTCCATTTCTAATGGTCCTCTTAAGCTAAAAACATCCATAAAATATTGATCATGTCTAATAGGAAACATATCGATATAAGCACTTCCTACCACATATGTCAAGCGATATGTCACTCGTGTACATCGACTCGCATCTTCGGGGCGCATAAGGAGTTGAAAAGTACAATTGTCGCATCGGCAGCTGTGTCGTACGTGTGTATCGCGTGATCATTTTCACCTTTACGCGCTCATTCGTCATTCGAAACAATAAATCGCGCGCACTTGCTCGAGTATCGATCTGATTGATATCTCGTCGTCGCTCGTCGTCGAGCCGAATGTGTATAATATACGCCACGTCGTTGTCGCACAACGATCGACACTCTCACAAACACAGACTCGCTCAACCTCATCACATATACACGTGTGTATATATATTAGACGTTCGTTAACAGCCTATAACTTCCTATCTCGCGGTATACAGCGCTTACGTATAAGTTTGCGAGCGCGCGCGTGTGTGTATGTATTGTATACACATCGCGAGCTTTTATATACAGGTAGGCGACCGCGAAGTTTTTGTGAATCGAAACGACAATACAATTATAATAGTCTCTTTCGTATATGCATGTGGTATTTGTGGGAATGCGATCGCGTGTCCCAGATCTAGCATGTCGAATTTATTTGAGTCGCGAATATGTTTACACATACAGCACACGTGAGTGTAATATCCTGAGTCATCAGCCCTAATGTATCTCATGTAGCGCATATAGCGCGCAAGCTCGAGCTTGTATTATTGAAATTTATATTTTGTACTTAGCGAAGCTCCGTAGTTGTATCGTATGCACCCACACATGTATTTGGAGAAAAAGAGAGAAAAACAGGCCGCGTCGCGCAGGTCAATAACTCGTACGTACCTACCTTGTATTTTATCGAGATAGTCATCGTCATTTCGCGATCGCGAAATTGCACAGTGCGCATCGCATCTGCGATACACATTACACATGTAGATGAGTATAAAATGTATTATGTGTCTTTGGATCAGTCATAGACATTATATAATACACAGCACTGTTTAACCACGAATGGATTTTCCAATATACATGAATATGCATTTTCCATTTGCATCTGCTGAAATTTCGACCAAACAATAATATTTACACCGGCCTTACGATATCGTCAGGCGCGTGTCTTTGTTGATCAGCAGTTGCATCAAGGGGAAATTCACACACGTGCGTATATGACCACACAAACACTAACGCGTGAAAAATTCTACATTATAATAGCGGAAAGCCTCGTGAGTAAGGGATCTACTCAAGAGAGAGGGAGAAAGATATCGTATAGTCGCGATGTGTGTACTTTCACGTGGAATGAAAATCGTGTATTCAGTCGGGCTGACCACGCGTGTGCACACATGCATTAATGCCTAAACATCGTGTATTTCGACTCGAATGAGAGCACAGGCGCCAGTGTGTACCCAGAGCAGCATCAGCAGCGGCTTCATTTGTGCAAACTCTGCAGAAAGTGTGTTTAGCTCATATCTGTATGCGTGTGCATGTGTGGAAAAGTGAACGCGAGTCCATCTTTCGTTACGTGCGCTCGAGTCCACTTTTAGGCTCTTTTTCTCGAGCAGAATGTCAAGCGAAATCGACGCGCGTCGATTCAATTCTGGATATCCTCGATAAAAAGTGCTCGAGAAACGACGAGGCCTCGATTTTTCTATATCCGCGAGTTATGGAGTATAATTGTAGGTCATAATGTCTCTCCGTCCCGCGCCTTATATACATTATACTGCAGCTTACGTTTTATAGATATATGCATCGAGAGATCTGTACCTTTGTTCGGCTCGGCACACTTATACACATTGTCAGGGCAGCGGCAGCAGCGGCGTACGGCTTTTAATTGTCCCTGTAATTAGACTGGAAGTAATATCTTTCTTTTTCTCCAACAAGTCGTGAATTTTCTTCTTTTTTTCCTTCCTTTTTTTCATCAATCACTCGTAAACGGCCAAATTCTTCCTTTCAATATAACGCGCGACTGTTGTAGCTCTCCCTCGCGCCCGCGCTGCATTCAACTTCATTAGCCCCTTTTCCTCTTTATACGTGTGTATAAGTGCCGCGAAGAATTATCCTTTTTTTCTCACTCTCTCGTCGAATGAGCCCCTGTTACGGTATACTGCCTGCGGATGAAAATAGCCGAGCGACAAGTTTTCTCGTTACAGGGTCAAGAGTTGCGATTCTCATTTTTTTCCACTCGCCTCTCTCTCTTTCTCACCCTCTCTCGCTTTAGTCGAGTGCACGCGTGTACACGGCTCGTGATATATTATATCGATTTTCTAATACACGTCGTTGTGTGTTAGCCGACTCCCTCCCCCTCCTTTCCCACCTCGCATAACAATGCCTACACGTAATCTCGAATACATAAGCTAGCGAAATTAATTGAATTTGCCCGAAGAAGATATTGGTTTATTTGTATACGTGGGCTATACCACGTGAAGCGTGGTAAATGCCGCTCATTCGACGTATTTGCCCCGAATTTTAATTTTTTAGTTTTATTGGACACGTGCACCATTCCTCTGAAAAGCAAAAAAACCGAATGCTTTTGAATATGATGGACTGAACTTAATGGATTAAACTTATATAATTATTTTTACTTTTCCACATGCATATTTACGCGTGAAGCGATTCTCGCCATCTAATGGCAGATGCTTAAAATAGTATTATTATGTATAGAGTGGTTAAAGTTTTTTACAGATTTTTCGAAGCAATTAGATTGTCATTTTCAAGTTATTTAAAATGCGCCTAATATTTGTAACGTATTAACAGAAAAATCGCCAAAAACCTTTTTTTTCGACCTACAAGATAGGAGAAATCACAATCATTTTGTTTATACCACTGTGGAATAGCCCATATACATTTATATATTCGTCTATACACAAATGCAATCGTGTGTCAATGCAGATAATAAAATTACACAATGAAAAATCGTTGATTTCAGGTTGGCAGCGCAAGAGGCGGCACAAAGGGAACCTGGATACACCAGTCAGTTCAGGAGAAGGCAAAGGGCGGCCGGTCTGAGCGGTCTCGGTGACTGGGCTGGCACCGGCGGGGAGGTAAGGTCATCCGGCAGTTTCCTAATAAGACATAATTGCCCTTTTCTCGTACCTCTTCTTTCTCGAGGACAATCGATACACGCGTAGACCTAGGCGGACGCAGTTTTTACTTTTTTTCCTTTTTCTATTAATTTTCGTTTCCTATGCGCTCGCGATGTACTACGCGAGAGCTGCTCGATCGAATGCATGTAACGAGTTTATTTTCCTCTCGGTTTAATGAAATTTTGTGCCTTTATGGGGAAGTGGGAAAGAGATGGAAGAAAATTGAGTTGTCCTCTAAACGAATTTGAAATTGCTGTGCCGCTACTTCGTCGACGATGAATCTGTACACGGGCGCGTTAATTTCTTGCGCAATATGAAGAGAAAGTGAGCAAGAGAGCCGAAGCGCCATTTCATTTTAATTGATACTTCAATTGGATTTTATCGATGTACCTTGCCCGCCACGCGCCATTTCAAAAAGGGCACCGTGCCATGACGGTATTAAAAAAAAAAAAACTAAAGCAAAAAATGTACATTCATCATTATTGACTCAGGTAAAAAACTCGGAAACTTTGTGATTTGCGCGTCGGAGCTTGCAAACTTTTTTCCATTCTCAAGAAACAATTCATGAAAAAAAAGTACATCATCGTAACGCCGGTCCAATTACGGAATTAAATTTAAATGTTGGTTCGTACAGAGAAAGAGCAGTGAACTACTTCAGCGTGTACATTATAATACACGAGATGTGTGCGAGTGTATCGCGAGGGGTAAAATTTAATCAGCGAAGCTCACTGCGGCGCCCGTTTCATCGGAAATAATAACATAAAAGTTGGCTCGTTAACGGCAGACCGGGGAATTGCGCGAGATCGAGGTATGGAGATGGAGGAGGAGGAGGAGGAGAAAAGGAGTAGATGGCAGCTGCATACACACAGCCCCGACGTAGTCGAACACCCAAAAGTTTCTCTCCGAACCCCGGCAATACGGCACCACCACACGTTTCTATGCGCAGGTACTAGGCGGCATGGCACCAGGCCGGGATCAGGGCGGGGCGGGCGACGGGGAGCGCAAGGGCCCGTCCTCCCTGTTCATACTGAGCGAGGACAATTGCATTAGGCGGCACACACGATTCATCATAGAATGGCCGCCCTTCGAGTACGCGGTGCTGCTCACCATCATAGCCAACTGCGTCGTGCTGGCCCTCGAGGAACATCTGCCCTGCCAGGACAAGACCACACTGGCCAAGAAGCTCGAGACCACGGAGATCTACTTCCTCGGCATCTTTTGCGTCGAGGCGAGCCTGAAGATCCTGGCGCTCGGCTTCGTGCTGCATCGGGGCTCGTATCTCAGAAACATCTGGAACATCATGGACTTCTTCGTAGTTGTCACTGGGTAAGGCTGCATGTTTCTTTGCTTCTTTTTATTTTCATTGAAAAACAAAAAAAAATGTTTTTCATCAAATCTATCCAATGAGCAAACAAGGTAATGTTTTCAAATCACCATGATTTATTCATCCTGTGTGTGTGGTTTTTTTTTCGTTGATTTTATTCGCATAATTCATTCAACTTTTCGAGAAATGTAAAAAAAAACTATCGACTAACGTTCATTGATTGAAAACGAGAAGTAGAAATTGAAAAAATAAAATGAATATACGTAATAGGTCGTTGACTGTTTTCGCCGAAACGAATGTGGAAGTCGATCTGCGAATGCTACGTTCCTTCAGGGTACTCAGGCCGTTAAAGCTGGTTTCAAAAATACCAAGTGAGTTGACAAAAACAAAAACGAGTGGAATTGAAACAAGAGTCGTATAGTTGGAGGATTTTTTTAATAAATTTTTTCATAGTGCGTAAAAATGCTAAAGCTCCGTTGACTTCGATTCAATTAGGCTAATACAAGTGCGTGTACAATTATTCTTGTGCACTTTCCTGTGTTTATCAATTGTAAAGCAGCTGAGAGTTTTTAGATAGTTTTGAAACTAGACCAACTTAGTTGGTCCCCTAATTATATGTACGTGCAATAGGAATAAAGTGACTTTTAGAGCTCTTAATTGTGACACTTAACGTAATCGTGAAATTATGATGTACATCTTATTAAGTTTAGTTACCGTTAGGTCTTAGGGTTTAGTTCTAGACGTAAGTAAGTTAGTGTGTGACAGTCTTAATTTATTTTATCGTCATATTTCTACATGTCTAATGATGTATTTTTCATTAAAAATAAATTTGGAAATCTAATGAAATAGAAAATTTAACGAAACTGATAGTTGACACATTATTATTCTAGTAAACTAATTATCTTAATCTTTGCTCATTTTTTGCTGTAAAAATGATAGATAGCGTATGATTGAAAATTGTGTAAAACAAAAATAAATAAACAGTAAAATTCTTGAGAGGTTTACTAAATACTCAATCAGAAGCTGTTACATTCAACAACTATCGATTTTACCTTTCAACAATGTTCTGGTACTCGATCGTATTCGTAGACGTATTGATTCGTCAAGCAGAATAAACACAAAAAAAAGTTTTAATACTACGTTGAGAAGTAATTGATAAGAATTTTTGAGACGAAAACATTATTAGGCTAGAAAAGTAGACTCATGAATTATTTAGATTTACTGATTGTTAGGTTTTTAAATTCTTTAGTTACTTTAATAAAAAATGAGCAAAATAACATAGGGTAGTACATGTTTCCGATGAGATCATAATCAGACGGTTCAAGGATTAACAAGAGTACGAGAGGTCCCACACCTGGGTAAGGATTAACAACAAACTAACATCGATGTGCGTGTCGTAATCGACGCAATAACAAAATATAACACATTATAGTGCGTAGTTTCAAGCTTATAGGAGAAAAATAAGTTTAGAATCTGTGTGATTCAATAGAAGATGATTCGCTACGAAACTATAGATGATATATACAAGTAGAGCGCATTTTTTAGTCCGACATAAAAATAGACCATCAAGAACTTGATTAATCTGCACGGAAGATCTGTTTTGTCGCTTATTTTAATTGCTAGTTTGTCATTCCATTATAATTCCCAACGAGTTAGTTCTGAAACTAGAAATATTAATAGAAAATGTAACCCCTAGTTACGCCGTTATCAAATTTGCACCGACTGACAAAATGATTGAAATGTAATTCGCAGCCGAGCTTCGAGAGTACTTGTCTGTTTGAGAATTCACATGCAATTCGATGAATTCAATGTAGCTGTACAGCCGGTTTTAAATGTTAGAGAAAATTAATTCGAATATTTTTGTTACTGAAGTTTATGACCGTTGCTACACTTTTTACGAATAAAAGACAACTTTTTCGAAAATACACATGAAACACATTTAAATGAAAAGCAACGAGTAATTAATCAACTGACTGTGAGATCTTCAATGCGACGGAAATTCTTCAAAAAGAATTTCAAATTAAATTTTAATATACATTATCACTACGTGCAGATGCGAATATTTGTTATAATTAGATTTAGAAATTCAATACTCCAATCGATAAAATGAGTAAAATAGTATGAAACTGTGTGTCTTTTTTAGAAAGTATTTTTACATGAATATCATAATGCATATCTTAATGCTTAGCCTTAGATTTAGGTCATTATATGATACATGAACGTAGCAATACTAATATTTCTCATCCATTTTTTCATCATTTAGTTTTTTAGTTATTTAACATTAATATTATTTTCAATTTTAAAATTTATACTTTCATTTCAATATTTTGTAAATTTTTATTTCACCCAATTTCGATGTTGTAATTACCATTTTAAAGAAGATTATAAATTATATTTATTGAAGTGAATCATTACAAATAACTGTAATATTTTAATTGGATCAAAATAATACTGTTCAAACACTAATGAATCATTTTGATAATTATATAGAAATACTACAAAGTATGAAATACATTTTGAGAAATTAAAAAAAATATATACTAGTTACATGACATTTGGCAATTAACATTATTTCAAAATGACGACCGCTAGTAAATCATTATCATCGTCTAAACTTTTTCTTCAGCTAAAATTTCATAAAATGTCTTTCAAACACCTTAGTTTTAGATATATGAGATATAGTCATAGAAAATTTGAATAACATAGATGAGATTTCATATATTTAAACACATAAGAATTCGACCAAATAACAATGAACATTACCATACATATACTTGCTACTTGTTTAGTAGTGCAATTAGCCTCAACTCATTAATAGCGAAGTAGCATAAAGTAGCTAAAGTGTGGCGGGCTTGTGTGTGTGTTTTGGGCAGGTTCATCACGGCATTCCCGCAGGGCATAAACCTGGACATGGATCTGCGAACGTTGCGCGCTATACGCGTGCTTCGGCCGCTGAAACTTGTTTCCGGCATTCCAAGTGAGTACACCTATTTCCCATCTAATTCTGGCGTTATCCGTCTGTCAGTCGTATAAACTATAACAATGATCAAGCACAGATAGTACTAGTTTTTGTTATTAATTAGCACCAGTAGTTAGTCGAGTATTTATTATTATTTTTTTCGTTGTTAGTTAAAAATATAAAAGTATAAAATTGTATCTTAGATACGATTTTTACGTAGCGAGTAGATAAAAGATTATGAAATTACAAAACCATTGTTGATGAAGTTTTGAGTGCCGGCTGGCATATCGTCTCCCGAACCGGCGCGCGGGAGCGCCTCGGTGTCGTTAAATTAATTAACAATTGTGCGGATTTCTTCAAACAGGTCTCCAGGTGGTACTCAAGTCCATCATCAAGGCGATGGCACCACTCTTGCAGATTGGCTTGCTCGTCTTGTTTGCCATTGTGATCTTTGCCATCATTGGGCTGGAGTTTTATTCCGGTACCCTGCACAAAACGTGCTACAGCATCGAGAATTCCGGTGAGTTGACGACATACAAGTTGGACTGGCGCAGCAATTATTGTAACCGTAATTTGCCGCGTGCGACACGATCGCGTTTACAGATCTGATCGTGAAGGACGGTGAACAGCCGAACCCGTGCAACACAGACATAGAATCCGAGGCGCCGATGGGCGCCCACGTGTGCAACGCCAACACGTCGAAGTGCTCCGATCGCTGGGAGGGACCAAACAACGGCATAACCAGTTTCGACAACATCGGATTCGCTATGCTAACAGTCTTCCAGTGTATCACCATGGAGGGCTGGACTGCCATATTGTACTGGGTAAAACGCAGCAATATGTTCATCAGTGTTATTGGAATTGGAACAAAATGAAAAACAAAACAAGATGAATGAAAAATACGAAAAAAAAATATGCATATAATATACTCCGAGCGAGCTTTTGGCATAGCTCTGTTTTTATCTTTTTTATCAGTATACTATATGCGCGGCCTGGTTATCGACTTCTCTGTACATTTTTTCTATCTCAATGTCTTTCCGTATTATATAACCATTCGACCTTGCATTCGTCTCTTTTTCGCTTGTTTAAGTATAAACAATATACCGCTTATGTTTGTAATTTTTGAAACTTTTTCATAGCATTTTTTGTACCTGCTTTCTTTTTGATTTTTCATGCAACATGCTGAGCGATGCTTCTTGAATTTTTATACGACTTATAGTATATGATTTTACATTATTCATGATGAAAAGAAAAACAATTTCATCGTAAGTGCAAAGTTTGAAATCATATATTGTTTTGAAACATTTTTTGAAAGAAAATTTTTCACCGTTACAGTATGGCAATGATTTATTTTGCTCACCGAATCATCAAGTGTATTAATTAAAAAATATATTTTACTCGTAAGTGTTGTTGGTCAATTTATTACATATTTTGATGATTTTTTTTAATTTTACGTTCGCCAACAATGCGAAGAAGAAACAAATGCAAGGTGTGCCCAATTGCCGTCTGCTTATGTTATGCACTTAATATTTCTTCTTCTTTATAATTCACAATTTCTGTTAGTATTTTTCTTGCTTTACCTTTTAGATGTATTTTCTTTCTCTTATCGTTTGATGTTTTAGACGCATCTGAAAATCTCAATTGGTGGTAATTATATATACTTATATTATTATTTACTAACACAATTAACAATAAGAGCTCGTGCCTGAGATAATAAGATACATTTTTAATTTTACGAAATAACAAAAAATAACTTTTCAGCAATATTTTCATAAAATATACCTGCATATTTATTTTTCAGGAACTAATATTATATTTAGTCAATTGCACTCCTGTAAAATAACACCCATGCACTTAGAATGATAATGCAGGTACAATTTTTTCGGTACATCAAATTAATAGCTATATTAAAAATACTCTCTTTGCCATTTTTTAATTTTTCTTCAGAGTCTAATTTTTGTATGTATTTTTCCAAAAAAGTTTTTCAATTTCAAATATGTGAGCATACGATAAAATTCATAAATTAAAAGCAAACTTTTAAAGACGAGTACGTAAAAAAACCGTTCGACATTTTCTTAAGCGCAGGCACGACTTCTTTCATTGAAAATCACCAAAATTTTACTTCAATTTAATTCATTTACGCGTGAGAAATTTTTTTTTTTATTTGATTTTTTGTTCATTTCAATTGCAACCTTTGTTGAATTAATTTTCTTTACATGGCGTGGCAATAAGCATGACATTTAAAAAAAGTGTTTGTAAATGTTCTCCGGATTCCTGACAAATCTTTGCTAACACTGACGTATGTATTCACTTTGCTCAGTATGACACTGTCAGTTCTAGACCTCATTTGTAATAATTTCATTACCAAATAATATGTACGTACATAATCCCGAATATGTACGTGCATATTTTGCCCTAACTCCATAAAACTTGAATATCTTGCCGAAAGTCAAAATTTCACTGGTGTCTTTCGATCTCGTTGCACGCCAGAAAATTCAAAACACTACTTTGTGCATTGATTAGCAGAAAATACCTATGCTTTACGCATGTAAGTAAATGTTAATGTCATCACCTAATGCCGGTGATGAAATTTTGCATATACGTTGTTGGTAGTATCATAAAATTTGATTAATCATTTCACGAAGTCGCGTTGCTTTTATGTTCTGGCGTGTCGCGTATTTGTTCACATAAAATACCAATAATTAAACACTTTCACTTGCAAAATAGTTATCACTAGTCTAGCTCTACCTAGAAATACGTCATGAAATGTCTGTAAATAATTCAAGACACGAGTGAATCTCCTTTGCACTATATAAAGCAAAATCTCATTTTGAGTATTTGGCAAGATCATAAGGGCCTACTAATTTTCACAAAATAATATATATGATATAACATCATCTCACTCCGAATAGTCGAGTCTCCTTACTAACGAACTGAATATAATTCCTTAGTTAATATTATGAAATCTTCGAGTTATTACTGAAAATACTCGAAGGTATCATGTATATAGCAACAAAAGGAACTTCAATTAAAAACCTGCTAAAGCACAAATATATATTCATTTCCTATTATATATAATATCAATATGAAACGCATCGAAAATCCAAATGGCATTGTAAAATTAACTCATTGTGCCTCCCTTTCATAAAATCTATTTACTGTGCTAAAAATTCTTTTACTTCTACTCTATCAGCATAGATGAAATATCCTCTCTATCTATCTCTCTATGTGTAAAACAATGCTGAGATGTATAAGCAATATTTGATGTGTTGAAATTAAGCTTGGCAATGTTTTTTTAACTCTATAATGTGTACTCTGCAACTTCTCACTAACTCTCTATAATCTATAATCTACTTACTATACTATTACTATCTTCGAACATTTATGAGTGTAACTTTTTTTTTCTAAATGTCGCCTGATGGTCTACAAAACTTGCGTGCGGGCGCCTGTGTGTGTTTATGCACAATATTTTTTTGTCAAACTGGCTGCGATAATCTGGCTCCTACAAATCTATATGTGCCATTCACTATTATTATTATTATTATTATCGTTATTATATAAACGTGCGCTGATTTGTATTTGAGATGTTGTGTTGCTGTGCTATGTATCCCGAGACACGCTATAATCTTTTGCAAAAGATGAAAGAAAAATATATCAAAGCGAGAGGAAAAAAAAGAAAAAAATAGAGATGATGTTAAAACGACAGAAAAATAATTAATTAACCATGTATGTTCTTTTACGATAATTTGATGAATTTTTTAGACAAATGACGCACTCGGTAGTACGTTCAACTGGGTTTACTTTATACCGCTGATCGTCATTGGATCATTCTTCATGCTGAATCTAGTTCTCGGTGTGTTGAGCGGGTAAGTTGAATCGGCAAAAACGCACTATCATGATGTCATTAAGAAAAAAATCGATCATTCTCATTTACAATTATTTATATATTCATCAAATTTCATTTGGAATTGAATAACATCCACCTTGGGTTATGAGACGTATTATAATGGTATATACACACGAAAATTCAACATGCAGATGAAGGGAGCATTAGTCATTTTTTCGAATAAATACAAAAAAAGAAAATAAAAGCCAAAAAATACTCCTCAGGGAATTTTCAAACGAAAGAACACGTGTGGAGAGACGAGCTAATTATCAAAAGGCAAAAATGAAGCGACTTTTCGCTACTGCCTTCGTCTCTTATTTAGACTGGATAACTCAAGCAGGTTTATAATTTTCTCATTTTCTTTCATTGCTCCAAAACGTAGAGCTTGGCCAGAGTAATTATATCTCCAGTTGTATACATTAAAATGTAATACAGTTTATATTTCTTAAGCTTAAAGCAACACGTAAAATTAGGAAGATTCGCAAATATAATTCCCTTATCGAGGAGCACTGTGGCGCGCCTTTCTGGCTAAGTATGTAATACTATCCACGTGTAAAAGCTAGAATAATACTATCTCATAATTATACTTTGTGCGTATAAAAAAATAATTGCAAAAAAAAAAGAATGTGTCAAATAAATTAAACAGGTAAGAAAGAAGAAGCTTTGTAAAAATAAAAGTAAAAGGCTTCTTCTCTCGACATCCATACATGATGTAAAAATTATATTATGTTAAAAAATTTGTCAACCCGCTTTTGCTGTTGTATACAATTTTGTCAAATTTTTCCTTCCCTTGTACGCTTGTAGAGAGTTTGCGAAAGAGAGAGAAAAGGTCGAAAACCGGCAGACCTTTCTGAAAATGCGAAGACATCAGCAGCTCGAGCGCGAGCTCAACGGTTACGTCGAATGGATCTGTAAAGCAGGTTAGCACACATGAAGCTAGTTGAATCATAATTTTTTATTTTTTATTTTACTGAGTGTTTAGATTTAAGCATCTTTGTATATAAATCGTACATTACCCAATATCGATCGATGTTCGCTATTATATCGAAGCTCCGAAATTATGATGCGCCAGCGTCGTTTTGCTATAATTTATGCAAACGCAAGTGTCTGTATTAATACGGCTTGAAAATCCCCGCATGATTTTACGCACGATATACTTCATATAATAGATAATGGCATTAAAAAATCTTCTGCAGAGGAGGTCATCTTGGCCGAAGAACGTACCACCGAGGAGGAAAAAATGCACATCATGGAAGGTAATAAAAGTTCTCCTTATACACCACCTATATATAAGCGACATAATGAGACGAGCGCTTTTTACGAGTTGTTAAATCGTTTTGTCTTTTTGTTCCACTCTCAGCGCGGAGGAGAGCCGCGGCCAAGAGAAAAAAGCTGAAAAACCTCGGGAAAAGCAAAAGCACCGACACCGAGGAGGAAGACAACGAGGACGAACCGGACGATGGTGAGTTGTATTTTTCCCGTTCGACTGAATAACCGTATCTTTATCGATTGTTTTCTGATAAACCGTATAATTGTCAATTATATTTGGATATTGACAATTTTTTTATTGATATGATGATTATTTAATTATTACATTAACAATCAGTATATTTATTTATAATTATAATATTAACGTTTCTTTGATCCATGAATTAATGTATAACGAGTTTTATAAAGAGTTATGAAATTGTTGCACCTTAGCGTATAAATAATATAAATTACATAATGTTACTATTCTATCCAAGTTTCATCGTTTCATTAGTGGATTAAATTTGAGGTTTGACTTGAATAATTATACATCTCCCCTATAATATAGAATTTCATGCAACGAAATCGGACATATACTTTTTTTAATCAAAAATATTGATCGATTCATAACAACCCTGAAAGCAAAATAATGTACAATGTAGTTGTAAAATATTATAAAAATCATATGCATACATGTGCAATCATGAATGAACAAAAAAAATAAAAATAACACATGTATGGATATCAATATGATATATCTAATATATATTCATCATTATCGCGAATCATATACTCCCACCCTATTATTATCACCCCCACCCCAACCAATTTTATCAAGAAGCATTCTAAACACACGCTATCAGATGATCTTCTTGTTTCAGAGCCTAAGAAAAAACTGAAAGGTAACTACAATCCAGGTCACATACTTAGCAGTTATCTCTACATATCTATTTATTTATTATTACTTTTTTGTTGAACGTTATTTATCATACGAGTAAAAAGCTAAACTTTTATTTTACTGTTAATTTCTTTTGATAACTGTTTGTGTTATTATTTATCGTTGAAAGTAACGAGTGCTTTATACGGTACTGTAATGCCTAATTATTATTTATATATGTATTTTAAAAACTCTTGCTAAAAAAACACACTCGCACTCACACATATGATACACTTATACACAAAAAATTAAACAGCACACACACAGACTCACTTCAATGCGTGATTCTCGTACCCGTGTCTCTTCGAGCTCATTCCAACAATTACGTTAGATTCATTAATGCAGTTATCCTTAAACTTGAAATGCTCGCAAATTTAACACGCTGTCTCGCAAATTTTCCCTTGAAAATTATTACGTTTCTCATTAGCATGATAAGGATGAAGACGCTGATTATGCAGCAATTTTCAAAATCTTTTATTCTACTTTTTTTGTACGACAAGCGACGCTTGTACGAGAGGGTACGCACGAAATACACGAAACACAAAACAAATAACAAACGCAGACAATGAATACACGCATACATACTCACTTTGTCACAACATACACACATACTCGCAATCTCACGCAATTCTTGTAACAAAAAAAGCTGCAGTCGCTGTCATATTGTTATTATCATTCATATATCCAAATAAACATACATATGAAGTTATTACTAATTTGAAAGAGCCTCGTGATTCGGATGACTGCAGTATGTAGAATTTTATTATTGACATATTTCTACTATATATTGAATTTGCGTTTCTCTTTCAATTTCGGCATTAACGAAAAACGAATGGAATGACAATAAAAAGCCGAATTGTAAAAAGGACGCAAAATTTTATTTGTTCGTTGCTTAATAAAAAAATGAAATAACATACGCACACGCACACACGAAACTCGGACCCACGAACATGTGTAACAATATAAAACACCAAGAGCACATTCTAAACGTATACAGAAAACAATAAGCTAAACAAGACGTAAAAAGAGTCAGCATTTTTTGTTCATACATACGATAAAAAAACACATGACAAACAATAATATACACACGAACAGTGCCATGTTTACGGGCGCGGCAATTTTCTCGCGGAATATAGAGAGATAAAGATAAACTTATTCGATAATTTTCCAAAAGTTCTTTGGTCCCATATTCTTCGTTGTGTGGATGCCAATTGTTCTGCCTAATAATCAATGTATATTGCATCCAGTCGCTGATTTTTTTTCTTTTTTTTGTAATAAGCCTATATAAATCAATAAGATTCTGTAATGTCTCGTTGCATATAATAGCGATGATCTTATAGCGATTGCTGCAGCCATACTTGAAAATAAACTACCAAAAAAAACTAGTAAATGTCTCTGTATTTGAAAATAAAAACAGCTACCGTTTACTTTTTATTATGCATTTTCATGATGCTTCGCTACTCGCGGACAAATTTTCTAATTGCAATCCTTTTGTTTTATTTTTTCATTAAACCGATTTTGTTTTCAATAACATAACACTTGTACCCGTCCAATGTCATAATCACATTTACATAATATTTATCGAATCATTCGTCATATCATATAACTCGCATCATATAAACCTCCATCATAAACATCATATAATCATGGTATAGCAAGATCAATAGCTAAAGCTCGATTGTAATTAAACTGAAACCGTAGTTGACGAGTACGTCATAGTGATTAAACTATCATAGTGCGCGGCTATGTTTAAAAAAAAAATACGAATAAAACCATAAAACGAATAGTTGCATTTGAATTCGAAATAGTAGAAGCGAGTTACGAAGGCGGAGTTGGCATTTTCTATTTTTTTTCTGTTTCGTTTCACGAAACTTGTTGCCTTCGAACTCATAGAGCTCAAAACAGTATTATAACAATTATTGAATTTAGTGTCGCTTTTTATCCTACAAGTAGTGGTTTTATTGAAAAAAAACTCGATAACAATAAAGAATTAGAACGCGTCAAAGTAGTAGATTAATACTTTGCTAGATATCACAATAAGTGGTGAACCTTATGTTATATTTAAGATTTAACAAATAGCTGACTACATAATGTGCGTACGTATATTTAGAAAAAAAATGTGAGTGCAATTATTGAACTATATATAGCATTTATATTGTCGAAATAGCTTAGTTAATTTGTGATTTCGTGCATATATATTATATAAATAATAGAATAATATACTATGTATTAATTAAATATGCTACCGTTAGATTGTGATCGATGGGCCAGTCATCGATCACACATAGCTGATTGACATGAGCACATCTTTAGAGAAATGTTCCTGGTTGAAATCAACGCAATAAGCTACCAGTAGATAGCCTGGTCCTATAATTCATGTTCACGATCGAGTTTTCGAGATGCCTTTCTTCATTTTTTAGCTTGTATTGGACGAAAAAATTATCATCGTGTTCTCGCAAACTCGATCCCCACTCCACCAATAGAAAACGCAATTAATCATTAATAAATTGCTATCTAGCCTTAGATGACATAATTGACATGATCTCGCAGCTAATTGATATCTATAAAATTTGAAATATTTGTCATATATAATATTAACGTTGATATGTGAGCGCTTCGCGCTATTAATAAATAGTTGTATCGGCAATTTTTGGCAATTTTTGCATTGAATATATAATTAATAATGATCTATATATTTGAACGCTGAACCAAAAACTAAAATGCGTAATCGTGCTGAGCGTACAAATTGCCAGCTTGCAGAGAAAAACGTTGATTCTAACTGCGTCCGATGATTTTTATTCTAGGATTCGGCAGAGCCTCTTATCTCAAATCCAAAGTGAAGAATCAGGGCGCCTGCGCCGACTTCTGGCGATCCGAGAAGAGGTTTCGCTTCTGGATCAGGCACACGGTGAAGACACAGTGGTTTTACTGGTTCGTCATAGTGCTCGTCTTCTTCAACACGGTGTGCGTAGCCGTCGAGCATTACGGACAGCCCGACTGGCTCACGGAGTTTCTTTGTGAGTTTTGACTCTACACTTAATTCTCTACACATAGTCTACTTTTTTCATACCAGAAACTAACTGCAATATTTCCATAGATTACACCGAGTTCGTGTTCCTGGGCCTGTTCATGTGCGAGATGGTGATCAAGATGTACGCCCTGGGGCCTCGCATCTACTTCGAGTCGAGCTTCAACCGGTTCGACTGCGTCGTCATCTCGGGCTCGATATTCGAGGTGATCTGGTCGGCGGTCAAGTCGGGCTCGTTCGGTCTGTCCGTGCTGCGCGCCCTGCGCCTGCTCAGGATATTCAAGGTCACCAAGTACTGGTCGAGCCTGAGGAATCTCGTGATCTCGCTGCTCAACTCGATGCGCAGCATCATATCTCTCCTCTTCCTGCTCTTCCTCTTCATTCTCATATTCGCACTGCTTGGCATGCAGCTCTTCGGCGGCCAGTTCAATTTCGAGACCGGCACGCCGCCCACCAACTTCAACACCTTCCCCATAGCACTCCTCACCGTCTTCCAAGTGAGTATACGTGACGACCTGTCGCGCCCCAAACGAGCATCTCTGTGTAACCATGTTGTTGTCGTTCGATACAGATATTGACCGGCGAAGATTGGAACGAAGTCATGTATCAAGGCATCCAATCTCAAGGTGGTCACAAAAAGGGCATGATATACTGTCTTTACTTCATCGTCCTGGTGCTCTTCGGTAATTACACGCTGCTGAATGTATTCTTGGCTATCGCCGTCGATAATTTGGCGAACGCCCAAGAACTCACAGCGGCCGAAGAGGAGCAGGAGGAAGAAAGCAAGGAAAAACAACAGCTCGAGCTCGAGAAGGAGATGGAGTCCCTCAAGCCGGATTCCAACGGACCCAAGGTGGACCTCGGCGACGAGGGCGGGGACGCCAACTCCAAATTGTAAGCATTATTTTATTCTCTTTGTTGTTACTCTACTTTTCGTGAGAGGCAAGTAGTCTGATACGCATCTTTCGTTTGTTTCCAGCAACAAAAGTGGTAAAGGTGGTAAACCAGAGGCTGAGGAGAAAAAACAAGACGACGAAGATGATTCGGGACCAAAACCAATGCTGCCATACTCGTCTATGTTTATATTATCTCCTACTAATCCGTGAGTTTGACGTCACAACGTTTGAATCTCTATACGCATAGACCAAAGTAAAAATGCATCGGTTTTTTTTTCATATACAGAGTAAGAAGAGGCGCTCACTGGGTGGTGAATCTGCGCTACTTCGACTTCTTCATCATGGTGGTGATCTCGCTGTCGAGCATAGCGCTCGCCGCGGAGGACCCGGTGAACGACTCCAATCCGCGCAACACGATACTCAACTACTTCGATTACGCCTTCACGGGCGTCTTCACGATCGAGATGATCCTCAAGATCATCGATCTCGGCATCATACTGCACCCGGGCTCGTATCTGCGCGAGTTCTGGAACTTCATGGACGCCATCGTGGTGGTGTGCGCGGCCGTGTCGTTCGCCTTCGACATGACCGCCGCCGAGGGTGGCGGCTCCGCGAGCAAAAACCTGTCGACCATCAAGTCGCTGCGAGTGTTGCGAGTGCTCCGACCGCTCAAGACGATCAAGCGCGTGCCCAAGCTCAAGGCGGTCTTCGATTGTGTTGTGAACAGTTTGAAAAACGTCATTAACATTCTCATAGTGTACATATTGTTTCAATTCATCTTCGCCGTAATAGCGGTGCAGCTGTTTAACGGCAAGTTTTTCTACTGCACCGACGATAGCAAATATACGAAGGAGGACTGCCAGTGAGTATCGACCTGCTTGGTCGAAATCTTTTTCAAAACTTTTTGCCTCATTTATTTTGCGCCTCGTATAGCTGCTAACTCGCAATTATCGTAAAAACACTAATAATTTTCCGTGCATCCGCGCAGGGGCTGGTTCTTCGTTTTCGAGGAGAACGAGCTGCATCCCGAGGCGCGCGAAAGAAAATGGGAGTCGCAGTCCTTTCATTACGACAACGTCATGGTGGCGATGCTGACGCTGTTCGCCGTGCAGACGGGCGAGGGCTGGCCTCAGGTCCTGCAGAACTCCATGGCGGCCACCTACGAGAACAAGGGCCCCATACAGAACTTTCGCATCGAAATGTCCATATTCTACATAGTCTACTTCATCGTGTTTCCGTTCTTCTTCGTCAACATCTTCGTGGCCTTGATTATCATTACCTTCCAAGAGCAAGGCGAAGCCGAGCTTCAGGACGGGGAAATCGATAAGAATCAGGTGACGATCGGATAGCGGTTTTATTTTTGAATTTACTAAATTGTGAATCCAGCTTGACAATGTTAAAATTGACCAACGTGTTGCTTGGCTGTTTTATTCTTTTTAGAAATCATGTATAGACTTTACGATACAGGCCAGACCACTCGAGAGGTATATGCCGAAGGAGCGAAACAGTATGAAGTATAAAATTTGGAGGATAGTCATGTCGACGCCCTTCGAGTATGGCATTATGATGCTTATCGTATTTAATACACTATTACTCATGATGAAGGTAAGCAATCTTTTTTTCAACATTATTATCCGGTCTTTATCATTGCAAATATTTATAACTTGATATGTTCATGAATACGAGATCGCGACATCATCGTATTTATTTTTAAATCAAACATCGGGGTACGAAAAAATTTACGGTTTTTATTTTCGATATATAAATGAAACTTTAAAAAGGGGAGCATGAAAATAGAGATAACGTAATCAATATTTAAACCCTTTTTCACCAATGTAAATAATGTTTCCAGTTTTTTTCGTTCAATATTTCATGAAAAATTGCTGTGTTGAATATTACTTGACTTGATAACTTGTGTTCAATGTCAATTTCAAATTTGTTGTTTTATTATATACATATGATAAGATCGAAAAATTGTTACAAACTGTTTTATTCACGAAGAAAAAAATGAGAGCTTTCTCTTACATTTATGTGCAAAAAAAATGTTTGCACATCTCAATTCAAAATTTATATAAGAAAAAAATGGGTCATAACTTGCTTGCCAACTTATGTGTTCTTTGAGTATGTCTGTTAACCCTGTCCATAATGTGAATATGATTATGTATGTTTTTCACGAAACATACATATTTATAGGCATATTCGTTCATCGTTTATTAATAATTAGTATTGTTGTTATTTGTTTGAACCTTTGTGAATATAACCAAAGATATTGTCAGTCTTGTCGATACAATCCCCTCGTTACGTACGTCATCAGCTTTGTAAATTTGTACAAAGATCTGAAAATTCACGTTACCAAAAATCGGCGAATCCTCTGAAAGACCTCTCTGAAATCCACAATATTCCTTGCAAGTAAATACATTTTTTGCTAACCAACTAACCGAAGGCTTCATTTGTACTTTCGTATTTTTCTCATAACAAACCTATAAAATTAGTTTTCTTTTGACAAGTAGATTTTGGTCGATTGATTGATCATGCATACAGTAACCAAAAAAGAAAATAAAATATCTCTCGACAGCACAAGTTTTTCAATAACTCCTAACTTAATTCAATCTGAAACTTAGTAAATTTCGAACGATAAAAGCTTTTGCACCACGCGATAACAGGTTTATTTTTTATTTCATTTTTTCAATATGACATACTGCTCACTGTATTCTTTTAAAAATACTCCTCTCGAGAACAGAGGAAGGATAGCGCTTTTAGAGTAGCCTTTAAATCAATTTATCGTGGCCTTATGATTTTCACGTCCAAGTACAATTTAAAATCTTCAGCAAAACGTATTTGTGCGTAAAAAAATTACTTCTACTCTAAAGAATGAAATCTTTGTAATAAAAAAAAATTCTCTCTGTACGTAATTTCATTTTCCTGCTGTACATAAAACTGCCTATTAATTTTACTTGTCTATGGTTATTGTTCTGTGCGCACTGTTATTTTTCTGATATAAAAGTGGATCTTCATTTCGTTTTGTTTTTGATAAGCTTTTTATACCACTATATTTACACGATTGTTCGTTCTTTATGCTTGACAAACTAACAAATGAAATGAATATTCGAGTTTTATTGCATTGGCACTAGAACTATTATTCTTACCTTTATTGCAAAATCAAAAAATTTTAAATGCACCGAAATGTTCTTACCACTTGATATTTATGTGGCATTTGACTTCCGAAGGGTTGTTTCGAATTTTGAACACTTTCTATTTTTTGATGCAACTCTTCGGATCGAATTATTTATTCGGAAATGAAAATAAATAATGGATTCTGACCACAAAAAATTCAACTGAATGCGTGTTGCATGTTGTTTGTTGCACCAAATACAACAAGGCACCAACTTTCACATTCGTCTGATGCATTTATAAACCGTCTCGTTACACGGAAAAATTATTTATATTTTTAGTAAATGATTTTTAATACTTTCTATTTTTACTAAAAAAAAACACAAACGAAACAAAATTCACTCAATCCTGTTTTCTATATCATATCCGTATTCACAATTTTCCTCTACCTCAATCCCAATATCAAGGATCATAAAGGAATGACGTGCTTCAATTGATCTATCAATCCTGAAATCATTAATTGTTTTGATAGTAACTCCTTTCATAATTATCTCAAAGAAAAAACAAACCATTCATAACCATTATAAAATTAATAATTCGTTACAGAAATTATGACAATGAAAATGAACGAGACTCGAGCCAGTTAGCTTTTCCAGAAAAAGAATATCATTGTCATAAATGTTATTGTGAAAAATTATCATAAAAATCATTCAATGGATAATAGTAATATACGATGTACACGTATATGATGTGTGTTACGTTAGAAACAATTAGTACTTTTCTACATCCCAATTGAACCAATACCATTTAGTATCTATCTATACTTCAAGTAATGAGAATAATATTTTGCCGTTGTCCTATTAGCATTAGTTTGATTCAAAATCCTTCATTTGGCAGTAAACTAGCTGAAACATATACTACATTATTAGACTGAGTAGTACCGAGTAATTAAATCATTTATTCTGTCCAAAATTGGCAAAACATAGTTGAAAAGTACCTAGTCAATTTGGTAAGCAAAGTAAAAAAAACATTTTTAAAAGAGAGCACTTGTTTTTACCACAATAATTAAAAAGAAAACAACTGAAATGAAAAGAATCAAATATAATCGATTTCAAAGGGCTTGAATTGTCCGCTGGAGACTTTTTTTTCATTATTATTGGTATTGAGCTTGTTTTTGTGGGCCGTGAGTTTGTCAGTGTGTGCATTGCAGTACCACCGGCAGAGCGACGGGTACAAGAACACATTGAAGTACATGAACATGTGCTTCACGGGGATGTTCACCGTCGAGTGCACTATGAAGATCGCCGCTTTCGGCGTCAGGGTAAGACTTCCAAAAAAACCTTCAAGAACAAAAAGAACCATAAGAAAACCTATTAAAAAATTATCCTTCAGCTTTTTATTGATAAACTGGTGCTACATCACTTGTTTTCCTAAAATCCGATATTTCCTTCTGCATACTTCAGTGGGGTTTGATTTCATGACATTTTTCGTTAATTCATAATAAAGTAGAAATTCTTAGAGTCTCAGATGAATGTACTAACAATGTCGTAAAATGAACTTCACTGCAAACTTATCGTACCGATAAGTTTGGCTTCGTAGATGAAAAAGTAATTAAACATATAGCTTAATAGCTTGGTTGAATTGCCAAAAAAATTAGAGATAGGCATAAAAATGAGTGAAATTTAATGAACTAAATGAATTCAATTAAAATAAGAAAAAAAAATAGTCGATTCGGATCTTGAGGATTTCGGTATCCTGGTGTTTTACAGGTGATTTATTTATAACACAGATGCGTGAGTGTGGTTCGATAATCAACAGATCATGTCATTGAAAATGTATAACATGCGCAGTAACAAAAAGTATCCATCTACAAAAATTATAGCTTTATTCACACAGTACATTCGACATTTTCAACGTACCAATTAATTTAACACACAAATAAATGACATTCATGTCCTACACTTGATTTTTATTTGACACATTGATGTATGCTTATATGAATGTTTTTATTAACATGTTACAATATTTCATCGTGCTTTTGCTTTTTTATTAATTGATATTTTTTTTAGAATATTATTTGTAGACTAGATTGGATGGTTGTAGTCCTTTAGCATGAAAATATCTCATTTGAATGAGCACGTGTATAATACTAAAAATAATTTTTCTATACTCACACTGTAAATAGTTCTTTGCAATTTTCGTTTTGAGTGCTTTTTCATGTCTTTTGCTTGCTTTTATATGAAAATTTAATGAATAAATAGATGATAATATTAGGGTTTTTATCTGTAATACAATTTTTTGGGTAGAAATTTACGGGAGCTTTTTCATTACTTTTATAAAATTGTTTTTACTGTAATTTGGATTTATTTTACAGAAGTTGTAGGTGAAAAAATTGCATGATAAAGCAATCGTAATTTTAATTAGCTTAAGTATATTAATGAACATTTATACAATGAATAACCGTAACATAATAAATTTACTGACGAGTTCGGTCGACGGAAAATAGTGGACTACGGCACACAGAGAAATCGAAATTGTCGAGAGGAAAAAAATCTCGGTTTCGGGCATCGTCTCTCTCCACAACAATAGCATCAAAATTTCATAACAAAAGATTTTTAACCATGGTAAAAAAAATCGTGTGTATTACGTTTATGTGTTGGATGTATTTTGTAGTATCACGAAGCGTCTCCATATCTATTGGACATCTTGACCGTCGTGAACTTGATCGTCACCCTTTTTTTCTTCATTGAGTGCATCCTTAAACTCATCGCCTTCGGATGCAAGGTACATAAACAAAAACAAAATTCCAAGCCTTTTTTAATTCATAAGTCTTCACTATATTACCACACATTTAAATGTATCATATGTTACATTACATTTTTTTAAGATGATAAAAAAATTTGTAAAAATAACTTTTTTCCTAATGATATTTATGCAATAACATAATTGATTATAGTAATGAATGCATATAGCTCACTGCAATATACAATGCGTGTTATATCACGCTCACTTAATCAAAACAACAAAGAGTATTTTTTTAAAATAATATAACGTCGTGGCAAAAGAAGCTCGAATAAAAAATGATATAAAGTTTCTTTGAAACACAAACAAAAATATATGCGTCTGGCCTGAAGCAGGGACTTATCACATCATCGAAAAGGATCTCTCAAAACACCCGTTCGATAAAGGTCGCTTAATAAATCAAACGAATCAAAGTTAATTAATTTTTATTTGTAATGTTGAATGAAAGTAATCCAGACCGATTATTATACGTAGAAATATATCTATTGAATATTTTAATCGTGCACGAAGAATTGATGTTTAGTTGATACAATATACTTTCATATACATTTATTATCATTTATTACAAATTAGTTGTCAACGGGTATATTATTACATTACTATATGATAACTTGTCGAGCGTTGGACGCTTTTAGTTTTTTTCATAATACGTATGTATCTCAGACTTGCAAAATATTACTACTTGGAATATTTTTTCATCCTCTGCATAGATGTACTAGTTTTTTCACATTATTACTACTATTTAGATATTCGTATTTACTATTATATATTATATGAAAAGGCTGAAACAAACATTTGTTTATTACTAATAACTATATCATTACTGCAGAGTATTTACCAGTATTAACTTAGTTAAAAACAATATTGCTTATTTGGTATTGAAATACATTAATTTTTTTTGGTAACAACGCGATGGATTAATTGAATACATTATCTGAAAACTATATATTTCTAGAATGCTTGTTAAAAGACCGGCATGCTCCTGTAGATATATCTTATCATACTTATTTTTCAATAGAAAAATCCTTTCACTCGTAAATATTTAAGTCGAATTACTCGACTCTATATTATCACCATTTACTATATACTTCGTATGAGGACCTCAAGTATACGCATATAACAGTATACCTTATATATATGCCTTAAATATATTTGACTCTTTGGCCACACACGTTAATTGAATATATATATACACGCACCAATATCACAGTATATATATCCAATATGTTACGTGATCACTATATATATGATTTTTTTTTCGAGACCACTTAGCGAAATTGTTTTATTCTCGAACTTGAATAACTGAAAATTTTGCTATATCTATCTATTTTCAACTCAAATAGAATTCAATTTCGTGGAGAATAGCTTAAATATATATAATGATCAATGGAATTACTTGTTCACATACCAGCGAATATAATACATTGGCTACTTCGTACCAAGTTTGATTCGCTTTAATACCAAGAGCACACCTTAACGCACACGCCTTGTTATATTGAATCGCATTATATACATTTTCACAATATCGCGTCACACACATGAATTTTCGTAATGAAAAAATAAAACAAAACACACATCTTTCTAGTTATCAATTTAAAAATTTAAGTTTTTTTATGTAACACCGGTGCGACACAATTTATTAGCCACAGTATTACACATATTATACACACACATAATGGTATAATGATATGGATTCATGACTGTTCAAACACGGATACCGAGTTTAAAATGAGGTATACAATTAAATCGATTGAAAAAAACAGCTCTACATAAGATGCTAAGATAAAATCAATGTAGCAGTAAATGTCTTTTCAACATTAAATATAGAGCAGTAGCGCTTTCAATTAGGCTAATTATTAATTTTTTTGAAGGAACATAATGATAAACCATTTTTTACTTAATTGAAAAAATGGAATAATTTGATAAAAAATAATAATGATGTTCCTTGAAAAAAATGAAAAGATTTTAGCAATTTTCTGGACATCAAAATCATGCTAATACATATTTTTTCTAACTTTTCCTCGTAGAACTTCTTTAAGGACCCATGGAATACATTCGACTTCATCACGGTCATCGGTAGTATCGTGGACGCACTTGTCATCGAATTCGGGGTATGTATAGTTTTGAGTATCTTTGAATCGGGTTTCACGTCTTCCCCCTTCCAGCAACTACTTTGTATTACATTTTCTCGCGATCAGCAGGAGATCAACCTTCAACAGAATAAATACCAATTTCACAATTCCAGCGTTATTAATCAAGTCTGCGATTGTAAGAATATGTTAAACGATTCGAAAAATCTTGCGGGCCTCGCAGATAGACCGAACGGAATTTTTCTAAAATCGTTTAGCAAATTCGCCCGTGGCTTGACATTACTAAAGAAAAAAAATATTGAAAATTGTTTTCTTCCCATAACAGGATACGATAGCTCGATTATTTCAAACAGAGAAAGATACCGCGCGACGGGTAAGTTGATGGAGAGATAACACGTGTCAGAAAATAGTCCAGTTTGTAGTTTAGTTTTCTCTACATCAATAGACGTTGACACAAATATATTATATAAATATTACAAGTTTATTATTAACATAAGCTAGACTTGGATTATCAGAGGAAAGTTGCCGTAGTGGAAGTTGCAGATCGTTGCTGTTCTGAAAATCCGACAAATTATTAGTTTAATATCCCTCTTCATAGTAATAATTACCAGTAAAAACCTGATAGTCGCCATCAATGTTCTTTGTTTGGATAAGTTAATTAATAATCATTTAGTTTTAATCATCTAAATGATATCTGCTGACAAATATATTTTACTTAACATATATTTATAGCATTAAGTAGCCAATTAGTAAATAAAAATATTTAATTATGTTACAAAGTAGTTATTATCGTTAAGATGTTCAAAGATAATTAATCCTATAGAAAAATTCTACGTCATAAGTATGTGTAAACCCTACGTTTTTATAGCAACTTATTGAACAGCAAAGTTGTAAAGTGAAAAAGGATTATCGAACAAGTGAAAAACAAACAAAAAATTGTTGAAATTGGTTTTATATTAGTTGTACTGACAGTGTTGCCAACAACAACAAAAACCTTCAAACATATATTTCGTTAAATAGTGATGTCCGTTTCGTTAACAACACAAGTATTAATGTCACAACATTGTCACACCAATTCATGTTTGTATCGTTCCCTAAATTTGAAACTGCATTGTGATGAAACTGTTAAACCATTCAGATTATTATATTCATTACCTGGTAGTGCTTGAAATTAATATCCATTAGCTCGGCCCAACGATTTTGATAATTGTTCTGCACATTATTATAATTGTATATGTCTCAAAATTACACAGTATTTTCTAATTGTTTTGAAGATTAAATCCGTCATTACTTTATCATCTAACAAAGAAACACGTTGTTTATCATGTATGTTCCAAAAATAAAATTCGTAACCACATCATTCTAAACTCAAACAGGACTTCAGTTCTCAAGAGGGCATGCCCTTCACTAGAGGTAGAAAGGTGAGACACGTTCACAAAAACTCTGCATTAAAATACGCAAACTACTCTCAAAATGTACATTATATATTGCATCTAAATGTAAGCTATGAATTATAATGTGAAACTCTATTGTTTACACCGTCTTTTCTTGCTTGTTCTTTTCCATCTGTGTCGCTTGCTGTGAGCACTTGTAAACTTTTCCGACTAGAAACAAATCAGACTAACGATCAGACATCCTTACGAGTACACCCATTGTTACCAAAACCCTTTCGTATTTCAAACTGCAAAACCTTTGAATGTTTCTGCTTATACCTCCTTGTATGTGTGTCTATTTACTCATCCTTTCACAGAACCTCTATTGCAGATAAAAATCACCACAACAACAGCTCAACTTTAAAAAAAAAATGATACCTCAATCAACGACTTGGCAACACTGAGACTTGTAACTTTCGCTTCTATTGCAATGCAATTGAAATATTTCAACTGATGTTTGTAAATATACGAATATTATTCGATTACTCTGTGCGGTTCATGCTTCGCTAAAAATTTTCTAAAAAGCTTGACTTGCCAAACTTTTGGTGTATACTTTTTCAAAATAATTGTTCGATAAATCATTCAAATTTTCTCTTTGTTTTTAGTATAGAATAGTTGATTCATTTTACCGAATAATACCACAAGTAGTTCCTTGAAAAAATGTTTGGTAAATTTCAACTTTATATTAACTGGGTGTTAATATCTGGTTAGTTATAAATGAATAACATGAATTCATATGTAATTACGATTAATTCTTTAATGAATTGCAAGATTATTAATATTAATTTTGTGAATTGCAACTTCAAATATGACATTGTACCAAACTAATACTCCTTTTAACGACTAATGAAACAATTTGAATTTTTTGAAAAAATGATGTTAGACTTAAGATAGTTTATCGATTGTATTTTTCAACATGCGTAGTGATTAAATGAAAATTTGATCATTACAAACATACTGTTACGAAAATAGAAAAAACTGAATCGATCATTTGAAAATGTGATCGATTACTTTCATTCATTTGACCATGTGTTCGATGAAATATTGCATCGGTGTAAACTTTGTTTTACATGAAAATAGTTTTGACCTGCTTGGTGTTTCTTACGTACTTTTATTTTCTATGCTGATTTAAATGTGGATTTCTCTACTTTCTGTCTTGAATTGACTTATCGTTACAAATCAGAGATTTATGTAATGATTTGTATATTGTAATTTAATCACGTGCAAACTATATTGCAGCTTGAACACATGGTCTGTAAATCTGAATTACAGTTCATCGGGTGGTACCCTATATTTTTCACCACCATGATGAAAAAAGGATTCGAAAAAATTAAATCTACAACTGATCTGAAAAATGAATGGCCATCCAAATTTAATCACATCTATAATTACATGATGATAATCTACAATTAATCTACAATTAATGACATTGTGGTGTAACTTTACTTAAAAATGTTTTTTACTTTCGATCCATCATATTTCAAATCAGTTTAAAAAAAAACCATACGTATACCTTTCATTAAGAATCCAGAAAACTATTAGAACTAATTTTAATTGACCAATGTATTTAGAAAGTTACAGAACTGATTGATGACGTTTTTGACAATATTATATGATAGAAAATAATTAGACATGACCGAAAAAAATTTTGATAGCTTCGAGCGCGCTGAAGTCCGACTGTATGAGGTTGTGTTAAAGCGTTTATCACTCGCCGAACTGGCGTCCGACAAATGTAACACAAAAACTCGAGCGTCGAGTCTTTACTGCTCGCACGAAGCCCTTCTCTTTTAAAATCTTTGAAACACCAATATTTTGTGTTTAAGTGCAATTTTCTTTGTTCCCTGCAGGAGAACTTCATCAATGTCGGCTTTCTCAGACTATTCAGGGCTGCCAGGCTTATCAAACTTTTGAGGCAGGGATACACTATACGTATTCTCCTCTGGACTTTTGTACAATCATTCAAGGTTTGTGAAAAGAAAAAAAATCTACCGAACGACTTGCGAATCGTTTGCTTGAAACGATTGTAATTTTCATTTCAGGCTTTACCTTACGTCTGTTTACTCATAGCGATGCTCTTTTTCATTTACGCGATCATCGGTATGCAGGTAAGAATCGTTGATAATTATCATTATAAAATATCATCACTCCTTATAAATTCATTTTCATTTATGAATAATACAATTTGACGAGTGCAAAAAATCAATCGCAAAAATGTCAATGTGGCCAGAGGAAAATTATTAACAGGGATTATTAACAGCCGGTGAATTGTAAACAGTGACCTCTACGGACTTTTTCTAGTAACTTTTACACACGACCCCGAGCGCATTAATTACAGCGAACAATTTTTTTGTCCCCTCTCATCATCTAGGTCTTTGGAAATTTGGCCAACGACCCGACGACAGCTATCGAATCACACAACAACTTTCAGTCATTTTTCGGCGGTCTTATGTTGCTCTTTCGGTGAGTCGAGCAGCTGAATAATGGGCAGAGAGAAAGACTCATTAGTTTTATTTATCCTCTCTTTATTAAACAGACCACTTTTTTTATTATTACAATATTTTTATATTATTACGTAAAGTATTTTATTCAACATAGATGAGAGCTTACGTTTTATATATTATATATACAAATTATTATACTACTACTACTACTACATATCGCCCATGCGTTTTTACCATAATTTTTTGCTTCACATATAGTTCAAACAAGATACTTTTTTTTCTTGCCTTGATTTTAACAACACTATATATTTATTTATACAAATAGTTTTCTTAGTTATGAATTATCGTATTTTCATAGAAACAATGACTGAAAAACACATAAGCCTATTTGAAATTTTATTATATATTTGAAGTATATAATAAGCTTAGAAGGTTATGACATTTAGTTAATTTTTGAAAATATAATGGGCGATTTTTTCGTATGTAAAACTTTTACAACATACCTCATTGTGTACTTTTGGGAGAGAGTTGTAATTAGCTTGATAAAAAGCCTGACAGTGTAGATTTTAGAAGTAAGCTGCTCGACGAAGTTCTTATTTTAGGTAAACTATTGAACTTTTGAAACTCAATCCTTTATCATTGCCCATTAAAAAGATAGAATGAACTTTATTATTTTTAGTTAATTACCATGGTATTATTATATACTTACATAATACAATAGTACGTAGAGTGAGAACATTTTACTATTATATATTACATAATAAACAACCAAGTAAAGCAAATAGTGCTATTATTGATAGTTATCACCGCAATAGTATAGCATTGAATACATATAGTGACTGGCCCAGCAAAAGAGAGAGCACACGAAGAAACGATTGATGAGAAAAAAAATTAACATGTTGCGCACGATTCGACCATATATTGACAAATTTTGAGATGGAATCGATGATTTATAAAAGAAAATAATAATAACGGCAGTGATTCATTCGAAATTCGTTCATTGCTCACTCGTATTACCACGTACTTAATGGTGCTTTCCGCTCTGTTTTCGCTGGGGCCAACCCTTTCTGCTTACCTACGCTCTCAGGTGTTTGGTAACATCGCCTTGGTGGAGAAAAACTCGATCAACAAGCACAATAATTTTCAGAGTTTCATTCAAGGTCTGATGTTACTATTTCGGTAAGTGCCTGCCTTAATCGACATTTGACGTGCACGAAAGCTGGAATCAGATGGTCCTCTACAAAAAAAAATTAATAATCTATGCATCGAAATTACATAAATACATATGATGAATATACCATGTTACAATCTATAATCGACTTCAAAAGAAAAAACCTGATAGTTTTCCTGCACATCTTGAGGACACGTAGTTTGAATTTTGGAGATTAAAAAATTACGACACAATGAGACTTAGTACTTGGATGTAGTGATATGGTGTCTTAGTTTTTTCGTCCATTAATTGCACGGCTTTTTAGCGAAAAAATCTGAACTTGACAGTATATTTTTCTGTAATCATATTTAGTACCATAAACTAACTCATTTAAATTTTCTGAATTAAGCCTAATAATTTTATTAGCAGTAAATTCTAGCTTAGAATGTCTATTCAATGTTTGATTTCTAACCACAATAACAACTTTTTTTATTACTTTGACAAAAAAAACGAACTTAAAATTTTCTAAAAATAATAACTGTGTGTACACAAATAACTTTATAAAGTAACAAAATCTCAACCCCATAATTTTTTTCTTCGCCCGAAATATTTCTCTTTCGGACGACCGACAGATGCGCGACGGGCGAAGCTTGGCCGAACATCATGCTGGCTTGCATAGCCGATCAGCAGTGCGATCCTCGTTCCAAGGAGGCAGGCGACAAGTGCGGCTCGAATCTGGCCTACGCCTACTTCGTCAGCTTCATCTTCTTCTGCTCATTTCTCATGCTGAATCTGTTCGTCGCCGTCATCATGGACAATTTCGATTATCTGACGCGCGACTCGTCGATCCTCGGCGCCCATCATCTCGACGAGTTCGTCCGGATATGGGCGGAGTACGATCCGAACGCGACCGGCAAGATACACTACTCCGAGATGTACGACATGTTGAAGAACATGGAGCCACCGCTAGGCTTTGGCAACAAGTGTCCGAATAGGCTGGCGTACAAGAAATTGATAAGGATGAACATGCCGGTCGACGAGGACGGACGCGTCAATTTCACGACTACGCTATTTGCTCTGATTCGAGAAAATCTGAGCATCAAGATGCGAAGCGGTGAGCGTACATGTTGCGGGCTCGATCGAGGGCGGGATTGTTTTTCGGTTAAAAATTGTGATTTTATTTATTCGAAATTTTCATACTTTTAGCTGATGAAATGGACCAGGCTGACGAAGAACTTCGAGGAACGATTAAAAATATATGGCCTCTGCAGGCTAAGAAAATGTTAGATCTTCTGGTGCCTAGATCAGAAGGTAATAATCAGCGTTTACATTATTCATTTTTGTAAAATCAGTAAGTAAAAACATTATCTCCGTGATTTACAGAAATTAAGAAAAATAAGCTTACGGTTGGTAAGATTTACGCAGGCCTGTTAATTCTTGAGTGTTGGAGGACCACACGATTTAGCCAGAAAGAATCGACCCAGGTAAGTTTTGTTAAAATCATATCTTTTAATTACAAACGTGCGGAGTTCATTACTTTTTTTATAATGTTATTAATCAATGTTTCTGAAAAAATGAATTATGACAGAAAAAGGGCCCGAGCATATATAAACAAAAAAGTCTCGTATGTCTTGTACGTCGAAAATCATTTTTGACATTAAAAGTACAAGCAGAGATTTTTTTAAATTAAGGGGCCGCTTGAAGTAATTACGAAATATCATAAATATAACTGAACGTTGGAATGAATGTTTGTTGACTTTAATGGAAAAACGAAGATAATAATCAATGTATGAAATCTTGTGAAAATCGATTAGAAAAATAACCGATGCTTCTAGATGTTTTTATTTGATTCATTTCTTTGTTAGACTGGTCTCCATTATATGCATAACAATATTCCATTACTGCATATTGTCAATGAAAAAAAGTTAATCAGTACTAACTTACTTGTTCGTGAAACCTTAATGGAGTCCATTCGACTTTGTGTTCAGTAGTGCTAATGAAATATGTGAAAGTTTTACCCAATCCAACGTGAATATAAAAAAACATGATAATAAATGTTAGTTCGATTGACATCGTCATTTCATCGAACGTCTCACACACTCATTTGTGTTTGTCCACTCGAAACACATTATGATCATGATCAAACTCAATATTCTCGGCATAATGAAAATTGATGAAGTGACGAACATCGAAAAAAAACTCCTATCAAAACAAATGTTTAAAATTATACAGTTTTCGAGGTTCGAGCTAGTCGAAATCTCTTCCGATCGTTCTGGCGATCAAATTTTTCAAGTACTGCAAAGCTGCAATAAATAATATCCATTTTTTTATAGTTATAAAATGTGACTAGATATTAGAAACCATATGAAATATGAATATTTTTTTAATCTAGAAATCGTGTACTAAAAATAAATGGACTTAGATTTTTTCGGTAAATGTAGCTGAAACTATTCTTTTTATCTAATATGTTGTAAAGTGAAACTAAATAATAGACAATATCAAAAAAACTCATAGATAGATCCTGTTAGAAAAACTGTTGTAAAAAATTTCAATATTTGAATTCTTGATCGAAAAACGAGTACCTTTAGTCGAACTTTTAGATTAACCATCATAAAAATGATGTGAAAAGTAGGCACAATTAGAGTTTGAGTGTTGAGTGGTAATCTTGATTGACTATCTTTTGTAAAAAAATATTCTTACAAGAAAGAAACAGATAATGTTATAAGCAGAAAACAATAACTCGGCATCGCCGGGTCTTTAGAGAGATTTAGCAGATCTGTACTTTATGCCACTATTGCAAAAATAGGTTTTAGATTCACGTATCTAATCACTTCTATATGAAAAATTTAAAAAAATTAAAAGATCTTAATTGGTCTTGACTCAAATGAGTAAAAAACGAAAACTAAAAAAAAAGATTAATGAATAAAGCTCTCAATCATTTGTTTATGATTTTTCTTTATTTTGCAGAACGATAACGAACTTATCGATAACGAAAATGCCGGGCAAAAAGCTGGAGCCCAGGCGGTAGTACTTACTCTTTTCTTCTCTTTATCTTAATTCTTTTTCAACGCCTTTCTTCATGGTTTTGTTTCATTGACATATACATTTTTAATAATGTTTAACATTCGCTCGCACCCTATCACTGGACGACTACGAAGACAGATTATCTCTGGAAAAAAATTCGCTGGTGACAAGATAATTTGTCTACTTGTCGTCGCATCATTATTTTATCATTTGTTGCGTTTTTATCGTTTCATTTGATGTTTCAACATAGTTGAACGAGTAAAGTTATTTATTCCCTTGAATTGAAAGATATATCATTTAGTTGTTTTACCTCAAATTTACAGATATCATCTTTTTTATAGTTTGGCGTTCTTTTATTTTAATTCTTTTTCTTCAAAGTTGAGAGCAGTGCAGTTGTCGATGTATCAAAAATATAAAATAAAAACAATCTATAACTGTTACATTTTAATTACATCGACCATTGCGCTTTCTTAGTTAGAAAACTACCGCACAAGCGTAATTTAGATCTATTTTGATTTTATAATATGACACACATAGTTGAGAAAAATATAGAAATTTTTCTTAGAATGCCTACATAAAAAAATAAGTTCAAAGCATATAGAATAATAGACTAGCTTTTGGAAAAAAGAACCAGTGAACGAGAAGTTCCATTTTTCAACATTATAAGCACGATAATAATAGTAGAGAAAAATAGTGTAGAATAGCATTGCAATCTCTTCGAGCTCCAGATTGTTTCAATGCGTAGCAAAAGAGATTACAAGAATATATTTTCTGCCTTGCTTAAAACTACTTCTGAAAACAAAGTCTAAAGCTCAGTTCATTCGGAAGAATTTTTATGCACGGCACACTTTTTATTAAAATATTTAATATTATTACTAACGAATTGATATAAACTATAAAAAAATATCGAGCGCAAACATGTTTAGCGCAAGAATATTTGCGTCGCATAATAATATATGTATATCATCTCGTTTTCGTCAACGTGTTTTGTGTGTGTTTTAGAGTATTCTACTTTATGTGTAAGTAAGGATCGTCTGATATGTGTTTCAAAAAAAAATTAATAAGCGTAAAAATAGAGAAGTGACATCCTCCGTAGAGGTATATATACAATTGAAGACACTAGTTGGTAAACTAGCTCGCCTTTTGCCTCTATATGACAATTATTTGATTATTTCTATATACTTTCATTACTAATAGTTCATACTAATAGTCTTTTCACGGCACATGTAACATGTCTTATAAAATATATACCGCAACATCAACAATTATTCAAAAATCTTATACAAAACCAAATACGACTTCACACTAGTCACAAATTAGTCGGTCTTAGATCGAAACTAGATTTGTTACTTACTCTTTTATCTTTATATATATCATTATCTACTTTTCTCATGTCTATTGTGTAGTCCTAGTCGAGTCTGTTTTTCATAATATAATATACGTATATCAAATTTTTCACTTGAGCATCTTGTAGACTAGTTTAATTTTTTTTTTAGATTTTTTTATAGAGTACTTTACTAACGATATGATGGATGTAGATTTTTTTCTAGTCTGCTTTGAACTGTCTTGAAGCGAAATTAGACTGTACTTCTATAACATGAATTTCCCTTAATCCAATTCATATAAATTTACATCGCATAGAAAATAGTTTTTAACGATCAACAATGAAAGAACGTGAGATTCTTTCACTGTCGATGAATATTGAAATTAATTTTTTAGCTCAAATAATGACCAATCAGGCATGCTCGTAATGAACAAAATATTTTTTCGAGAATAAAAGTTTTTTTAAATGTTAACATTTTTCAATGGTTATAAATTAATAATCCGATTTATTGATTAATTCGAGTTGAGTTGTTTACTCAGTCGAAATTCTAATAGTTGTTCATAAAGTTAAATGAGCAAGTAATCAGAAATGGTTTTTTTGCCTCTATAGATTCTTTTGCAGGTAAAACACATTTCAGATTGCGTGTCTCATTTTTACAAATATGACTAATGAAAAGTATTTTAATTCATAGAAATAATTATCGAGATGAAAACGTTATTTTATCTTCAATAATATTTTTGTGTGCCATTTGAGCAGCATCCAAATTCAGAATGTACGCTCAAACGACCATCATATATACAGGCTTTGAAAGAGAAAAAAAATTTGGAAAATCAATTGGCCAAGTATCGTGAGATCGTGTTTCTGATTGATCACTTTTAGTGTTACATTCACAACTGCAATCAATGAAATATTATGTGTCGCCGTATTCACTATAACAAACAACTACAAAAAAAAGCACAAAGTCTCGTGTAATCCTTCAAAAACCTGTCTCATTATTATAAAAAGTATATCACAAATTCGAATTATATATTTCAATACGATCGTTAATATCGACACATATATCGATGCATGTTAACGATAAACCAACAAAATTTCGTTCACAAAATTTGCTCATTAACTATGATGAAAACGATCACACTCTGCACTTATCCACCACGACACTTTTTCTGGCATGTGATATATTATTATACATATTGAATATATTTCAACTATTATTGATTAAAATGCAAAAAAAATTGATTCTTAGTGTTTCTGCTCTCGTGCTCCTAATTATAACATCTCCGCCTTTTACTTATTAGCTCTATGTTACTACTTCACTATACTACCTCGCATCAATCAATTTTCTTCTCAATATATTCTCATACTGTCAAAAAAAAAATATTAAATGAAAAAAACGTGTTATAGTTAATTTATATGATAACAAAAATATATTATATAATATCTATAATATAGAATGCCAAAGGAGAAAACACAGAGAGTAGAAAACTAAACAGTTAACAATATGACGAAAGAAGCTCGTCGATAATGGAATACAGTGCAAGAGAAGATACGTGATCCCGGGGAAAAGCCTGTGTATGTGCCAGTGTACATACGGTAAAGTGGATTCTGCCAGCGGCGCGTTTATAAACCGAGCAAAAAGAAATGTTTTCGTTGACACGTGTAAGCAAACGGAAACACAATTTTTTGTTTAAAAATATGGAAAAAAAAAGAAATATCGCGCGGAAAGTTTTTTTTATGATTTGAATGACAAACTTAACTCGAGTGAGAGAAAGACAATGGAGAATCTGACCTGTTTACGGTTGTTGTTTCGATCTGCCATTTCACCGTGGCTACACACTACAGCGCTCGACGTTCTTCGAGGCGCTGCTGGACGTCGCAGCCGTTAATCACACGGGTAATAATCACCATCCGGGCAGCCGCACCAATAGCCTCGACCCGGCGGTACCGGGTCAGGAGCCCAGCAAGGACCACCATCCGCATCATCCGCACCATCCGCATCATGGGCACAGGGGCTCGCGCACCGAAGGCGACGACGACGGGGCGTTCGGGATATTCGCCGCCGCCGAGCAAAGACGCCAGCGAAGTCTCAAGTACGTATGAATTATACCAATCGGGTGTCAGCTACATAGGCTGGCTGCGTGAATTCACGGTGGCCACTACGAGCATCTATTGGCTCTGTCTCCATAAAATAGCACTTCAAAGCGGCGGCAGTGCTACGTTTCACGCATTCGGTTAATAGCGTTTGCAACCAACTACTATACCGGCAATATCCAGTTTCATGGAACTATTGAAAAAGACTCTAATTATTCAGAATTTAGTATTAATTGAAGTTATTGCCATTCTTACAAAGTAAATCTCTGCAAATGGAGCCATCTCTAAAAAGTTAGTTTAGAAAAAATGAAGAATAGATAATGTCGGTATAGCAGTAAGTGGTTGGTAAATTGCAGTCACTGTAGCTGGCCCCTTAAAATTGAACAAATCATAAAGAGCAAAATTGAGACATCTCTGCCTTCTTCCCGTCTGTTTTGTATGCTTCGCAGGAATAAAAAGGTGAACTGGAAGGTGTCACAGCAGTACGATAAGCTAACGAACGGCGCATTAGCCGACGACGGTAGCCACGAACACGAGGGAGGGTTGATGATCGATCACGACGATCGTCACGATGGGCTGGTGGGCGCGTCGCAGGCAGGAAAGGCTAACCGAGCCAAGAGAGAGCGCGGCCCCGAGCTAGAGCCATTGCTGAAAGACACTACCGCTTCGTCGTCCCGGCACTCGATGCGCGACGATTTTCTCTACGACGACGACGACGATCATCGTCGCGATCTCTTGTCGTCCCCCGCGGATCACTACGACAGTCGTTACGATTACGATTCTCATTACGATCGGGCTCGCGAGCAGCAGCGAGCCATGCCGATCGACGCGCGTAACAATTACGATAGTAACGTTTACGGCTTGTATCCGCCGGAGCCTAATTACGTAAGCGGCCACGAGTGCCTCCGCCACAGTGCCTCCAAATTGTATTCGTCGTCCACGTCGCCGCGCCGCGGCGCTGGCCTCGACTCCATGTCCTCCCCTTCACGTCGGCACGAGTACTATCATCATCGTACGGTGCCGTACGATCAACCACCACCACCAACCATTCGCCATCACGATCAATCACAAAACTATTACCGTCCCACATCTCATCAAGATTACGATTTGTACAATAACCGTCATCACAACGATTACCGCCGATCGCGGCGCTCCGCGTCTCATCACGGCTATTACTCTCACGACGAGCAGCAACAGCAGCGTCGCGATCATCATTACAATCATCGTCATGGTAGTAACGATCGGCCACAGTGGGAGGATGGCCGCGAGCCTCGCTCCAGGTCGTATCCCGGCTATCGCGACGAGTACTATTCCTACTACTATCCGGCCGACGATGCCGCGACGCGACGAGCTACTACGACTACGGACCAGGACTACGACGTGGACGAGGCTTACTCGTATCGCTATCAACCACCGCAGCAGCCGACATTGACAAGGGCGGCTTCGCAACAAAATTACTACCATCACCGAGACGACTATTACGTGCGGCCCAGGAGGCCCGCGTCCCATCAGGACTACTACATGGACGACTATTACGAGCAACGGCCCGCGAGGCCGGCCTCGCACCAGGAGCATCGCCGTGATTATTATCACGAGCAGCGGCCGGCCTCGCATCTGGGTTACCGTCACGATCCATACTATCGTGAGCCTCGACAGCATCAGTCGCGCTATCATCAGCATCATCGTAATCACCATCATCGACAACAGCAGGAGCACGACCATCGCCATCGACATCACAAAAACGCCAACAAATATTACTACGACGCTTACGACAACCAAAAAAAATACTATGACAAATACAATCGTCTGCGGCATCGTGATCATCACCATAACCATCGTCATCATCATCAATGTCATCATCATCATCACCATCATCGCAGACCGTCATCGTCGCGTCATCGCCATCATTCCAGCATCTATGCTTCTCGATCCTCGATCCGCCACCGAAAGGTGTCAATTAACTCGGTTCTCAACAACAAAAGTTCCTTCTATATAGTTTTGGTTTGAATTATGATAAATGACCCCACGCCCGCCTGAAAAAAGCATCCCTACAATTAATTGTCACTTTAATTTAGTGATGATTTGACAGCTCTCTGTCGAATTTGGATCTTTGATATTGTTTTGATCACAAGTTTTATAAATAGTTTCTAGCTTGTTGAGGTGTGCTTTCCATTTCCTTGTATCATAGTTACGTTCTTTTTAGTACATATGGTTTACTTTTCGTTCAATAGAGAGTCCAGCATTTTCGAGTTTCATTTTTATATTAAATCAAGATCATCTTGGATTTGGCCCTCATAGAGGGTATCGATTGTTTTCGTCCTTTTATAGATGATTTTTTTCATAATTATTCGTGATTCGTAAATTTTCCTCTTAGATTTAGTTTCCCCATCAAAGGATTAGTCCTTTTAATAGTTGGCAGTCCATTTGGGCCAACAGAATCGATGTCTAGTGGTATTAAAATTTTAACATCGTCTCATTCGAGGTCTTTAGAAAACGATTGATTAGCGACCATTGATAGTCTTAGATCTCAGTTTTACCGGTGAAATTTTTAGACGATCAACGTTCTAGTCTAGTTATAACGGAAACGATTGTATCTTTATCGAGTTGTAATTTTTCGTTGGTTTATTGAAATATATTTAATTACGTGTCCCGGTTATCTTCTGAGACTGTCGGGTAAGTACTTAGAAACTTGAATATGGCTCTACCTCTGGAGGCACTCACAGCAAATCTAACCAATGGTGATGAAAAAGAATCAATCTTGAAAATAGAGGATGAATTATTTTTCGATTTTTTTTCTCCCTCTCTTGCAACTAATAGCATGGGCATGTCACGATTACAACGATTAATAATTTTTATATATATTATACATATATTTGAGCATGCGATGATAATAATATAAAAATGTTACATTCTGCAAGCAACTTTTTTCTCTAACTAGCAAAACAAAATTTCACTTAGAAAACACATCTAACAGCTTCATATTAGATCTTTATAATAATCACATCTTGCCTCTTTTCAAACTCTAACAAATGCTTAAATTAACTCATTCTTGCGTCTCTAACCAAAACTTACAATGATCACTAATATAGCAACTGAATTTTTAGAAAAAGATATTTTGAAAAGTTTTATACAAGCATTAATTCATTAGAACTGCTTTAGATTAGTACTAACTACTAATAATAACACCGAGTGAAGAGCTTGCGCACAATTATTTGAAAAAACCGTAATCTCTACGTTCGAGTCATAAACCTTTATAACTCGTCCGAAGAGCTGATCCATCGACAGAGGCAAAAGGCGTCATTGATCCGATCAAGAAAATTTTTAATGTTACAAAAAAAAGTGAAAGTTTAGGCATTAAATGAATAAAATTACAAAAAAATAAATGAAACGATTAGCATAATGTAAACACAAAATCGTCAATGATTTTGTGGTCATTGGAAACGTTGACGATATTATCATGTTTTGGTCATATAAAATGATCGTTGATCGAAACAGAGTTTGACGCCAATTATAACTAGAATATATCGATCGAGAAAGGCCAATCTGGAATTTTATATCACGAGCCGACCTCTGATATATTTTTTCCTGGATTTGGCATCTGATAATTTAATTGATTTTTTATAAGCAACCTTCGATTCTTGGAACGGTAATTCATTTTTGCCTTCCATTTATTTCTTCGACCAGATGGATTTGCAAGATGTGGGCATCACTGACTCGCGAGCCGGCAGTCTCGAGAGTCTCACGCACGACGGCGAGAGGCTTCATCCGCACCATCAAACCCATCCAACCAGACACTCCAGATCGCCAAGTTTGAGGTAATTTATACTTAATTTTACCTCCTATGGACAACTTGATGGTGATATAAATTCTCCCTTTTTTATTAGATCGCCGTCCCCGAGGCAACACAGGTATGATCATCGAGGAAGTCAATATCACGACGGTTTCAGTGACACCGTCAACAACGTCGTTGAAATGCAAAGGGATGCTCGTTATCCCCATTCACATTTCTTATACAAAAGAAGATACAAGGGTAAGTTATCGAAATTGAGCATCTTAAATAATAATAATAAATATTGTTATCATATAAAATATGATTCGTGATGAAAGAAGACGAATTGAAGAATCTCGCGCTGCAAGTGTTTAGCTCGTACTTGTTGCATTGATTTTTTTTCTCAGAGAAGTTATTAAAATTCAGCTGTATGAAGAAACCTAGGTTAAAGATGTGTTTGTTTGTACACGATAAAATTATGATTTTCAATAGTGTTATTTTTTTGTTCAATAACATTTACAATTTTTGTTTAATTATCAACCCCCGTAGATGGAAAGAATTAAAAAAAACTTGCAGCAAGAGTTTTTAAATTGTTTTTATTGATACTTGAATGTTATTGTTCAATAGATCATTCGCTACCAAAGAAACAAGCTCAATATTTTATCAATTGATGTAATAAGTTTTCTTCGTTCTGTTCTTTTTTATGCGCTACACAGATTATTACGACCACTGCGACTATTACGACGATGGTAAATTCTTTCACCAAAGCATTCTCATTATTATCTCTCTCTCTCTCTCTATCTCTAGATCTCTTACTTTCTGTTTCTCTCTTTTTCTCTTTCAATCCTGTAAATGCAGCTTTTTGCGATTATTTTTCAGATTCTTATTTTTCATTTTCTTTTTCATTTCAATCACAGAACACACTACATTTATAAACCACACAGACATTTGTTGATTCCTATCACAATCATAAATGAGTATAACACCTTTGTTGTTCGTTAAATCGTTAAGATTTTTCAGTTAATGTTAATGGTTTACAAAAAAAAGTAATAATCAAGGTTTAACGTTCGACGCAGACACCAATCATAGACACCCGATTAGTCGCGTATCATCACAGCGACTTGCATCGTGGTAGACATGAAATTTTCCTTTTACCGGAGTTAGTTTGAAATCTTGTAGTGTATGAACAGCACTTGTTAGATAAGATCGTGTGCACATTGTAGAGACAAAAACTTGTAGTAAAATTACAAAAAATGTAGTATAACTTAACGTTAGAAATGCTGAGGGAAATGCTTAACATTAAAAGTGAACTGGTAAGAAAAAAATGATTATTTAAAATGTTTTAAAATAAATTATCACTAATTGGTTTGTTTTTGTCGATTTATCTAATACAATTATGTAATATGAAAATATTAAGCGCATTTCAAATAATAACCACTTTAGGCTTCAACCACCAGATGGCGAATACCTTTATCTGTAAATCTGCAAGTGGCAAAGTTAAAATCATTGAATGAGTCAAAGCACAGCTTTGACCATTGAATAATAAAATTATTTGACTTATAATTATTAAAAAATTACTACTGAAAATATGTTTAACTCATAATTTGTAAGGATTATGTAGTCATAAAAGTCATTAGATAGCAAAAAACAGGGAGCATTATGTGGTCCTAAAATATTGGAAAAAATATTACATCTTTTCTACGTAAATTTCCAGTTCTGATGACTTTAATACGTACAAAAAACTTTTTGTTCGTCAAAAACTATCCTTAAAATGTTAAGCATTTCTATTTAGGAACTTTGAATAATGTTTCTGTTATTATGAGAAAAAACTATATTTTTTGTAATAATCAAAAAGTACTTTTAGACTAGGAGCTGCACGATCCCGATAGTTACGTATAGTAAACAGGTTTTATAGGTAAATTAATTATTACCACACAGACTTCTAAAAATAATACTTATACTAATATAAAACAAAAAACAAAAACAAATTTCATGCTATGAAATTTTGTATGAGCTTTTGCAATTCAGCGCCATATCAAATTATATTTTATGAAAAATTATCTTTTCTGTATAAATATCCAGGAATGACTTTTAGCTAAAGTATTATATTTTTAAAAATTATTTGTAAAAATTAACTTCATACTTCTTAATGACAATTTACTGATACTCCTCGTTCTGATTTATTTCAAGCTAATAATTATTTTGACATATCAATGGCAATGTTTACTTTTTGGTAAAAATTTGGAATAAAAATTAAGAAATTTTCTTTACTACTATTTGCTGTGAATAGTTAAATCACTTATTTTTCTAAAGCCCGCTTTAGTTAATGAAAAAACGCGAAAATTTCTTTGGTAATGCTAAATTCGATCGTCACTATAATTTAGTTACAAGCATTTATTTTGAGGAGTATAGATGTGTCAAAAACAAGTGTTGTAAACATGTGAATTTGGACAAAAATAACTGCAATGACTATCTTCCCAATATAAAATCGATAATCTCTCAAATATTAATTGGCCCTAACTTTTAACCCCTGGAAAGCAGGCCCTTGGAGCGCGTCAACGTCCCCGGCACGCTCGCCCAGTCCGGTGCATCGTATGGATCACATGGACAGCCACAGTCGACGGTACGGAACCACGTCGCTGGACCAACGCTCGCGATCACCGTCCCCGATGACGAGCGGCCGCGGCGGTGGCGGCATCGGTCCCGGCGGACACCATCACTATCTTCATCAGCCGCACCAACACAGCTATCCGGTCCTGGTGACGCGCCGCATAAGCCAAGGACGCAGGCTTCCGCCCACGCCCAGCAAACCGTCGACGCTGCTGCTCAAGACGCCGGCGAACATCAATTTTCCTAAGCTGAGCGCGTCCCCGACACACGGCCCTCTGGCGGTGCAGCAGGGCGTCGTCTTACCACCGACCAATGGACAAATCGGTCCACCAATCTGTCCACTTAGTTTCGAGCAAGCTGTCGCTATGGGTAGAGGAGGCCGTATGCTACCCAGTCCTGTACCAAATGGCTACAAGCCTCAGGTAAGATTCCGAACAACGATCTGTTTTACCGACCATCGGTAAAGATGCGAGATCCTGACTTTATTGCGACTTTTTTCAGTCGAAATCGCGAACGGCGCGCACCAGGCACTCCGACAGTGACGACGACGACTGGTGCTAGCCCCGGTTGCAGTCTGGACCACACTGCCATCAGCGAACACCGGGCAACGTCGAGCCTTTCTCATCAACAGTTTCGCTGTAAATGACAGTAGTCCGCCCAACAATTCATTCGAGAAAATATATAATGTAAATAACCATGCGTGCGCATCTTTTTACACATACACACTAACACATTTAAAAACGGGCGGTTTTCTTGTTGGTAAGAGTGACGATACGGAGAAGCTTCCGATAGATTATTAGTCACGTTTACCAATACGTAAAATTATAAATAACTGTATAGGCTTTGAACTCAGAGGAACAAACTTGTGAAGCTGACAATTTTCATCCTGATTTTGTCCTTCAGAAATATACAGACTATATTTAACGTAGTTGTACTACTCAATAAGTAATGTAAAACTGATAATATAAGATTTATAACAACAGCCGGCTGAATCTATATTTGACGCGTTTCGCTTGACAGCCTGCGCTTATTATCTTAGCATATATGAGAAAATAGTTTTTAAGGAATAAACCTCCGACGAGTTCATTTTTCTATATGCGAATAAAAAAGGGACTAGATTAATGAAAATACGATCCTATAGAACATTTTATTACGAGCACGACCGATTGTACATATTACAAAACACTGAAATGTTTTTTCTTTTTCGTTATCGATATAATTGAAGAGTATAAAACGTGAAATGTTGTTACTATTATCATCGTGTGAATTAATAATATATAAATATACCGAATACACATATTATGATCACATGAAAAGATTAATTATTAGAACTCTTTCATTGTAAAAATTGTGACACTGAACATATAGTCAAGAGATTTTTCGTATTTTTTTCAATCTCGCTATAAATAATTAAGAACATGAACGAATACTTTTCACGTTACAAAAAAAATCATTAACATGCCATATATCTTATGTAATTTACATAAGCAAATTAATATGTATATCATTAAACTCAAGCAAAGTAAATAATAACTCGTTATTACGGTGTCATCCACCTCTTTTTATACGGATTATAATAAAAAAAGGAAATATAAATATAATAAACATTATAAAAAATATATCCCTCTACAGAACTAAAATGCCGAAGAAAGTAAAAAAAACGGATAAAGGAATGAGAATAACTGAATTTTAGCTTTTTAGAAGCCTAGTATGATTGCATGATTAGCGTTGCATTTCTCGCGTTCCTTCCGAACTGCCAAAATTTATTAAACGTCATTCATAAAATATAGAAGACAGTCGATTAAAAATTTACCGTGAATTTTGAAGTGCGTCAAATGCGAACGAGTCCACTGCGTGTGTAGAGATTTAATAGGTAATAAACACTATTCGCAGCCTTTCTACGCGAAAAAAAACATATGAATGAGATTCACTCGATTAAAAAAATTTATTAAGACCCACCTCTCGTGCAAACTTATGAGCATTCCATTTATCATGTCACGAGAAAAGTCTGATTTATTGATAATATTAGCTTACCGTAATATTATCTTATTGTAGATAATATTAGAAATTATCTGAATCGTAAAGTAAAATAATTTATTCTATCACGTAATTAAAAAAATATATAAAAATAAATACGAGGAGTTGCTTACAAATACGTAAATCTGATTATCATTAAAAATATAGGAAAATGAATTGCCTTTCGTCCGTTTTTATGTTGATGACGATCAGTTTTCAGTGTAAAAAACACTTATGAAAAAAAGATAATATTGATAATTGCACATCTTATCCCAGGTGGACAAGTACAACGCAATATTTTACATTATAAATTAATGAAAACAATTTTTTGCGCTATTTGTTAACATTTATCAATAAAAAGAAATTTATTCTTGTGTGTTAAAGATAATGTTTCATGTGGTATAGAATATTTATAATAAAATGTTTGGGTGGAATTTCCCCATTATTTACTACAAAAAAATTTTATTTAAAAGATTGTTTTGAAAAAATATTTAAAAAAATTATTAAACATTTAATGAATATTTATGAATGATATATTTGCTTTGGTTACTATTTTATTTTCATTTTTTATTTTAATTTTCTCGAATCGAAAACTGCCAATAAGTGTGAAATCAATTACTAATAAAAATTATATATTAAGTGCATCAAATTTTAAACATGAATAACGTCAAAATGCTCAGAAATATATTTAACATAACAACTTTTTTGGACTATTTTAAGTTAAATTAAAATTAAAAACGACTACCTTTTACTTAAATCGTTATAAACTCAAACTCTATAAGCCATTTCTAGTTTGTTATTGAATAAAATATTCATAAATAGTAAAAAAAAATCAATGCGAAACTGTTTTTATACTATTAGAACTCATTGAAAATTCACTAACCAATTAAGCAATTAATAAATTGTAAAAGAGACTCGTAAAATGTTCGTGTCACAGTGTGAAAATATACCGCTCTAGGATTCAAATCTTTTAAATTACATCATTAATGTAATATTTCTGTGATAAATATCATAATTTAAATTACAAAAAAATGAAGAAAATTGAATGTTGGAGCAGTGGACTTGATCATGTTCACGCTGAATTATTTATATAGTACATTGTAACCTACATCATCTATATTAAATAGTTATCGAATAAATAGAATTTATAAATTAAACAAAGAAATATATTTAAATTTTATTGTGAGTAATTGAATGTTATTACTACGTGAAAAATTGTATTTGTTATCTCATAATGACTTATTGTTAGGATCACCGTGTATTCAAGTGAATGAGAATATTAAATTACATCTATTATTATTAGAGTCTAAATGTAGGAATACTTCTTAGCATCCTCTCAATTTTCTAGCCAATTTTCATTTCAAGTTATACGTTAACATAAGCTTGATAAAAAAACAACATAATAATAAGTTAAATTAAACGATTAAATAATAACGGCATGAAACACGACCAAATTTTCTGATAGTGATGTCGTAAGAGAAATAAATGTCTAATATGATATAGTTTCATTAAAAATTAAGATCATAGTAAAAAAAAATCGTTTTGATTATTAATTAAAAAATCAGTTGAAATAACTTAATACGATAATAATTCATATTATTTTTTACTATTTTCATTTTGAAAATACAAAACTAGTTACAGTTCTTTTTAACTAATATTGGAAATGCGAAAAGGATGTTTAACATTAAAAATCGAATAAAATAAAAATAAAAAAGTCATTAATAAATGTAAAAAATATAATATTATTTTAAAATGAATGACAAGATATATTATACGTATTCTGTTAAAATGTGTCGCATGGACTTGATGAGCCAGCAACTTGTTATGGCTCAATTTAAAGTTTCATACTTTTACAAAATATAATCGACATCACTTCGATATAATCTATAAAAAAACTTTATCTCAATAATGTAAGATTAAATTTTTTTATCCATCAAAATATTCTCTACCAGTGCTCCTTTGAGTGTGATTAAGATGAGCGTGTGCCTGATAAAGATATTGATTTGTTCAAAAATGAAAATAACACGTTACACTTCTGTAAGAGATTAGATGAGTCGTTGTTTTTCGATTGGAAGGTATAAAATGTTGAAAAAGAGTTAAATATATGTAAACTATACGGTGATGGTTTGTAAAACCTTGTACGCTTGCATTGCCAATAAATGATAAATAATAATTATAAGCTTATACTTTCTGAAAATAAGTAACTATCAATGCCTTTCAAATTTATCGGTTCAAGGACATGATGTAACTATAACTATAATTTTCTTTTTTAATGAAATGATAAAATGACAAAAATATGAAGAAAATTTCGAAATTATTGTGTTAAAAAAAAGCATGTGAAGCTGAATGGTTTTGCAAGACCATAAATATATAATATAATATATTTGCAACACACAACGAAAAGTTGAAATTTCCTCAGATAATGACTGTATGTTCATGTTTATGCGTTGCCCATTCAAAAAAGGCCACATTTTGTATGCATGTAATGATGAGTATAAAAATAATACATAAAATGTTTGCAAAACCCTGCCATACACGACACACGGAACAAGTAATATTTATTTTAGCATTAAGAATGTTAAATATGAATGTTTGGATCATTAGTTCATTGCTATATATAACAGACTTAAATGTGAGAAAAAAATCTCGATGCGAGTATCATCGGAAAAAGCTTATATCAATGACATAAGACATATAGACTATTGGAAAGTTTATGGCAGCCGTTAAGAAAATGAAATCCATTGGTAATGGAATGTTTTGTTGTTATTTTTGATTAAGAATCAAAGTATTCTGGTAAAAAAAAGATTTTTTCATGAAAAACCCTCAGTAAAAATCTGTCATCTTGATCCCGTTATCGATGTAAAGTCATTGTATATTACTTATTAAATGTACATACGAATGTCAAATGATAATGACAACACACATTTTTCTTCATCTCAAACTAATGAAAGATTGTACCTTTATGTACTATACATACTAATAAAATCAATATTAATACGTGAATAAACACTGTACGAAAGATTTAAATTTTAAGTAATGTATAGAAAGATGAAATGATATTTGTTTGTGACGATTATAATCGGAGAAGATATTATGTGAATGTATGAAAGCGTCAATTGAAACACGCATAATCAAGTCATTAATGTTGAAATGTTTTCGAATAATAGATAACACAAAAAAGTAGAAAAAAATCATCATTTTCAGTCATACGGTTGTTAAATTTCAAATTCGTTTTTAATTTTTAGTTTCTGAACATAACATCTTAAAAATCAAACGCGGAACGACGTAAAAATCTTCACATATGTATGCAAGTGTGCAGTGTAAAAGTATAATACGATAAATCGTCATTTTCTTACAATCATGTAATAAACAGAGCTGTAAACAATTTTTTTCGAAATTGTATCAAATACAGACGAAAAAAGCGATTTATTTTTGAGGGGCAATAAAAATCGCACAAATGTACGTAAATGCAACAAAAAAGAAGGAAATAAGTTGCTACAGCTCTGGTTTATTAAAATTTACATGTACATGTATTCTAATGAGTTTGTGCGTGTTGGCGATGGCAACTCAATTGATGCATCACATTGAGAAAATAAAATTTTCAAGTATAAACGCAGTATGGGTCATGATTACCGAAGAAAATCTTATAAATATATACATAATTATAAATATAATTATAAATCGAAAAAAAAGATTATAAATACAAAAACTTAGTTAAATTTGCAAAACCTAGCATGTATTATCGTCGCTTCAAAATGCCCAATCATTACTCGCATTATTATACAAACAAACAAAAAATAAACAATTTCAAGTTCATTCTTTTTTTAAGAAGAAAAATAAACAATGTATGAAAAAAATCAAACAAAAGTATGTTCTTAATAAGTTTTTCATTCCCGATTCCTTCATTTAACCCAACCCAAAGTTTCTAAGACATAAAAGAGTTATTAAAATTGGACATATACTAATGAAAAATGTAACTTTTTTCAATATTTTATGACCATACGGCGCTTCATTTTTTTCTATTCAATAACCATTTTTAAACTTTAGAAAAGTCATTAGGCCGTTATCTTTGTCGTAAATTTTTACCAGGAAAGAAGTACAAGTGTATCAAACGAATAAGAAATAAAAAAAATCAGAACAATTTTTGAGAATTTTATTTCGATATTATAATGCTCTTTAGTAAATACAATGTGTAATTCATTTTGGTATACCTTCGTATTATGTAAACACCGTACTTTTTTTCTTAAACCATCACGGTGACCAATGATATAATTTTTTTCTAAATATATTATAATATAATATAATGTTGCATAAAACGTCGATTCAATATCCTTATCACATACGTATACGATTATTAATAAAAAAGGCTATATCAGCGGTATACCATAGAAAGATTGACTACATTGCACATCGTCGTATGTCATTTCTAGTTTACAAATCTTTTTTTCCTTAAAAATCGAGTGAAACACGCTAACGAAAAGAATATTCCGTTCTCGCATTATTTAGTTTAGAAGTGATTGCAGATTTTTTATCTTAAAAAAATCTCTGCTGCAAATACATATTGTTACATTTTTTTTTGTCATCTTATTTTCGTTTAAAAGGTTCGTTAGAGCCGCTTAGTGTATATTATATCATAAGGAACGGCCGTAGAATGATGCCGCTTCACAAGCGATCACATTCGCGGACGATCTTTTTCGTATACAATAACTGTGTGCCCTTTTCGTATACAAAGCTGTGCTTCGACGCACTTGTACTTATCGCTATAACATCAACGCCCCACGGTCAAATCTAAGTTCATTTTGTATAATTACAGTCTTACTCGAAATGTAAAATCATTAAGCAAACTTACATCTGTTAAAAAAGCTCAATATAAAATAGTCGTCGACTTAATTGTAAATCTATTTGCGTTGAATTATTTTTAATTTTTATAACAACCAACTGAAAACGATCTTGTCAATAACAGCGTTTGCAAGCTTCTATTTAATATGAAGTTCAATTTTTTTCGTACTTATAAGGAATGGATACAAATTGTTTCGTATAGACAATCACGATAAGTAAGTAAAATTCATAATAATCACAAATTCTATAATAATCCATGCAAGTAACAGCAAATTATTCGAACCAGCATAAAAATTCTAAATTATGTTTTTAAATTTATTTATTTGTATACATATATTTTTTGTTTGAAAATCGTATACTTTTATGGTATCGCCAGTTTCTCGTTCTAATTATCTTTTAAATTTTTAGTATTATCGGTTCTCTTACGCTAATTTTCACTTTATACCGTACAAGTAATTTCTTTGCGAGCAAAATCTCGCATGCAGATAAACCAAAATTAGGAATTAATTCAATACCTTTCAGCGTAGAGATATATGTACTGTGTACATATATAAATTCGTACATACATATGTGTATAAAGTTATGAACATTTTTAATTAGGTAAGAGTAAGATTAAAAAACAGTTTTTTCGTATACGTTCTTTCTCGATCCTTCTCCTTTTATCCAATTTCCAATGCACTTCATATGTACATAATAAATTTACTATTTGATTATTATTTTTTTATTTTTTTATTTAAAATTGCTCGCTTTTCTTTGGTAACAAGCAAGAGTTGATAATTTAAAAAAATTCGCCTGTGCTAGTTTCAGTGAAATCGAAGGATTCGAGAATATTTAAAGATTAATTAAATATAACTGTTTATAGTTCTATATTCTATGTAGTTCCAGGCCCTTTTATCAAAATTTTAATTTTAATACCTTACATTTATTTAGATATTCTCAATTTACTTTTCAAATTTATCGCTTTTTTATCAACGATTAAAATTTAAGATCACGAATGGTAAGGTGATCAAATTGCACGAGCGCAAATTTCAATTTTTTATTTTCAAGAGCAGTTGTTTTTTGTGTATTTTAAAATTTCTTTTGCTGTTCACAGATATTTGAAATATTTTCAATTGAATCTGCTTATAATTCATAGGCCTTCCTGTTTAAGGGCTTCAAGGTGACAGCTCCTGAAATTAAACGTCATGTTTGAAGGTATTAAGTATTAAAACCCACTTGTCAATTATTTAGCTCATGTAACTTGTGCAAACAATTCAAACGTGTTGAAATATATCATTTATAGAATATTTCAACTAATGAACAATTAGATTTTAATTTTTAAACTGTAGATCTATTCTTCTTCAACTATAGATCTCTTCGTAAATTGAAATTAAAAACAAACACTTATACATTTGTAAAAATTTATTATAAAATCTTAAGAATTTTAAATACAAATAAAAATTACTAACACAAATATAAAGAATATAAGGAATATGAAATAAAAATATAAAAAATATATATAATTATTTTTTTGCAAAATCGTATACTTTATTTGCACGTAAAACCAAAATACTATGTACTTTGATTATTACTCTATTTACTAATTACATGCAAAAATAAGATTACAAATAATAATTTTAAAAACTACAGTAAAAACTACAAATTTTAAGGTACAATAATTATAAGCTTGAATATGTGTGCAAAATAAAATAACCTAATAAAATTGTTATAATATACAACTGAAAAAATCAATTAAAAATACACATAGTAATATAAATGACAATAAGTATAGTTATAATAATAATTATAATATACGCATAACGACAAAAGGCACGAAACAAGTTTGATTAAAAAAAGTTAGAGAGTGAAAAATGGGCGCTCGTAAATTGTTTAGCAGCAAACTAGCGTATGTGATAGTAACTAATCCGTACGCGATGCTCTCTTCATCCTTATTCAATCATAAGGAATAGAGAGTCACCTAATATTAACATCTCACCTCTAATTATACATTTAATGTATATTAATCATATGATCCTGGATAAATTAAAATTAATTTGACTTTTTGTAAATATTATCGGGCAAGTAATAATAAATAACGTATGACGAGCATTCCAAACTGATGATTATAATTCGCTTTCAAAATTAAGTAATAAAATAATTTGCATGTCATGATCGACACATCTACAACAAGTTAAGAAATACAAATAAAGTACGTTCATCAATCACGCAATCATGATTCACTGTGTCAAGTTTTCATCACTGTTTCTTTTCTCTATTTTACATAGTCTATACTCGCGAACTTAGATTATACAAGATAAAACCTAAATTTACATAATATCAAAACATTAAAATATCAATCTGCATACAATTAAACTATGCATAATAATTGCGATACACGAAAAGAAAAAAGTCCTAAATTAAAAACGCGATAAGCAAATTAGCCACCATCGAACATGTGCGTATCTACAACGAATTTGTCTGACAAAAATCGCTGTTTTGAGAGCTTTTATCTGCGTGGTTTTCTGTTGTTTTCTTGATCTGAGTCCGAATCGGCAGAATCGACACCTTAATATGACTGATAATCTGATACGGTCTGATGGCCTTGATAATGCATAATCCAACCATCAGACATTGGCTTGCCCTGAGCCATTCATAGTTTTTTCATGTTGTTTTTTTTTTTCAGTACATCAACTCTGGTGGCTATTTGAGTTGTTACTAATATGATTTGCTCTAGGAGCATCTAGCAAGTGCTCAAGTTTTGCTATTTTCGCAGTACATACTATGCTGATATGTATTATTCACAATTGATTCTTTTTAATATGTAACAAACAACCCGAAGTGAACTATTGTTCATAAACTACAATATAAAATTTATCGTTATTCAAAATGGAGATTATGTATCAAATACTCGATCAACGTGCAAAAGTACATGCTAAAGCTTATATAAATTTTTTTGATTAATCGTAGTGTAAGACACATTTTTTTACGTATTTAGGCCGATGCAGAAATTCTTGCATAAAAATGCTTACTTTTAATAAAACAATAGTATCTTTTTCCTTCCATCATTTAAGTCTAGGCGTATAAATATTATTACTGTAAAATCTTATTGCACACTTTGTCAGTTTACAATACATTTTATCTAATATTTTTAAAATTATCGAACTGCTGAGATTGATTGAAAACTTCTAAACTATTTTTCGAGCACCCTTGAGATTTGAATCAGCATAAACAGAATCTATTGCACACGTTGTCTATCGTTTTTTTCTCTGTATATAAAGGACGCGATGAGAGATGTTTTATAACTTAAAGTAATGCGTGCTACATGCGAAGTAATTGTTGCGAGTGTACATGGTCGTTGCGTATTTTGTTTTTTTGCGCGTGTTTGCGAAGTTGGCAAACTCAAACTCGCTGGTCAATGTCCATTGCGAGTCACCGCTTGTTCCAGCTTCATCGGCGTTACAAAAGTTAAAATTTACATCTACCGTGGCGATTTCATACTTACTCCGTGCGGAAATTTGTGTCACTCAGTCACGTTACTGCAAATCGAATCATTGCTTGTTTATTTCATATTTTTTATACATTAAACAATTGGTTAGTTAATTTCAACCACTGTTAAATTCATTGCGAAAAATATTTTTATAAATTTAAAAATTCAGTATTTCATATGAAAAGAGTTTAATTTTAGAGTATTTAATTTTGTTATTCTAAGATTCAGAAATGAAAACTGATTTTATAACACTACGTGGCTAAATTTCACGTTTAAGGCTCGCTTTGTCGTGACTTAAGCTGCTCATTATTGCACCACGACGCTATTATGAGCACCTTATATCTCGCCAAAGGGGGCCTAAACGTGAATTTAGCACAGTGCTATAAAAAAATGTAAGATACTTATGACTGAAGTAGCCCATTCTCACCACGGCACTAGCCCCCTCGCTTCGCTCGGATGCTAACAGTGCCGTGCGAAAATGGCCTGCTTCAGTCACACGTATCATAATATACTATTTCATACGTTGGAAATACTACCTACAATATTTAAATTCACTAACAAAGTAACTTTTTCTGTGCATTTTGAGTGCCTGATTCTATTGATTTATTCAACAATTACTAGAATGAATTTAACTAGTCATCCGATAGATGAAATTCACCGCGTCTTCGTAATAATTTAACGAAATAATATTTACTTAGAAATCAATCGCACCAATGATAGAAGTGTTACGTCGAAATAATTGACATTAGATCAGATCAAATCATATAAGTTAATATTTTTGATACATATTCATTCAAAATAAATGAGATTGGACGGAGCAAAAATAAATTTACATGAATAATGCGTGCAAATTCATGCTCTACAGCAATTCATAAAAGGAGAAAATAAAATTATTAGAGTGCTATATTCTATTATAAAAGCTAAGTACGATAAAAATGCATCAATAGAAATTATGCCTGAAGCTGAGAAAAGTATTTGTTCAAGTTACATGTCTTTTCGAAACATTAATAGAAAAAAGAGAAAAAAGCCAGCACTACCGTTATAGTAGCCGATGAGTCTACTCATCATCGTAGTCATGGCGCTCCCTTGGATTATTTACCTGGTGCATTGGATCGTAACCCATTGAGCCGTCGTTGTAGCCTTGCGAGCCGTAATCACTGCCGTTGATGCCCATGCCGTATGCCATGTCTTGTGGCGCGCCCGGTGGCGCTGGCGACATCATGGGTGTCGGTGTGCCTTGGCTCGCGCCGCCCATACTGTACGGCGAGGCTCCTGCAAAAGCTGCTGTAGAAACAATCGCGGTGCTTACAACTCTCCGGAGAGGATGTGTTTTTTATTTTTTAAACAACTAAAGCTAATTATTCTTTTACCGAATGATTATGGTAAAAAAGTATGAAAAGCATAAAAATAGCAATAAATAAATAAACACCCTCGTCGAAGAAATAAAATTTCATGTTTGTGATAAATAATAAGTTTTGAAAGTGTAAAAAAAAAGTAAAAAAAATTGGTTTGTTTATGTTGCATAATAAAGTCTTTTATTCTAAAATAAACATTAAATTGAAGAACAGATCGTAGTTCAAATAACATACAAACGCACTGTTAAACCTTAAGCATCATCGATAAAAAGTAAAATTATTTATATACATGTAATGACTTTCTAAATTCAAACAGAATAAAGCTAATTGTAAAATTTGATAAAACGGCTTCGAGCTGTTTGAAACACGTTAATCTTTTTTTTACTAATTATCAATAATATCTTTTCACGAAATAGTACAAAGACACCGTAAAAGTAGTTCACGCATACGATATTATTTCCGATACAGAGGATTACAAAAAAAGTTGATACGCATGATTTTGACAAGGGACATAAATTTGTTTACTGAAAAGTTCAGTAGCACGAAAACACAAAATAAACTGAAAAATAAATATTCTTTTTCTAGCCTCAATATCATCAGTGATAATGAAAAGATAAGTTGTCATTATTGACTAAAATCAAAAGATCAAGTGCTTGTTCATGTTGTAAAGTTGTTGTGTGGTCGTGTAAATTAGTACGGTGAGTATTTTGACAGCTTACCGGCAGCTTTTTTAGCCGCATACAAGTTAGCTTCCTCTTGAGCTTTTCCTATATTCTTCTTGTATCGGATTCTCTTGTTGCCAAACCAATTGGAAACCTAAAAGAAAAATTCACAATTATACAATTTCTCGAGAGACGAAAAAGCGAGAGCACTCGCCGCGACAATGAAGGAGTTTCCAGCATACCTGACTGACTGTGATTCCACACTTTCTGGCGAGCTCTTCCTTGGCCTCTTCGCTCGGATACGGATTGCTTAGGTGTGAATAGAAGTACTCGTTGAGAATTTCCGACGCCTGCTTGCTGAAGTTTCGTCGCTTGCGTCTGGCGTCGAGGAAACGACTTCTGAGAATCATCACGGCCTCGCACGTCGATTGTTTCAGCTGCATCTGAATGCTGGAGAACTTTTTGTGTATAATTTGAACCATCCTCTCGATTTCCTTGGGAGTTATGGGTCGGGTGCGACTCTGTTCCTTCAACAGATTCATCACGTGGGTGGTAAACTCGTTGCAGGCCTGCGAAAGGAAAATTCACAAAATGAACATTTCAGCTCTCGAGTATTACGTGCAGTTTGGTGCGCAAATGAAACGGCTCTCGAGCATGTGAGGAACGCTTTATCGTGAGCAAGGGAGTACACGCGCAGAAAGTAATTTTCTCCGCACTCGTTAGTTAGTATTCGCATGGTGCCCGCCACCACGCGTGATTTTCGACGCTGCCTGCGTGTGTGCGTTATAACTCGAAGGGCGAGGATAAGGCAGGCGTCGTCCTGACTGGATTCCTAATTTCAGAGTAGATTCTATCTTTCGTGACTCTTTGGGCTCTACCGCCTATGTGTGTCTCGTACAAGTACGTAAGCGTACGAGAAATAAAATTGCACTTTAGTCATGTTTTTTTTTTCAACCCCCTACGACACAGGGGTGAAACGACGTGAGAAATAAAAAATTCAAGTCGAATTTTCTTCGCTCAAAAGTGCTTACCTGTTCATATTTTTCCAACTCTTGGTGGTAAATTTGGCGGATCTGCGCGAGTTTGGCTCGGTAATCCGAATGTTCGATGGCGTTGTCGGGCTGTCCAGGGGGTCCAGCAGCTGCGGCTGCCGCGGACACAGAGGCAGCAGCCCCAACGCCACCGCCCTTCTCGGGTCCGGCTACACCTTCGGCTATCAGCATGTTGTCCAGGCGCATCAATTGTGGATCTGGGGGCTCTTCCTCTTGCGTGTTTCTCAGCGACAGAACTGCAAAAAGAAAGAAAAGAGAATCGATCGATCAGTTGTTGTTGGCGTTGCAATTTCATCGAAAAAGAAAGAACAGGAGTGTGCATAATATAATATTTAAGAGCTGCGCGCTCTACGTGCAGAGTATAAGTTAGAGCGAGTAAAAAATCAATTTTTAGTTCATTCCCGTAGACGACTATGTACACCACTAACGACCCGGGGACTTTCTTATACGTGCGAGCGTCGTAACGCTTTTATCGCACTTTTACGGGCCGCGCAATGGAAACGACCGAGCCAGAACAGCTCCATAAAAGCTGCTGCCGTTGCTGCTGCTGCTGCTTCTGCTGCACCGACGAGCTTAACTCGGCGTCGCGCGACTGGATACGTGGAAAGTTAAATTTTTCAAATTATTACCAATTGAAATGGTGTACGCGCAATACGCGATAGTTTACTCTGTGGAGAATGTATGGTGCCCTCGAGCTACGACGTGGCAAAGAAAAAGGGGTGTATCGCGCGCACAGTGTCACATGCAGCACAAGGAAGGCGAGGGGGCAGACGAGAAAACGAGTTTAAGATATCTATAATGCAACATCAGTGGTGGCGCCACAATTACATTATAATCTAATCTCTTGAAATGAATCGCCTTCGCACGGAAAATATACGGGGGTCTACCTTGAATTTTTCACAGACGCACGAAACAAGCGAATGATTGTTTTTTTACCAACGCTCGTAATTCTTTTGAAAAATACGCGTGTGTATAGTGCGTTTCTCATTGAAGAATAAAAATAGTTGCAAAATTATTTCTACGTTCTTGCATCTCAATAGTCGCTTGATACCTCAACCGTAGCTGGTCGTTTTTAATCCAACTGCAAGACGCACGAGCTCTCGAATCCATCGTAATCTTGGTCTGTGTGCTCGACTCGAAGCTCGTATCAGCTGCGTAGGAGAGCTTGTGCGGCGCGCCGATAAATTATTGTCCGCGCGGAATAAAGAAAAAGATAAGCGCCTACAGCCTGTATGGAAATCTACTTATCTCTCTTTCTCGCTCGCTCTCGTACTCTCAATATATATGTGTATCTGTACTCGAGTATGTATGTGTGCATGCGAACGAAGAAAATCCAATATAAAATCGCAGCAAATACATAAAGCGCCTTTAATCTTGTGGCCTCGTAAATCATGGGATTCATACTCGCGAGTTGAAAAGCGCAACGAGCGGCAGAAGTAGTAGTAGAGGTGGAAGTAGCATAGTAGCTCGCGCGCCAGCTGCGCAAAACGAGCCAAGTAGTATGGTACATAGCCGGAAAAACGAGGATTGCTTTTGTATGAAATTCAAGGTACAACGAGAGAAGCTGCTCGTCCCGGCAGCTCTCGCTATCTATACCCGCAAGTTGAAGAACTTTTTGCAAACGAGAAGAGTTGCTGCGCTCATTTCCAAAAAGATTATTTTTCCCGCGCGGTTCGCGAAGAAAAAAAAGCTTCGTAAGCTGCAAGAGTTTTCTTTTCCGAACTGATAATAATAATATTGTATATATAGTCAAACTCGTAAAGAGAAAACGATATACAGAGCTCCGAAGTTCAATTTTTGTTGAATTTTATTCCCGATATAACACGAGTTCGGTGTATATTCGTTTCGTTTGTATTGTTTTGCCTTTGAACGAATCGAAATGTAAAATATCACCGAGGCCGCCTCGAGGGTGAGAGGACGCGACGACAGCGATACATGTATTTTATACAGAGAACGTGGATTTATACTGTAACACGCGCGAGACACGAAGCGCAGATAAAAATGCCAAGAAATAAGAACGATATTCCGAAATTGCAAAGTTTTCGATATACACAAAGCAACGATACGCTCGACGTTGCACACACACGCCCGGGGATTGCATGAAAGATAACAATCGAGGCAAAAAAATTTATAAAAAAAATATATATCCATTTCTGGGTATACGTATTTGTAAATCAAGAAAGCAATTTTTAGCGACGTGCATGCTTTTGCACCGTGTCGAGGACTTCGGGAATCGGGGATTTCTAGAGGTGTGTGTCGAAGTTTACGAGCGCAGAATCGACGCGAGTATTGTGTCTGCGCGTCATTTGTGGCACCGCGTCGTGGTCTTAAAGCTCAAAAAGTGACGTATTTCAAGTGTATACGACTTTATGCACGGTGTGATATTTTTTCCTTTTTTAAGATTACTCTTCACCCTCTTGCCATCTCAGGGGAGAGAGTATCACGTGTCGCGCGAAATAAAGCCGGAATATATGGAGCGTGTTTATACACACACACACACATGGTACTCGACAATTATTCAAGTACGCTTAACTCGAGCAGCTCGAGTGTGAAGTAAAAAAAAAAAGAAAAAGGAAAAGCAAAATAATAACAATAATAAAAGCACACGTATACGCGATATCTCGCTCGACATGTCAACTTGACTCTCTCTCTCAGCTATTCTCCTTGAAGTTATATAGCAGTCGCGTTTAATGAAAAGGCCTCTCTATGTGCGGCTGTGTGGCAGCAGCACACCCTTGCGGGAGCAACGAGACGCGTCGGAATGCGCGAAATACGACGGGAACGCGTGTCGTCGTCGTAGTCGTTCATGTTGGGGGCTCTCTCTCTCTCTCTCGAATAAGAGCAACAGCAGCTATTACATTTAATGTACGAGAAAAATGTAGTAGCTGGCTAGAGAGTGACGATGAAGTGAAAAAAAGAAAACAATTAGAAATATAAACGCGACGATTTTTCTCAATTGTACTGTTTCGTGAGCGATGGAAGAGAAGAGATACGCGATCAGCAACAGAGTAAAAAACGACCAACGCGGGGGAGGAAAAAACAGCCGGAAATAATGGTAAAAATAAAATCTATCGAATAAATAGTCGGATAGCGAGATAGAGAGGGAGAGTGAGAGCTTCGATGAAATGAGAATTCTTCGTACATTTTGCGCTCTGGCATTTTGACAATATACGGGTTTGTAGCAGACGCGCGCGGAGGGCTGTACGATATCGCAGAGAGAGTCGCACAGAACAGGTGCACGAAATGTCGGCTATGGTCGGCAAACAAAAGTGGACCCAATAAAATAGCTTCTGTTATTCTCTCTCTCTCCTCTCTTTCTGTCTTTCTCGCATTCGGGCGCTCGCGCGCAGGGGGTAGCGGCGGCTCACGTACAGTATAGATGGTACAGCCCATCGATGCGGCTAGACACGCTACTACACATCGTACATATACACAGCTACTAGCTGATGGCATTTTCAGATGTGTATCGTATATCTGCTTTGCGAGCTCGGCTATATGTTGCATCCTAAAAACAGTTAAATTTAAACAGCTCGCGTTGCAACGCAAAATCGACTGCGGAATCGCGTGCATGTGCACCCCGCGCGCACTACGGGTTTGTGTATACTCCTATATATATCGCCTCCACGCTGTATAATACTCTTTCCTATCTATAGTTATATATATAGATTCGGCTGGTGTAAAGTCATAGCGGGGGATGGTCCTTGCTTGTGTGTGCGCGTATATAGTAGCGCGGCTGAAACGCGTATTGATCGAGTGGCTGCTTGCAGGCTGCTATGGCGCGCGCTGCTCCGCTCTGCTATATACGATGCCGGCTGTTTGCTGCCATGCGCGCGGCGCCCTGCCTGCAAAGAGAGGAAAAGAGAGAGAGAGCAACGTACGTGAAAACTTGTTTGCCGCCCTCGCATATGTACACAAACACCACAACAAACGCATTTTTATACATTTGTGCGACAGTGCTATGCAGCAGCCGGCTATACCTCGCGGTCTGTGTTGCCTCGTTTGTTGCCACCCTCATTACATTACAGAAGCAACAGCGGGAGCAGTAGTCGCGGCTATTACGACGCGCTACCGACGATTGCTTGATTGCCTATTATTATATGCGCACAGTCGACTGCCGCGTTTTCAACCAAGGACAATATATTTAATCCTTCGGCTCGAGACTATATAGTGCCACGAATGGCAAATCTTGCGACTCGACTCCGATGTTGTGTCGTGAAAAGAAAAATGCATTTCAAGAGCAAGCCATTATATCGTACAGTATAAGGCTTTGTAGCGGCGGCCACGCGACAAAAGAGAGTCAAAGTCACACATCTGCCATGTAGAAATGTGTGTGGCAAGATTATTGTATGAAATCCCTATATCCAAATAACAATGCTCCTTCTATTCTACATTATACTAGCTAATGCAATTGTCAAGCGTAGCAATAGAAAATAATAGTACTATACACGCATAAAGCATTTTTTGGTCAATCCTGCCCATGGCGCAGAAAAAACTTGCAACGAGTCAAAAAAGCAAAGCTGCACTGCGTTTATGTATTATATTTATAAACTTATCTCACTCGCAACTTTTTTCCAACTTTTCGAATAAACAAGTCAAGGCGATACAATATGTTAGCGATGCATCTTGAGCGCAAGTATACATGGCGAACTTTTGAAATAAAAATATTCGAAATAATAAAAATAATTTCGAGTAGCGAATCGACGACCACGAAAATGTCGCATCGCTGGAGATGCAATAGATCCTTGCGGAGCTATCTTCCGGTTTCCTGCTGGGAGACATTCGTGCGTATACGGAATTCCGCTCGTGGAAGGAGAAAAATGGCGCGCAATGCACATGTCTCTTCTTCTTTTTTTTTTTCATATAATAATATATAACATACGCACGAAGCGAGTTTTGCAATATCGAAAATGGATTTTACGATTTCAGAAGAATTGGATTTCGCAGGCGTAAAGTATATTTTTGCCCGCGAAAGTTCGGGATACAATTTTCCGAGCCGCATGTGCGTGCGCAAGATGAGTCGATTATTTCTTCTTCGAACGAAAATATAGAGGAAAAAAAGAGTCGGGGTCTGCGCGTCGTTATATATCTATGCAAACTATCTAAGGAAATCCGGCGATTGTCCCACGCAGCAGTAATGAGATGTCTCATTTGACGTGGGCACGGAGAATACACACAAGAGCATACATGCGGTAGTAGACGTTGGAGGGGACAGCCGAGCGATATCGGAGCGATGCACGCATAGCAAATAAGACGCGTAAAAGCTCGAAGAGCGACGTCAAGAGGTAAAAAGCTCAGAGAAAGCTCGACGTCTCGTACGTATAACACGCACACGCTGACCTGGGATAAGGAAAATTCGCGGTCTTTTCTTATAAATATTGCAAAGCTCTCGCTAAGGATGGATGCGAAGGACAGAAGAAAAGGACAGGGCCGAATGAGATTTTTCTCTTTGCTTCAAACTCGAGCTTTTTTCTTTTTCCTTTTTCAGTCTGCGTATACGCGTGTGCTAGGAAACAGGCATCAGCTCCGCCACTCTTTTGGTGCCACAGTAGACATGCATTATGCATCATACGAGTATAAGCAGGAGCAGCAGCAACGTGTGCGAGCTAGCAGGCGACGTCGAGCGTAGGAATTTCAAATTTCCTACGTGTTTTCTGCTCTATGCCATATAGCTAGCGTAGCAGAGGTGGAACACAGTTTTCGAGAAAATATGCGCCTCGAAATGTTCCTGCATACGCGATGAGGGCAAATGCGACGATCGAATTTTTTTTGCTTTTCTTCTTTTTCTCCTTCTTCCAACGAGCAGCAGCAGCAGAGACAGTAAGACTAGTGGCGAATATTAATATAAGTCGAGGTCCGTTTTTATTTGAGAAATATCCTGATAAAAGTAAATATGCAGGACCTGTTGCTACGCTATGTGCAGGACAAGAGCGAGCGGCAAAAAAAGGGAAGGAGATTTTACGGTGTTTTTACGGTTGTCGCTGGTTTACTGTGTACTACAGTTGCGCTCGCTCGTCAAACGTATATGTACACATGTATTATAACATATACAGACACATGTTATGAAACTATATTATACGCTCGAGTTGGCCAATGCGGAATTGAGTGTTCACGAGGAGCAGGCTTATCAGGTCGAACGAATTGCCGAGGATCATTTTGTGATACTCGTCTTATATTATACAATATCCGAAATCTCTTTTCACGTCGAAAATTTTTATTCCTTTTTTTTCTCACCCTATGTACAGTATTTCGACATCCTGCGTATATAACGGGTAAAAAAAAAGTAAACAGATAAAATTTCAAGTGCAGAGGAAAAATTCAAAAGTCGGTCTGCTGTATACGTATAATACGGTAGAGCGCGCGCAGTCGTCCCTGCAACGCTTCATGAATTTTAATAAAAAAATTTTCCAACACAATACAGAGAGCGTGGAGCGCAGGAAGAGCAGATAGCATAATATGCATATAATATAAACTCGACTGCGGTGGTGGGCTCTTTTCAACGCGCCACTTTTGGACGGGCGCTCGGCAGTGGCGCGATAAATTTATCATTTTACACGGGCAATACTTGGCAAATGTATAATTGAGAATTCCAGAACAATTTTTCGACCGAGAAATAAATTCATGCAATATTTATAGAGAAGAGCTCTTCGTTTCCATCAACACTTTGACGCGGGCGACCCTCTTCTCGAAAATATACGCATACCCAACTTTCCAAGAAGTTCAGCGGTACAGCACGGCATCGAAGTATGGAGATATATCGAATTTGCATAACAATGCCATTACTATGGCCGAGAACGAAAGCCACCTGGAGAGTTCGATGGACCAATGGAGCGAATTTAAAAAAATATAAATAAAAATCATTCGTGTACGTATCTCGCTCGAGATCGATTTGACGGGCGGAAAATAAACGGGCATCCCAGAGCTCTCGGCGATAATGAATACAAAGAAAATCGTGGCAAAAAGTTGATTTCTTAAATTTAATCGAAAATTGATCCCCGCAAATGACGCTCGAAGCGCATGAATAATGCAGTAATATCATAACGCTGCTGCCATTCAAGTGTCGTTTACGTGCAGCAGCAGCATGCCCCGCGACATATATACAACATGCGTAATACCGCACCCGCGTGCGTGCATACTATACACATGGCAGCTCTTTATTCTATGTATGTACGGAGTATGCATCGAGAGGAGGAATCGCTGCCGAGCGACCACGTGAACGACGATCGTATTTATACAATCGGGCGTGCGTGTATAGATACGCGTTTTTTATGCAAATCATATCCCCTTGCGTGCCGCGAGTCGATCTGCATAGGCACAGCAGCAGCAGCAGCAGCAGCTCATGTATAGCTGGCGACGCTCAATCGAGCGTAAAGGAGAAGAAAACGAAGAGGTCGAAATTTTCATTTATACATACACACACGTATAAGCTTCGACGCTACACAACACGTACATAAATATTTAAGTTGGTGCTCGGAGTCAACGTTATAAAAGCTGAAATTCTCCAAAGGAGCAAAAATATATATTGTACGTACGTACGCGAAGCATTACTCTGTGCGTGGGGTGCAGTGCGCAATATATATACACAAACAGCGCAACGAGAGAAAGATAAGGGCTTCCTTTTAACTTCGATATATACTTCGTCGCAATCTCCATAGCATTACCATACGATTATTAAGGACTGCTGCTGCTGCTGCTTTTGCTGCTCAGCCCGAGAGAAGAGAGTCGAGCTCGGGCTCGAGCAAACGTCGTGGGCGCCGCAGGACAACGAAATGCCGCGCGCACGCAGACAAGAAAGACATAGCCGGTTTTTCGCCGCTGCGCGCGAGTATAATATGCACGAGCTTTTGCGACGTCGGAGTTATATATACAAGCGCGCTCCTTATATTTCGCATAAAACAAAAAGACGCGGGAAGATCTCGCGCCAACTTTTTAATTAGTTCATGCGATATTGCATATTTTGCGCGTACACCAACCGCACGACGACCACCATCAGCTAAACTGGATTTTATGAAAAGACAAAAAGAATTATCGGTAATTAACCGCGCCCGTTGGAGATTTATATAATAATAATAATATAAAAGAGCAAGCGTAATAAAATATCTGCTGTGGGCATTTTTCAGGGTATCGAGCGTAAACAACTGCGTCGTATACACCACGTTTATACACGCGGCCGAGAGCTTTGCTCTATCCGCGTGTGTGTGAGTACCTGCACATATAGATACAACACACAGCTACTCGCGCGCGGCGTGCTTTACGAGCTTATTTTACGAGATTTTTATGATATAACAACGCGCGCAGAAGCCGCGCGCGAGCTCGCACGCAGTTCCGAGGCTTTTTATCGCCTGTAACCTATGCTTTGTTAAATCTTTATGTGCCATGAGCTCTCTTCTCTCTCTTTATATATAGATAGAAAGGTTCAAAGGTACAGTAGTCGGGCAGTTCAATTGATGCGTGCGTATCATTCTCGAGAGAGGCGATTGATTGCCTTCGACGAAATTATGTATTATTATCGGATCCTTTGATGGGATTGCGCACTGATCCTTCATCCACCCTTGTTAGACAGGACGTTTGAAAATACCACGGAGTTAGTGGATGTTCTGCGTGATTTTTATTTTTGCCCTCGAGTTAGAATTCACCTTTATGATAAAATTACCAATAATACGAAAGCGAACGATGCAATAATATATTATATACGGATTACGATTACGACTAGAGAAACTCTATGCACCTAGTAAATATAGTGAGTAAATTTATGCACTGTGCGCGCACGTGAATTTCGCTTGATATGATATGTGGCTTCCGCAGAAGCTTGACAGCTTAAGTATCCACTTGGGCTAACTCTATTTTCGTTTTATGAAAATTGTGTCTCCTCCTGCATCCGATGGCAGGCAGTCAGCGCCGCGGTATATATACGTATACGCTCCAAGTGTCTCTGCGGATAGTCGTAATAGTCGCATGGCTGTATACTATGCACATCGCATCGAGTGCAGCGATCGAAATACCGTGACGACATCGCGAATTATAATTTTTATTTTCTCATTTCGTCGATATTATAATTTAATTGAAAATTTCCATCTCGAGGCGCGAGGATCGTCGAAGGACTAAACTTCAGCTCGAGGAGAGCGAAATGGTCGTGCGCGCAACTTCTTGAACGCGCGCGATTAACGCTGCAATTCCCCTTTCTTTCCTTTTCTCCTCTTCTTTCTATATAAAATTCGCCCAGCAGCAGCGGCTGTACGTACAAAAGGAATGTGCAGCGTGCATCGATTCATTCTCTTTCTTCGGGGTCGGCGGCTCGTTAGTCCCGCTCGCGAATGTATACGTATATGCTCGCACATGCACACACGCACACACACACTCATCGGTAGAAAAGTAGGAGGATGCGCGTTGCGCATACACACAACGTTGACTCTCGCGTTTACACGCAGACAAGCGAGAAGGAAAAAAAAGGTTTTTCGAGCCGGTTTACCTTGACTCTGCTGCTGCTGCTGCTATTGCTGTTGCTGCAGAGAGTCTGGAGACTGAGTTGCAGCAGTCGCAGCATCGCATCTGCATAGGGATCTCTTTCTTTCTTTCTCTCTCTCTCTCTCTCTCTCTCTCTCGTGCAGTTGGATTATATATTATAAGCTTAAACCTATAGATTCTCTTCTCACGATTAGCCGTGGTCTCCGTAAAAAGATTTTTTTCTCTCCAAGTCCCTTGCTTGTATATATTTTATATATAAAAAAAAAAGTCACGAGCAATGGGGGGAGGCGAAGCGTCGCGAATTCGGAGCACAGATCACCGTAAATTGCAAAATGTGCATCGAGCACACTTTTGTTTCGAATTTACTTTTCCAAATTAAATTTACTCTTCGATAAAAATTAGCGAATTTGTCACGTACGCACGTACACGGCCCGCTGACTCTATCGTTATCTCTCGGCTTTTGCTTGTTAAAAGCAGCTAGCGAATCAGCCCTTCGTCGTGCGATCGGCACGTTTTGTGTGCGCGCGATAGAGAAAGGGACACACACACACACCAGACGCTGACGTAAAATTACAAAAAAAACTGTTTGACTTTACTTCTATCTTCTTGTTTTTATGATTTACAACGATACATCCTAGCCCCGAGTGCGCAATATCGAGAGAGAGAGATAGAAAGTTCGGAGCCCCAGCGAATTTTCGTACGGCATTCAATTTTCGCGGGATTCTCGTAACAAGGAAATAGATTTAGAACTGGATCTCGGCCAAATTGAACGTGTGGATATTCGCTACCATCTCATAAGGCCTCGTGGATAGAGCTAGCACACATTTTTTTCCCAGCACGTGTACTTTCACCGTTGAAGTTTCGTTGTTAATCCGAAAAAGATCCTCCTACCATTTTACATCATACCTGACTCGTTTATTTTTAATCGTATGCACGCATGTGTTAATTAAGACGAATCAAAACCTGGTCTATACTATAGAAAACATGACCTTTATCGCCATTGCTCTCGGTGTATTACACGTCGCAACTGAGAAGAAAAAGAGACGAATAAGAAAAAACACACGGATACACAGAGAGCGATTCGAAGGCGGCAGCGGCTGCTCTCTTTGTTTTTCTGCGCTTGTTCCACGCGGGCGGCTAACGGAGGCAGCGGAAATTTATTATTAGAATACGGTCGAGTAAAATCCATCTATTAGGCATCCGAGCCAATGGGAAATACACATGTGTGTGCTGCCGTATGTATAAGTCACCGGCGACGAGGGCCGAAAACGTATTAGAGCGACACAACGAGAAAGAAGAGGCTTTGTCGACAAAAAGCCAAAGGATCATCCGCTGAAAATTGATCTTCGAGTCGATGCTCGTGTATCGTCTCTAGTGACTTTTTTTCTTTTCGGTCCAGAGCAGAGAATTATAAATCTCGAGGAGGTGTATTATATACGAGCGGACCGTGCTGAGAAGCGCAACAGCTCTTTGCGAGCTTTTTTCTCTCTTCTCGTTACTTTTCTCTCTCTCTCTCTCTTGTCTCGCCGATATGGGATGATCATAATTTTCTATTTTTACGAGCCCAGCGCGATATTGACGATCGGCACTTTCTGGCCGCGTAGCGATAAATTATCCAAGGCTTCTTACAACTTTTTCTTCCTCTTTCTCGTATATTAGCAGTGTCGACGGCGGCAGCGGTGCAGCGCGTTAATTCGAAAAATTGTGCAGCTCTCGGGCCTCTGCAGCCCATAAGCTGTAAGTACTTTTGACGCGTGTATAAACGGAGTAAAGAAGAAAAAAAAAGAGCAGACGAGACGTCGCGTGCTCGGCAGCTGAAATCGAGTCTTTCGTAACACGCGTCATGCGCTAGCTGCTGCTGTATACATATGTATCGAGAGATCTGCGCCTCTTACACGACGATATATCTATATCGCGTGCAGCACACATCCATTTATCATGAACCACGTGGATCTGTCCGAGTGTCCGTGTTGAGCCTGTACACAGCGGCAGTCTACGTCTATAAGTTGCTACGAGCCCGAGCGCGACTTCATCAAAAGTGAATTATTCATCTTCGCTCGTAGGATAGGCATAGGTCTATATATACGGAGCGAGACGAGCGTAGTAGAGTCCTTTTTTTCCCTGCCTCTCTCTTTTTTTCTCTCGGTCTCTCGCGCGCGCTGAGACAGAGAAAGTCCATACTATATATAGAGCTCACGGGCTATCCTTTCATGAATACAAACGCAAACGTATAAAAGGGGCGTGGTGCGTAAAGGACTACTTCGCACTAACTTCTCTCCCCTCGCGCGTACACTGCCTACCTACCCACACACACACATACACACACGCATACAATGGGAAACTGTGTGCAACAAACATAGTATAAGGACATAAGCTTGGCGCATAAACAAACGCAGGCCCTCGCTCGCGCACGTAATAAAGCTAGAGTCCCTCTTTAACGCTGTGTTTACAACGCAACGTAAAGAGGCAGTTTAAGGATTAATCGCGTTGCTCTCTTTAAAAGCGGCGCAGCTAATTTGCGCTCATTGTAGTCCCTCGGAGAACTAAACGGGGTGCGAGCGTAATATAAAAAAATTATACGATCATCGGTTTCTTCTCTCTTTCTCTCTAGGGATAGCGTGCCGAAATTTTCAATTCGTTCGTTGATTAGAGAACTCGCGGCCGGCGTGTAGAATAATAACAACAAGAAAGTCGGATGTGAGAGAAAGAGAGCAGCATAAATGGTTCTCTTCTTTTTATTTGGCCATTTAACGAGGTGCGAAATGTACACAGTCATTGGGAGATTCTCTCGGTTATGCGGTATTTACCTACTACTTATACACCCGCTAAGCATGTGTAATAAGTATGTATACAGCTTCTTATATGTATTATGGTTTCAAGAGATCATTATGCGACGAATTAATACGAGTCAATGATAAAGTATTTACCTGTTTTTTCCTTGATCTCGCACAGAACCGAAAACAGGGCTGGCTTCATTCTGTGACAGTTGAGCGTGTGTTTCCTGCATAATCAAGAACAGACAGAAAGAATGGGAATGTAAGCAATTATGTATAATCAAAAATTACACGAATGAAAGTTTTCTGAGTATTACGAAAAAAAGAAGAATTAATTTGCAAGCGTACAAGTTTTTCGAACGTTACACATAGGTCGTCGAACGAACGTGCGTCTAGACACTGTTTTTTTTTTGTACTGACCTGGCTTGCGCCTCGTCGAGACTCTGGTCTGTGATGTTCATGATCTGCTGGAGAATCTCGCTGATGTCCTGCTTGCGCGCTTCGACGCTCTGCTCGGGACCCTGACCGGCCTGGCCGTCGCCGACCTGGCCCATGTTGCCGTAAGCAGCGCTGTTCTGTCCAGCCTGTCCTTGGCCGCCCATAAGGCCTACGTTCGAGCCTCCGTGTTGCAGCATTATGTTGTTCGCGTGATGATTGTTGTCCTTGTCCATTCACGGATTTATATACCCTTCGTAATGTCTCTTGGCGCCACAAAAGACGTTCGTTCGCTGACTTTATCGTCTCAGGGAGAGATGACGACGACGATGATGCTGCTACTGGTCTGTTGGGGAGTCGAGGAAACCGAGCCCGAACCAAAACGCACTAAGGCTCGAGGGATCGTTGCGTGTATATATTTTTTTAATACACAGACACACGATGTGCACGACGCTCATGAACAAAATATATATGTAATCAAAGTAAAACTAAATAGCGTCGCTCGAGATAAAAGAACAGAAAGCACTCTCACACCCACAACACACTGTGTCCGGAGCACTGTTGTTATAGCCGACACTGATGAAACTTGTTCCTCTTCTACTCTTTATGACTCGCCTTTTGAGGTTATGGCAAGCCAGCGACTCGCCAACATCGGCACAGTACAGTAGACTTGTGTGCAAGTAGCTGTAGCTGTAGCAGCAGCAGCCGTACGTAGTAGCATCAGCAACGGCGACGGCGGTGCGCGCGGGCAAAGCGACGGCAACTCGGCAAGCAGCGGCGGCAGCAGCAGCTTCTCTCTCTCTCTCTCTCTTTGTCTTCTCGGATCTCTCCTTCGGACGACTGCAGTCCGCTGCTGCAGTTGTTGCAATGTATTAACGCACGAATACACACAGACACACCTTCGCGCACAAGTATACACGTACAAAGACGAATCTCCTTACTCACTCGCTCGAGAACTTTTCGAGGTATTATTATTATGTGTGCGTATATATATAGGGGTACTCACAACGCGGCGCCCCGTGCGAGTGTACGTGTGTTTACGCGTACACTTATTAAATGCGAGTACGCGCGGCGAGTCGATGAAATTTCGCAGCAGCAGCTTTTGGTGCTCTCCCCAGCGCGCTGTATCTTCGCGCGACGTTCTCTGCTGCGCTGCGCTGGATTGTGCGCGACTACGGCGGCGGCGGCTCTACACTAAAATACACGCACACACACACACACTGACTTATGCGCATCGGCAGCGCAATGAGTCCGTCTCTTTCTTTCTCGCGCTCTTTATGTCTCCTTCTCTTTTGCGCGCACACACATACACACACAGACACTCTGATTCCTCTCTGCTGCGAACGATGATTCTGTTTGCTGCTCCGAACTTCGCCTGCCGCTTCGCGCGCCTATGTCGTATATATAGACATGTCAGAATGTGTAGTCGCGTATATGCGTTTATACCGTGTTATTCCTTTACGCTACAGTATATATCGAGAGTACGTACCCCTCTTAAATATCGCGTATACTGTTTGTTGCCTTATACACTACATATATGTCGTATACACTGTGTATATAATGATACGTTCTCTCTCTTATATGCTCCGCAATTAATATATCGTATACATACAATGATTGTCAATCGTTGTGATTTTTCGCCAACGTGTTTACGTTGTTTTATAGCTATACTTTTATTATGGCACTTTAAATTATCACGTGTCCTGTCGATGATACGTAACAAAACACACGTTATAAGACAACAAACAAACAGTCAGCAGCAGCAGACTCGCTGCACTGTGTAGTAGTACAACAATGTGACGCACTGCACGCGAGCCTCCTAATATAAGTTAGCCAATAATATAACAGCGACAACTCGGCGATGCCTCCTTTTTACGTATATAAACAAACGAAATGTTCTCTCGCTCTCTTGGCGAACGATGACACGCTGTGCGCAGTGTATATGCACACGGGGAGAGAGAAGAAGGTAAAAAAAAAGTCGCGCCTTATTGTATATGCTGCGACTGTATCTGTCTGTGTGTGTGTAAGTATGTGCGGCAGCGTAAAAATCGCCCCGCTTGCTGCTCGCCGACGACTGGCCGCTGACTCTTGTGTACGCTGCACAGTGAACTCTCTGCGTGCATATATATAATCTGCGTACTTGTATGTACTGCGCTATATATAGTGTGCGCTGCTGCGTGTGTTCAGATGTATATGTGCAGCTCCGCGGAATCGTGTAGCGCAGCTCGACGCCGCCGTCGACCAATACCCATACACACGCGTATTCGTGTATCACGTACAGGCAAACGTGGTCATAAAAAGTCGGAGCAGCTCGAGACCGTCCACTCGACTCGATGCCGCTCGACACGCAGGAGGCAGAGACCTCTCGACATCAGTTCGGGCTCGCTTGGTAAACTTGCGCGTGTTCGAATGATTTTTTCAAATTTGATACAGATGGCGCTGGACGCGCATTTCGAGGGAAACTTGAATTTCAAAGTCGTGTCGACTAACTGACGCATTATAGAAAGAACCGGCGTTCTATTGTAAGATCTCCGAAACAGTGTAACACTGACCGTGTGAGTAGGGTGAACGACGACAATTGGATTTGAGTTTCCATCGAGTTGACGCAGTTCGATTCTGACCGTGAAAATACGAACGTAAACTCGAACGTGTGGTTGACTTTGTTTATAAAAATTTACCTGGCTGCTACGTGAACTCACCCGAGACTATTCTTGTTATCGGAGGAAAACAAACCGTCGACACTCGTTTATATTTACTCCAAAGGCGTCGAGACAACGATTTCTTTGTTCTTTCTTTGAAGAAAAAACCAACAAAGGTATTGATTAATTTAATTCTCTTCTAGAATTGTTTTATCAATAGTGATATTTTTATTAAAGTGGATATTTTATTACAAGCAACTACAAAATTTGTGATATTATTGAATGCTCAATTTTAATAATTGTTTATATTTTTCAGAATAAAAATGGAAGAATACGATAGATACATTTGTAAAGATATGAGAGGCTTGTACAGCCTAATATTCAAAAATACTAATAATATGAAAAAAGAAGAAATGCAAGAAATATTTTCAGAGTATGGACCTGTTGCTGAGATTAAAGCAGCAGGAGATACAAGAGGATATCACTTTATTCGATATCAAAACTTGGAAGAGGCTAAGTTGGCTATGATAGGTATGAAAGATCATTCCAAAATTAATTTGTTGCAACATGTTAAAAAAGATAAAAACAATGACAGAAATCGTCAAAACAACTCTTCTGGAAATAAAAACACAAAAGTACAAGATCAGGTTGGTCATAAGGAAAGCCAAAAATTTAATAAAGATTCAACTCCTAAGGTTCAAAATTCTGTTCCTTGGGAGGACTTTGGAAAAGATCTCTCGAAAGACTCTTCTGAAAATAAAAACTCAAAAGCACAAGATCAGATTCATCACCAAAGGAATCAAAAATTGAATAACAATTCAACTTCTAAGGTTCAAAATTCTGTTCCTTGGGAGAACTTTGGAAAAGATCTCTCGAAAGACTCTTCTGAAAATAAAAACTCAACAGCACAAGATCAGATTCATCACAAGGGGAACCAAAAATTGAATAACGAATCAACTCCTAGGATTCAAAATTCAGTTTCTTTGCAAAATGAAAAAGATAATGAACTTAATGATACAACAAGTACTACAACGAGTGTTCCATCCTTAAGAGAGGAGACTAAAAAAGTTACTACAAGACACAAGGATAAAAGTATACATGAAGATATTTCAATCGTTGATGAAGTTCCTGACCTTGTAGCATCTAACAAAAATATGCAAAAACCTATATTTTTAGATGCACAAGAAGTGATAGTTGGTAATATTCCAGATAAACATAGTAGTGCTTATATGTTGCATCTTTTCCAAAAGTGGACACCACTTGCAGTTACTAATATTTCAACAACAAAGAATAATATTAGATTCTGCAGAATATATTTAATGTCAGAAAAAGATGCTTGTGAAATTGAATCACGCTTTGATAAAATGGAATTGTTAGGTCAAAGATTAGTAGTTTTACGTCCTAATCAATTAATAAAAGAAAGTAGTTTTAAATTTTGTTAATGATGATATTTATTCATATCATCAATTCAATATTGTTATTTTGTACTCAAAGATTTATAAGTTTTGAAATTGAAACTTCATTAACCTAATCAAGTAGATTAAAACTAATCAATCAACAATTAAATTTTAATTTAATATTTAAAATTTAATAATCAATTCGTATTTATTTTTATAAAATTATTATGTATGTATTATTATATTAATAAGATTCAATTCAATTAATATAATGATTTACAATGATGAATTTAAAAATAATCCAGAGCAAAAAATATTATATTTTTTCAAATTGCAAATAAATAAATTTAATATCATTTTAAAATCGAATTTTTATCTCCCTTTTAAAAAATGTTCATCATTAAAAACTGTAAGATAGTTGCTGAGTGTTGCTCTTTCAGTAAATAATTTTGTGAGAGATTTTATGCACACGTGCACACCGGCGGCAGTTTGAATTGGTCTGCAAAGTACTGCGGACTTGACAGATACCTGTTGTATGTACAAATCCATTCTACAATCGTACGTTCGAAAGTCCACGTGTCGACTAATGAGTAATGAGTCTATAACTCTAATTAGACCATTGTCACATTAATTTTGTATTAACCCAATAGGTTGCGCTGTAATGAATGTATATTGTATAATGAATGAATGATGGAGTATGGAGTTGACTTCTAGTAATTCAGTGAGTGCTTGGCCAGGCAGTTGAACGCACCATTCTTCTCGGAGTTTTTGTACCGATTTTTTTCTATTTTTGGCGTTTGAGACTTGAGACTTTTGTCTGAATATTTCCCCATAGTTTTATTTTTTTTACAACACTCGTTGTGTCACGTCTACAGGATTCATCATACAGTTATATAGAGCGTAGGTTACGCTTGAACCCAACAAAAGAATAACGAAAATTCTGTAGTAAAACTTTTTTAATCAAAGTTGTCAACAATTGAAACAAAAGTAAGCTCTTTAATATTTGTACCGTTCGTTTATTTTACCGCGTAATTGTTAATAAAACTAATATAATTGCGTTAATTTTTGAATTCATGCGTGAATTATTTTATGGAGTGGATTTCTAATCTTGAATGTAATTGTCTTTTTTTTACTAACTTTTAAAAAACAGAATTATTTTTATTGCAGAGATCTAATAATCATGGTGGTAAATGATGATCTGTGGTATCAAGATGAAAAGAACAATTATTGGGTTCTATTTCCCAATAAATTTGCATTGGATGAAGAAGAAATTAGAAAAATATTTTCCAATTTTGGTACTGTAAGAGGTGTTAATAAAGCTGGTGATGAAAAAGGCCTTCGTTTTGTGAGATACAAAACCCAAGAAGAAGCAGTGAACGCTGTGCGTGGTTTAGAAAATCATCCAACGATACATTTGAAACCAAACAAAAACAAACATAAAGAAAAAATTAATGGAGGTTCAACAACTAATACAAACAATGAAGAGAGAAGTAATTTTTTCCACAGGAAAAGTGATAGAGCACAAAGAAATGTATTTGGTACTGAAAATGATAATCAATCAACTTGCAGTGGTTATACTGTTAGCTCAAAGATTCATTGCATGGATAATCAATCTGTTAAGAACAATTTTTCAAATCTATCATCTAAAAGTTTTGATAGTAATGAGAAAAATTTTTCATTTCAAAAAACAAATTTAACAGTGGCTAATAACTCACATCATGTTTCTCAATCTGTTACCAATATTGAGGACATTAATGATGTTCCAGACTTGGTCGTACACAAAAAGACGGGCTTGATACCTCAGAAAAAATTTTTTCCAGCTGGAGAAATAATTGTTGGTAATATACCAAAGGGTTATGGCAGTGCATACATGTTAGATTTGTTTAATCGATGGGAGCCACTAGCAGTTACAGACACATCATTAGCAGGAAATACTGATATTCGTTTTTGTCATGTTTACTTTAAGAGTGAAGCTGATACTAAAGAAATTGAAAAGTGTTATGATAATTATGTTTTAAGTAACAAAAAGTTAGTTGTTCTTCGTCCATCTCGGCTAATGGAAATAGCTCGCAACTAATTCTTACATTTAATGTATGTTATATAAAATGTAATTATTTCAAATAGACTTTTTAATTGAGCTTTTAAAATGTTCATAAAAATAATTTTATAAATTCTTAGGTGACAAACTTTTCTATTTTTATAAAATATGGCTTTTTATATCCTTCAATTGAAACATCATTATGTAAATTTAATTTTTGTATGTTACTATTTTAGTTTAAATTTAAATGTATTACAGATGTGCTTTAAAATTAAAAACTAAAATAATTTAAAAACTTTTTTTTAATTTATTAGCTCCTTTATAATAATAAAAGTAAGTTGGAATTGAGTTACAAGTGTGCAATTCTCATTAAAAAGAGACTGGTCTAGCATACAGAGAACTTTTGGAGATAATGCTCATTTTCTTTCATTTCAAGCATAAAAAAATGTTTTTTGTCTGTACAAAAGAAAAAAATCTCTGTTTTGCAAGATGATTAGTGTCCTTTCAATAATCTTACAAACAAGAAAATAGAACCACACATGATATAAGTGTCAAATTGTACCTCATTACGATCAAAACAAATTATTTACATGCATTTTAGAAACCTTGTTGGTACCTCCTTCTGTGACCTTTGCCACTCATGAGCTGCTTTGTGCTGTCTATTTTTCTTCATACACAACACACATTGATCAAAAGCAATATATATTTTTATTACAGAATGATTTCGATCTTTTACTTAAATCGTTTACTAAAAATTTAAAGTAAAATAGCAGAAGGAGTCCTAAATCAAAATCAATAGAGTAATTTTTCGGCATTCAATTATTTTCGAGCAAAAGAACTTGTTTACACGTAGTGTCTGCGTCAATTCTATACATTTTGAGTACATTTTTATAGAACAAATTCATCATAATAAAATGTAATTTATTATTTTACTTTGTATAATTATTATTATTTAACTGAAATAACTTATCAAGCGTTTTTGAAAAACTTCCCAAAGTCCAGAAAAAATAATAACCTAAAATTTATTTTAAAAGAATAAAATTATGAAAAACTTTCTTGTGTTTTTCTTTTCTCATCTATTTATATTGATCACGAATTACACATTTTTATAAGCTTACAAGTTATTTACTCAAATTCAAATTCTCGCGCTTTTTGTCGACTCAGCATGCTGCGCAGTAAGTCAGTGACAGACGGTGAGCCTCATGCAGCCGCCGCAATCCGCATGTTCTTGCCTCTTACCGCAACACCGAACGACCGCTGCGTATTGCTTTTACGGTAGTTTCACGTGTTGATAATATTTATTAGTAACAAACATGAAGATTGACAAGAAGTTGGACTTCAAGACGCTGAAAAAACAGCTTGCAGAGGAGGATGCATTCATATCGAATATATTTTCAAAAATGCCAATTCCAGGTGCCGAGCTCGGTAAGTAATCATTCGTTCTCTAACCTACATACTTAGATGCATACAGTTGATTGACATGTATAAATAACATGTATTGTTTAATTTGCAGCGGTCCAGAATGGTCATGAAGAAGATTTTCCTTTCGAAGGTTCCGACGAAGAATCTGAGGAAAAACCAAACAACAATCACAATGGTAAGTTTAATATAACTTTGAATTAATAATTTGATTAATAATTTTCGAGAATTTAACAATTAAAATTATTACTTATAGACGTGAAAGATAAAAAAGTAGACAGAGCCCAAACAATTCAAGAACTGCGTGGAAAGCTAGAGGACATGAAAAATAAAGTGTTAGTTCACAAAGACAAACTTCTGAAAAAGGGTTTGAAAAAGAAAATCAAAAAACAAGAAAAATTAGCTCAAAGAAAGCTTGCCAGACTAGAGGCTGCATCTGCAAAGAAAACTGTCAGCATAAAGGAAGAAAATGGTATTAAGGAAGAAGCTCCTAAACCAGCATCCAAACCAAAACCAATATTCAATGCCCAAGGCAATATGGTTTTCAGCAAATTTGACTTCCAAGAATTCGGATCTGAAAAGAAGTCTAACAAAGGTGAAAAAGATCCAAAGAAAATTTTGAAAAAAATTGAAGAAACAAAGAATAAAGTGAAAGAATTGGAAAAAGCTGGTGAAATTGGTAAAGCTCAGGAAATAAAAGAAAAAATGGCGTGGCAGTCAGCTTTAGCTAAAGCAAGTGGAGAAAAGGTGTGTATAATTTCTATTTAAGCCCATTTATTCTTCACTTTTTTGATGGCACTGCGCGTCGATACTTTCTTTATTACTTCTATAGATGCATAGAATGATATTTTTGATCCAAAACGCTCATATAATGTTTTTATTTACAGGTAAAAGATGACCCAGAATTATTGAAGAAAACAATTAAAAGAAAAGAGCATCAGAAAAAGAGTAGTGCTAAAAAATGGGAAGCCAGAAAAGAAGCTGTTGAAAGAGGTATTCAACAGAGACAAGACACAAGAAAAGAAAACATAATGAAACGCAAAAAAGATGTGAAGATGGGCAAAATGAAGAAAGCAGCTAAGAGAGGACGTGTTATACCTGGATTTTAGAAATTGATAGCAGCGATCTTAAAGGTCATCAATTTGTAAATAGCTTCTTAAAGTAATCTAATAAATAATTTAATTTTGAATATACTTTTTTGTTAATTTTAAAATTAAAGTTAAAAATCATATAACGAATATAAAGAACTTGACTAAAAATATTAAAATTGTATTTTTAGTTCAGCATTTTCTAGCTTTTTCCGGCAATCAAATATCTCAAACATGTGGAAGCTCAAAACTTGTAAATAATATGTGCGTACTTGTAAATAGTGTTTTATATGCGTTTTGATAACGAACAATTGTTTTTTTTTAAATATTTATACATTATGGGGTATATAAAAAAACGTTCTTTCTTTATGTATTAAAAAAAAAAAAAAAATAGGCACTTTTACATGTATCTAGTAAAAAGAATTTTATAAAGTATCAATATATTGATAATTAATGAATGACTAAATTATTTCACAAGTCAAAAGCACACTGACCTTACGTTATCTCACTTTATCATTCTGATTGTTTCGACACATAAAGTCGATTTTGAACTATTCTTTTTCCTTGTACTTCAAAAACTTTTGGTAAGATTCATAATAAAAGAACATGGGCTTACTTTAAAAAGTTGGAAAAAGTTCCAGCAGATGGTAGCAGTGACGCCCGAGTCACCGTTAATTCGAATTATAGCGCGCACACGCGCGGCTTTGATAAAAATCGTTCCTCGCGTCGCGAACTTGTACAGATTTCATTTTTTCGGTGTGAAAAATTGCTGCTCTCTCTCCCTTGCGTTCAGCGTGGATGCGGGACGTGTACCCATGTCAAGTGCCACGTTTGTTTTATTATTCATTCGTTTGCTCGCCCTTGGGGGAATATATACGCCACGCCATAAACTTATGAATTATTCGCCACGAAAAAGCCCGATGTTCTACTTGCGCGTGCGAGAGAGAGAGAGAAAAGAAAGAAAGAGCTGGGAGTGTTGTTTTGTCTTTTGAGAACTCAATGATCCTGTGCTGCAAACCGAATGAAGACCGCAATATAAGACATTTGTCAAGCTGCCAAAGGCCCGGAGATTCAATGCAGCAGAAAGCTCGACGAGGCAACAAATGTGTGTCTCTCTCTCGCTGCACATTGAGCGCGATAATAATCTGACGAATGGGCTACAAGTGGCTGTAGCAGCAACAAAAAACAAGATCAAACGGATGGGTATTATCGTGTGCATAATCCAAAAGACAAGGCGGCTCCGCGACCTCGATCGAGCTTCTACTACATACACAATATACACACAAGGTAATTCAGAGTTCAATCGCCGCGTATCATTATTACGTGTATGTCCCGCGTGACGCGCGTATTATGATCGGCGAGCTGTGTGCGCCAAGGAGATTGTTTTGTACGATTATACACATGCCTGATTACGCACGGTAAGTCGCGTATTATGACGGGGCCCGATCAGCCCGACACCTACTTATCACGAATCCGCGCGCTGCTTATAAGATATAGTTGTGCGTCGCTCGCGCCGCAACTTATTTTGGCGACAATTGTCTGCACTCGAGATACAGACAGACACAGACAAAGATAGAGAGAGAGAGAGATGGGACCAACGATATCGCGTCGATTCGAACGCGCGATCAGTGCAAGTAGTTGTAAGCCCACTCGGCTCGCGATTTCACAAAAGCCGCGCGAGACATCGTCGTCGTCGTCGTCGACGTGCCGCGGTTAAAGATTGTTTTCTTCTTCCACAGGCAGTTTTACCATCCAAAAACAAAAAACTTTTTCTCCATCCTCTCTTTTTCGGTGCGCGGCCGCGAATACGTTACAGTTTTTCTGTATGATATTCGTGCATGACACTTGGTGTTTTCCGTGATACGTTATTCAGTGAATGCATTAAAAGTGTATGTGTGTGTACGAAGTCGCTGGATATAGGCGAGTTGTTTGTTTTGCTCTCGTTTTCGCTGATATATAATATCAGCTGCGATATCGAATATTCAACGTAAGTATACTTACATCGACGATACACGCTCATCTCAGTATCGGTATACTATAATAATCATACCCATTAACGTTTGTATATTATATTCATTGCGGTGAAGATGCTTCGCGGTGTGTGCGCTGTACCGGCACACACTTCCAGAGTAAAATCCAACTCCGAATAAGATCATCAATTCCGTACCGAGAGTTCAATCGACTTTCGCGATTTACATACTCGTATTTATACGTATCGATTCGGTGCGCGATAAAAGAGTTGCTTTGAGACGGGGTTCCTGTATGTGTATGTGTACGTAAGAAAAATTCAAGTTCGAAAAACGGGAGAAGGTCACGGAAACGACGTATACAATCGCCTGCGCCAGTAGTATAGATAATATATACGATTGTGTGTAGCATCCAATCGTCCGCTTAGCTTAGCCGCTTAGCTGCTGCTACTTCGCGGAGTCAACTCGAATAAGAAGTCGGAGCACAATGCCGGTGGTACGTACGCGTGCTCGTCGTGCTGCAGCTAGATCTAAACTCGGCTTTTATACAAGTATATGTACACACGTATTCATACGCGGACACAGAAAAGAGTAAGAGGATAGGGCAAACAGCAGCAGCAGCACGTTGCAGAGTGCAGTCAGTGCGCGCGGTATACAGTGAGAGTATACTCGCGGGGCTGCTCTTGCAGTTAGGATATGTAAGCTAAGCTGCTGCACACGCTGCTGGTCCTCTATATAATGTGCAATATGCCTATATGTATATAGCGTATGTATAGAGAGTATAAGCGCGAGTCGGTCGGTCGAGTCGGGTGGGTGGTATAAGAGAGCCCAAGCAGCAGCCAGCAGCATTGAGGCAGCCACAGAGCAGCACAGAGCCAAGCAGTGCCACAGTATTAAGCGCGCGATCCGTAAGGTGGGAGGTGGGTATAGCAGCAGCAGCAAGTACAGACACTGTATATACCTATGTATAGACGCACACAAGTATAGAGAGAGGAGTATATAGCACGAGCCCACGAGTCTGCTGTCGTACTCGCATGCAGGGCAGTATACAACACGCCGCCTGCCCGGCCATAACAACACGAGCCGTAGCAGCAGCACCAATACACGCGCAAAAGTCAGTCCGAAAGTTTCTGCAGCTGCTATTGTCGTGTCAGGCTGCAGCGCGACAAAATATACAGTAGAATATAGTGCATCATCGCTGTTCTGTGTTTATATACATACATTTGTACACCGCGACGCATTTGAAAATTGCACTGCTCTATGCAGCGTGTCTGTGCTTCAATTATAACATAGGCCTACTATAAGCTTGCGGTATTATATGTGTGCAAGCGGTTGCTATAGACGCGCCGCGATGATCGATTTACATCGTTCTGGCCTGTCGATGCAACAACGGCTGACGATCAGCCAATAAAACCTGCGCGGGGACACGATTATCTTATAAACGGAGCGCGCGAGTCGATTGCCGCAGGTTTTGACACTCGATGCCGACGCTACCAACATGTCCCATCGTCTTCTCTGCAGCTCCAAAGCTGACAGCAGGACCATCGACGATCAGCAGCAGCAACAGCAGCAGGAGCAACAGTTAGGTAACGAGGCGCGACTGAATTTCAATTGCATCCCAGCGCAGTAGTGGTGACCATCGTCATCCTTCTGCTACTACGCTAAAACGCGATACCGCTATCATATGATATACGCATGCGAACATCATCAACCTCCACCTTATGCTCCGTCAGCAGCTGATTATATTTTGTTGTACTGCAAGTAGATTCGTTGTTTATGCTTTAATGCGTGTTACATGTGGATGCGTGTGTGTGCAAGCGCCGTTCTAAATCAGCAGTGACTGCATGCGTGTGTGCATTATTACCTGGCGCACACATATCCGTATTATATACAGCAGGCCAGATCCAGTGGCGCGACCACCAGTAGCAGCAGCCACGTATGTGTGCAGTCGACTATATATATACGCATGCTGCAGCTTGCAAACCTACAACAGCAGCGGTATAACGGAGGATAAATTTTCGTTTCTTGAATTAACGAATATATCGGTACATAACGATATACACCGATATCCATCGAGAGTCATGCTCGTCGTTGCTTGATTATCGAGAGCAGCAGCAGCAGCAGCAGCAGCAACACAAGTCGTCGCGAGAAAGGTGGAACGCGGCGAGCGCGAGTGTCACACAGTGTACTACACGTCTATATTTGGGGAAGGGTAAAATAAAAAGAAAATAAATAAAAACAACGACGACAGTCACGACGACGACGAGGGGCGACATCAATAGCCTTTTTCGCGTCGTCCGCGCAAGACTGTCTCTTTCTCGGTAATACGGAGTTGGCGCTCCTCCGTATATTATATGTGTTTGGTGTCTTGTTGTGCTACGTGTGTTTATCTCTGTGTGTAACATGTAGATGTATCTGTGTATTATTATATGTGTTGCTCCGATTATAAAAATCCGCAGACTGCAGCTGTAATAGAGACAATAGCCATCGCAGGTAACGATAACAATTGATGTTGATTTTTGTTTACAGTATTTGTTTGTTTCTTTTTGTTCTTTTTATTTTGTTTTTTTTGCAAGCGTTCAAATATCCAAGACTGCTCTTATAACAGCCATTATAATTTTTTAATGCCCATATTCTATTATATACCCGAACGAATGCGACTCTGAAAGCAGCATTATACATAGAACGCGTAACGCGATGTGCTCGCGCGATATTTATACACATTATATTATAAATGTGTTGTAGGTATAAGCGGCTCGTTGTTGCATGCGTGCCGTCGTACGTGCATGTGCAGCAGTGCAGTGTGTTGTACTTGAAATGGAAGAGAGAGAGAGAGAAAGAAAAAATTGGAAAGACACAGAGCGAAAGAAATACGCGCGCGCGTGTGTATATATATAGAATTGCAGTGCCTGACTCGCTGCACACGCAGCACAGAGAGTAGTAGTAGAGTAAAGGAGCGAGCGAGAAGGGCGAGAAAAAGGAGGGGGAATCGCACGCCTAGGGCACGATATATATACGCGCGCAGGTACACATTATATACACCGCGAATATATTATACGCATGTGTGTGTGTGTGTGCGTTAGGCTGTATACACGCGCATTACACCTGCGAAAACCGAAGCGAACTCGTGACTGTTGGCCGAGCAGCCGCTTATAATAATGCGTTTGTGTGCGTAGTGCATGTGCGTGTGCTACACCATGCTCACGAGCCAGCAAGCAGGCAGGCGCACAGGTATTGTGGTATGAAATAACGCGTGGCGCGAGCGGCTCTCTGCTGCTCTCTTATCGCGATCTGTTCTCTACCTTATACCTATGTGTGTATATGGAAAAGGCACGAGGTGGCGGTTTGGGCGCATAAATAGCCGTGGAAGGTTGACTCCGAATTATAAGTGTGCAGCTGCGCGAAATAATACGTGGATTTTCGGATAGATATAACATTGGATAACGCGGATGTATTCTTGAACCTCCGCTAATACTGTCGAGGTATCAAGTACATACGGCATCGCGGGGGTTTTTCAGCTGTTATTACAAGAGCGACTGCGAGGATCGTGTCAGTGCAGGTATTACGGACGCAACTATAAGTGTTGGTCTGTCTATGTTTGTGTGTGTACGCCGATCGCAACTCTTTCCTTTCTGTGCTGCAGCAGCAGCGGCAGCGGAGAGCTCGGGCAAACTCTGCGCGCTACAGAGCCTTTCTTCTCTCTCGCTCGCTCGCTCGCTGTTGCTGCTGCTCGAACACGACTCTATGTAGTGTACACACACACACACATGTACATGTACACGAGCTACGGAGCAGCGCGAGTAAGAGAGACTGCACATACAGTCGCGCGAGGTACTCCTTTCGCCTTATGCCGTGTTGCACGAGGCTCTTATGCACCGGAGCTCCGTATAGTAGTAGTAGTAGAGTCGGACGGTACATTGCAACGATCCTCTTGCTCAGCGTCGCGCGAAGAGACCACCGAACGGTACCGGCTCTCTTTCTCTCTCTCTCTCTCTCTCTCTCTTTCCCATGCACTGCTGCTGCTGCTGCTGCTGCTGCTGCTGCAGGGGTCTTATCGTTTCTGCACACTCCGTATATATAAACTCTGTGCTGCAGTGCCGCAGTGCCTGCTATATGCAATGGAGAACTTCTCGTCCGGCCGGTCGTGAAACCGCAGCAGCAGCAACAGCAGGCGCTGCACCTCTCCTCTATATATATATATATATACCTATATACTACATATCGTGAGCTGCTGCACTCGGTGCGCCAAGCGCGGCTCTGCACTCGCGCCTCGCAACTCGCAAAAGCAGGCCCCGCAACAACGAGAAGAACCAGTCGTTGTTCCAGCTCTCCGTAACTGTGTGTGTGTGTGTGAGCGAGCATATCTCTCTTTCTCTCTCTCTTTCTCTCCTTGGTGTGCATATACTGCAGTGTGCACCTCTATTCACCTCCACACACACAAACACACAGACAGAGCGGAGCTACTCGACGGGCCTTGCGCGCCGTGCACTGTGTTTTGCCGCTGTGTTGCCGCTCTGCGATGCGCCACACACTCTTTTGCCTTGTGCCTTATAGCCTGCGATGGCTCGGCTCGCGTGCAGTTATAATACTCCTTCTTCCTTCCTTTTTAGGGCTCTTTTTGCGCGGCGCTCGCGCAGCTCCGTGTCTACTACTACTACTACGTACCGAACGGTTCGCAGCGGCGGCAGCGAAGCGTAATATGCGCATCGATTTATGAACTCCACTTTGACAGTGTTTATATTTGGATCGCGCACACATAAGATCGTAACCGATTACATAATGCACGCAGCAATGCGATCACGAGACCTTGCGTAGCACAGCTCGGCTGCAGTAGCATAAGGTCCTTTTCTTTTATACCCTCTGCGCCCCAATGCGATTACATTGTGCAGCAACGAGCTTATCTATTCCATTATCGTATTAGTAATAGTCTTCTTGTCGACGCAAATGAACCGATCGGCGGTTTCCCCGGCAGCTCAGCTCCTCTTTGGCCCAATAATATTAGATCGATCCCTGCACGCGTATATAAGTAGACTACATCCTTCTCGCTTCAGCACCTGTAGCAGCTTCGATCCTTCCCGGATTGCGATTAAAAATTCATGCGCGTGATAAGGACGAGAATACGATATAGAGAGAGAGAGTCGGATATATATCGCGAGTCTCTTGCGTCATACACGTCCTCGAGTCCTTCTTCGGCTGCTCCATCCGTGCAGTTGTGTATTAAATTATATATAATACGTACGTGTGCGCGACCTATCGTCTTGGGACGCTACTCGCGAAACACTTGAAAATTTCGTATACCGTTATTAGCGTGCTATAACACGAGAACAGTCATCGAGAGCATAGAACTTGTTGTGGCCTCTTGTGTGTGTGTGTGTGTGTGTGTGCAGAATTGCCGCATTATAACAAAAGCCAAGTCGCGAGGAGGCACATGCACGCATACATGATAAACGCACGTAGAGCCAGCTAGCATACGGCTTTCTGCTGCGGAGAGCGTTATACCATACATATTTAATGTACGTATACAACACCTGGTGTTTTCGTTCCGTCATGCACGATGCACATTACTGGTATATATACGTTATAATATGGATATAGAGGCGACGCGCGTAAAACAAAAAGTCGACCGGGGTCCACTCGAGATACTTAATATATTATATAGCTTTGACGATGGCTCGACTCTGCAGCTCGACTCTCACAAGTATCGCGTCTTCATTTTCCGCCTTTATATACGCACACGCATATATAGCTTGTATGGCACTCTCTTTCTTTCTCTCTCTCTCTTGCTGCTATGCACGGACATTTGAGAATCGATCGCGAGGCTCGTCGTCGTCGTTGCGTCGGTGCTGTGCTGTGCAGGGGGGGAGGGCGGGTGGTGCGTAATGCGTATCCGCTAGCACAACCCGACCCTCTCTCGGATACCTTCTGCGCAGCACACCATGGCTGGGATATTGTTGCCTCAAACATTAATCCAAACGAGCGCGTCGAGAGAGCGAGATGCGATTTCTTCGCTGTTGCGCGAGGGAGAGAGAGAGGAGAGCAGCAATATGCAGGTAAAATAGCAGATATATATAAGAGACAGCCTTGGTCGTCGTCGTCGTCGTCTTCTCTCGTCGAGTCATTATTCCTTCGATTAACAAAGATATCCGATAATGATCCTCGGCATATCGACCGCCACCACCGCCGCCCTGCAATTGTGACACGCATCGCGTACTATACACATAGGTATATAAAAACTTGAAAGCTCGCGATGGAAATATAATACCCGGCGATACTCGAAGCGGCTCACGAGTTTGTCTTATAAACCGACAAAGTCATCGATAATCTTTATGCGAAAGACATGCTAGACAACGAGAAGAGCTTCATTAGCTATTTACTCCGCGCTATTCTCCTCGTGCTTAACTCGTGCGTATACTACCTACCTTGTCTTCTCTCTCTCTATTTCTCTGCATTACATATACATACACGCGCGAGAGCATACAATACCCATATAAGAGCTATATGTATACATCGACACACGACTATAGTATTATGCTACGTCGTTTCAGTCCTTCAAATAGCTCCGGGCGTGTGTATTGAGTTCGAGACTTTGTATATATTGAAAGCTCTCGTCTTGTGTGTCGGTGGCTGCTGCGGCTGGATCTTGTAAGGATTGTGTGATCTTATAATATACATGTATCAGTCAGACATTTTTCGCCCTTCACAGACAATTTGAAGATGAAAAATATGAAGTTGCGACATGGTTACGTTATACGTGTGCAGCATGTATAGCAACCAAAACCTATACTTATTCTCGATGCAAATTTCGAGTGCGACACTCATTTTTTTCCTTTCTGCTCCCCCGCGCGTCCAAGGCTGCGCGCGATCACTATAAGTACAGTCACGATCGCGCCTTCCCGTATGGAAGTGTGGCGCGAATCACGTGCCCGCACGAGTTATGAGAATACGTCTCTCCCCGACGAAATTAGATTTTTTTCCCTTTTTTTTATTTATTCGCGAACGATGGTGGGGGATACATGATCGTATGAAATACGTAAAGCTCGAAAACGTGCGGCGTTAAAAATGTCATCGTCAACACACGACGATCGTCGTCGTCGCGCGAGTTATAAAGTACCGTGTGTGCAGTGTCGGATGCGCGCGAGCAAAATGATATCGAACGACGACGGTATACACACATACGGAATGGCAAAAAAAAGTTATCGCGCTATTATTTCAAGTTTTCATCGAAACTTTATTTCCCGAAATTGTCATTTTATACACACGGACAAACCCGACGAGCAGCTTGCTCGCGCTCGCCTCATTATTACGTATATAAATACGCATATAACTACTATTTCCTCAATGCGAGAAAAAACAAACGCATTTAATACAACCTTACGCTCTTATAAAGAGCAATTTATCCCTGGCAGTTTAACAAACTCTCACTCGCTCGCACGACGCGAGTGCGGTATTATCCGCGCAAAATACTTGTCTAATGAAGTAAAACGTTTATCCGCATACTTCTTTTGCAATAGAAAGTATTTTGCCTTCGGAAGAAACGAACGACTCGCGGACATGTGTGTGTGTACACGAAGGAACAACGTCATTTTTCACTGGCACTTTTGTTTTGGCACGCAAGCTCGTGTGTTCATTGAAAAATCTAAGCACTTTTGCTAAAAACTCCGGGATAATAGCAAATTATTCATTGAAATGGCGCGAAACCATTTTTATTCTAAATATAAGTACTGCGTGTACTCATATTTTTAGCCCACAGAGCCTTGTGCATTCCATACTTTCTCCATTGATTAGAAGATTTAAAACGTAATAGAAAAAAGGATTAGTCGGGGTGCAAAAAGCATCGTTTGCAGCGCTTAGCAAACACGTGCATCACAGCTCACGAAATAATTATTTCAAATCCAAGGGTACCTACGTATGCTACTCATCTGCTCTTATGCGCGCTATCTTTGAAGTTTTCCAATTATACATATAAATTCGAGGCGATGTTATATGAGTATATAACGCGCGTGTGAGCGTGTACCTTTCCCTTAATTACAGCAGCAGCGGGGCTCATTTTTCCAAGTACCTCGTTTGCAAGTATCTTCTTGATAAATGAGAAGTATGCGATAATTGTGTTTCTCGCGAGGCGCGCGCTGGCAAGGAAAAAAAGCAGATGTTTTCATTGGCACTTTGACAAGCGTCTATAAAGGTAGGGTCGTTAAAATTTTACCCGAATCGAGTAAAAAGAGAGTGAATTAAAGCTCGATCATCGAGTGCGATTCGTTTGCCGCTGCCGCTCGCGCGCACGGCGTTGCGCAACGATTATATTCATTTTTCAATTCATCGATAAATCAATTATAACAAAAAAGAAAAAGAAAAAACATTTATTGCAACACATTATATATTTGCAACCGAGAGATGAAAACAAATATGGAAATCTAATCGCTGCCTTATCGCTCTATTTTCAGTTTCCAAGATCGGATTTCGCGCAGTGCATTTAAACTCTCCGCAAAGTGGAGTAGAATAATCGTTGGGAAAGACGAAATACTCGAGAGTAGCGAAGAGCCAAGGTCAAAACGAGAGAGCGAGCGAGAGGAGAAAAGTAATCCAAAAGAACTACCGACATGAAAACTCAGAGAGCTGTAAGGTGAGTGTGCAATTTTCTTTTTCTTTTCTCCCCACCCTTACCCCCCTGATAATATCCATCCCGCGCGTATACCTCGCGCGCTTTTATACATCGTGTTATGGAAAATGTGCACGAGTGATAATAAAGATGACTGTACACGCGCGCGGCTCGGCTCCGTGCACGAGCGAAGGATGATTTCACAAATGTTTGAAATTTTTCACGTATCGAGCGTTAAGCTCACGATTGGATGGCGAAAAAGTCTCTATTTTTTTTTCCTCTCTTACAACTTTCTAATTTTTTTTTTCGGCTGATTGCCTCTCTCGTCGTGGCTATACTCTCTTATCAGTCAAAGAGTCAATGTGCTTTCAAAGATAAGTCAATGAGGAAATAATTCGGTATGTGGGCTCTCTAATAATTGTTTCGTAATCCGGACTCTTGATTCGAGATAGAAAAAACGAAAATATTATTGCTATAAAGGAACCCGATCGCGTCCGAAAAGAGAGAACGTACCGTGGTCGCTTTTTATCAGCTATAAAAAAAAAAAGTATATACACTTTTCATCAAGACGTGCCTCGCGTCCTTAAACTTTTAACGCGCTCGCGTCACACACCGCACGTACAAAGGTGTGTATGTGTGCCTGCGGTGCGCGAGTGCCTGCCGCGCATGTGTATACAGTCGGTAGCACAGATATACAGCCGCACGAACGTTCGGGTATTGTATCTCACGTTTCTTTTTTAGAACGATGAAAGGATTCGTATATTGCACCGAGTGAAAATTAAGGGCAGAAGGTATAGCACAGCAGCGGCAGCAGCAGCTCGGCTACAGAAATGCAGTATAAAAGATTTTGCTGGTCTCGTGCGTTTTACTGCTCGCTTTAATTGCCCCGCCGAGCGTATAATAAACGAAGAAGTACCTCGAGCATTCGTTTAATTTACCAATTTTTTTACACTTCTTACGTATATGTACGCGATACCTGTTGTGCTCAGTGTTGCCTTTCTTTTTGCTCTTCTTTTTTTACTCCGCTGTTGTTGTTTTTTTTTTTAAGCGCAGCATATTTGCACCTGGGCAAATAAGCCGAGTATTAGCGCGATTAACGCGTTTTTAATCAAGGGTATGTGTCTGCTGCTGCTCTGTGTGCTCGAGTTTATATGCTTTATTATCTGCCAGCGCGTAAAAGTAGAACGTGTGTGCGCGCTTGGACGAAGATTTATGAGCGTACGAAAAATTTTTCTCGATTAATAACATCGTTCGGAAAAATAATATCAATCATAAATCGCGGAGAAATTACACAGCAATACACTCTCGCTCTCGTGTCTCGCACTTGGGAATGAAATACGCGCTTGGCCGTCTTTTTTTCGAACGCGACTAACGAGGAAAAGAGAGGCTGCAGCTAGAAACAGATGAATTTTCACCTTTCAAGGTTCACCTTTTCTGCGCGTAATAAGAGGAGGAGGGGATACACACGCGCGCGCAAAAAGCTTACTCAAGGGTTTGTCTGTGTGTGTGTCTCAGAGGTTACAATTGATTTGATTGGGATGACCTCCTTACCGCCCCTGCTTTTCTCGGAGATTCTCCTCTCCTTACCTCTCCTTTTTTTTCTATTATTATTTTATCGAAGTTGGAAAGTTTTTATTTCATCTCGGCGTCGCGATTGTAATGCATACAGATGAACAAAAATATTTCAGCTGAAAATAAACTTTTACCTAACTTCTATGTGAATTCCCGCTCACTCGGAATCGCAGTACGTACTACGTAGTAGTATAGTATACAGCGAACGAAGGAGAGAAAAAACTTATCCTCGTCTCGAAAGTGCATCCTCTGAATTGGAGAATATATATTGCACCTTTGCGTGCGCGCCACGTGCTCCAGATTTGCTCTTCTCCGTTCTCCATTGTGTCTGTATATCTGTGTGTATACGTACCTACGTGTTTGTGTGTGTGTGTTGTTTCTTTTTCGTTGTAATTATCGCCAAATGAAACGAGAGACGAAGAAAAAAAATAATAAAAAGAGGGAAAAAAATCGCGAGCTCGACTCTTTCACTTGTTTTTTCGCAGCCAGCACAATACCATTATGAATATTATAAAAAGCTGACGATGGACTCGGCGAGGAATACAAAATACCTAATTAACGCGTGAACTGATTCTATTGTTCGGCTCAGACGGGCGCGGGGTGGGAGGAGAAGACACATATACATATATTCGACTTTCATTGCCCCGCTAAATGGCGTCTTCGATATACTATCAGAGTCGATTTAAATCCCGAGTAAATATTCGCATATTAATAGCTAAGCCATATAATTATGAATAATTGAATAATTGCAAGGTGGCTGGTAGCCGCTATTATATATTTGAGCTAAACGCTAAAACGAATATTATATATATCGTCGAGCGGCCGGGCGGCGAGCGTTTCGAAAGTCTCTCTACTACTAGACGGACTGTCGTTTATCATGCATAAAGGAGACAAACCGCACTTAACTTTGGCTGTTTTATTTCTGGCGTTTGTGTGTATATATATTATATATGTGTATGTGTACGCGCGCGCGGGGCAGGTGAGAAAATTAATAAACAGCATAATTAAGAAAGGCTTTATCGCGCGAGCGCAGCCGAGTAAAAAAAAACGAAAGAAAAGAAAAAAAATGATAATGATCGTAAGAGCAAAATACCTCGCCTCGTCTGAAAAGTGTTACTTGCGCAATCGTATATAACGACTGTTTAGCAGGTGAATTATATCTGAAAACAAAACAAGATGTTATATACCTGACGCGTAGTAGTAGCTATCGGAGTGTGGGGCATTACGAAAGCTGCTATACAGCAGCAGCAGCAGCTCCGGCAATTCGTATTATGAAGCGAGAGCGTCTGCGCAGCGAGCAAGCAAGAGAGAAAGAGAAAGAAAGAAAATTTGTTCACGAATTGCCCGCCGGCTACAAACAACAACAAAACGCAAGGAGCGTCGCATTAAATTCACATTTACGCAAGCAGCAGCAGCAGCAGCAGACTGACTATATGGACGAGTGCGCGTGCGGCTCGTCGGGTTAATTGTGTATTATAACGTTGTAGTACACGTACCTACTACGTCATAATGAGGCAGCGAGTCGAGTCTCGGATTGCCTGGCCAGCCTCTGCTAAATATCGTATCACGAGCTCATATCCGATACGCTTCTGCGTCCCGAAAATTCAGTTGGACTGTGCATATATATCTGCTCTCGGTGCAATTGTAATGACTCGCATCGATTTACCTTATGCATTTGGCTAATTAGAAGAGAGACAGCGAGCGAAAGAGGAAAAGAGAGCCGTAGTGGCTCGGTATATACGTGAATTCGCAATAGCATACACACACACACATATAGATGGTATATGTACGAATCACAAATTCCAATCGATTGATTTTGATTCCTTTGTACATCGGGGGGCTATATGCTCCGAGCCGAGCTGCCACTGCACATGGCACACGTATACATCAGACGTGGAATATAAGCACATGCCAGTCAACCTTGACACGGAGCAGCGGTAGCAGCAGCAGCTTCGTGCAAATTATAATATTACAACGTGCGCTGCAGCTCGGAGTTTCGCTCTTTTCTTTGGAAAATCGACTTTGCATTGGCGAACTACACAGCAGCGCAGGCAACGGTGGCAACTGCTCGCTGCAGCTTGAAAATTGAGGCCGCGTGTGATTAAAGCTCCATTCAAGCGGGTTAGCAGCTCGTACCTGTATACGCAGCGTATTCACACATACAAGCCAATTATATATGTTAACGCGCGTGTGCACCGTTGATAGATAATGATATTATATACGCCGCAGTCCATCAGCGCCACACGTGGCTTCGGTTAATCCTTTTTTTTCTATTCTCCCGTTGATTTCTCTATTCGATGCGTGGCAATTTCTAAATCCATCCGCGATTTTGAAATTCGCGACGCGTCGCTCGAATTAGCGGAACGATAAATACAGTACATAGAGATGCTGGTCGCGATTGATTATTCCAGACTCGTGTTTATTACCTGCAGTGCGCCTCGCCACTGCCGCCACCGCCGCTGCCGTCGTGCATCTATATAGTTATGTGTACTATAGTGTGTCCCATAGTGCGGCAGCTCCAGTGCATTCAGCGCGTGCACATCCGTTGCCCATATAATTTGTAATTTATGCGCGCGTGAAAATAATAACTCAAAACGGCTCCACCACCGTATCTGTGTGTGTGTGCGTATATATGTATATGCATGGCTTAATCTAGACGTGCGTGTGCTGCGCGAGGCGCAGAGACCAGAACCAGTTGAAAACGAGAGTGAAACTCGAGCGAGCCGCAGCGACAGTATATGTGTACTATATAGTAGTCGTCGATCAAGAGAATCGAAATGTTGTCGTCGGACGTCAGACGTCTGATTTCTATTATGTGTTGACGTTTCAAAAACAAGGCAAGTTAAGTACAAAAAAAAGGAGAGAGATAAAAAAAAAGAAGAACCAGTATATATTCGTTTAAGCACAGATACGTATTTATATAGGTGCTATACGGCATGCATGCGTGTATACATATGCGCGGTGCATACGAGTCTCCAAAAGACGTGTTGCACGAAAGTTGCTGAAGCTATACTTTACATGCGCGTATATACGTGCATTCGTATGCGAGAGCTCGTTTTTGCTATAATATACGCCTATTGCACTTGAAGCAAAAGTAGTCGGGTCTCTCTCTGCTGCTGCGTGTGTGTGTGTGTGTGTGTGTGTGTGTGTATGAACTCGCGATTCGCGTTTCAATCTAGTTGGTATCTCATTTCACTCCTTTTCGCGTGACAGCGATATTCTTCCTGACTTTGCGCGCTACTATATATACCTACGTGTGTATGCATTCAGCATATAAGACAAGCACGGAAAGAAAGAAGGTAATAGACAGCAGGCAGGGCAGGTATCGTTTACGCAAAACCCATGCGCGCATTTCTTCCGCGTGTCTCTTATCTCGTCTCTCTCTCTCTCGAGCTCGCTCGCTCTCGATATTTTGCAGCTTATATTTGACGTATATTCTTACGATCGTCTTGGAAGACAAAAGAAACGATATGGCTCAAATATACGAGTTGAAGGATGCGAAGGAGTTGCATTATATCCTCGATGCACCGAAAAACTGGAGCGATCGGTACGCTTATACGTACGTATACGCGGGAAACGAGGCCGCTAAAAAGAAAAAGAAAGGAAAAAGAAAAAAGCAGCAGCCCTTCTCGCCAGCAGAGCTCTTATTATACTCTAACGCGCGCTAAAGAGAAAATCGATCGCCGATGAATCGAGGCTCGAATAATATAAGGGCCACGAGCTGCTACCGCTGCTTGTCCGCGCTGCACGGCCAGCTTCTTCTTCGAGGCACTTTTCGGGCTTCTGCCGGTGAGCTGTGTGCTTGCCGTATTATAGCACTCTTCTTTTTCTTTCTTTTCTTTTTTTTTCAACATGAGCAAGCCTTTGGTATTCCGTCGGATGTGCGATATATAGCCGGCACATGTATTTGCGAGCGACACACACATTTATATCGCATGTGTAGCCGTGACGACACGTGTGCGACCGCCGTATACGCGTTACACGTTGGACGCGTATAACGAGTCCGAGGAAGGGAAGTCCGTCCGAGGGTGGAGCGGAATAACAAGGAAAGAGACGACCTCCGGCCGTCTTCCTTGCGGTCGAAAACGAGCTTACGATGTGTGTGCGACATGTATACCTGTATATAAATTCACGGTAATCGACGGAGGGATAGGACACACGCGCAGGACTCCACTCTATATGATACACGTCATCTATTTTGGCCGGATTCGACTCCGAAGCTTCCGGACGATACAAAAACACAGACGCGCGTGCGTTACCTTATACATTATTGTACGTATTTATAGACGGCAGCTACGCTATATAGAGTCCTTGCGTAAGCTGAGCCAAGCGCGCGTGGCTTTCGAGGGGGTGCTGCTGCTTGCTGGTAGTGGAAATTGGAAATTAAGGAGGCTCTAATGAGGATATAGCGAGCCGAGAGCCAGTCAACAGTAGCAGGAAAAAGAGATGATTTATATAGATTAGGGACGTGCTCGAGGGCACGCTATTTACGCGAGTTACGCCAAGCTTGGATTTCGTGTTCGCGCAAATACCGAAAGAAAATAAAAAAGAGAGAGTTAAATCGAGGGGAGAAAAAAAAGCTGCGAGGGACTAAAAGTTATTTGCATTGGTCACGCGAGCTTTTCGAGTTTGACTGGTTGCTTACACATACTACTACTATGACTACTACTGCTACTACTCTGGGCGAAGTGCGCGATCTCGAGAGTGCACACTGGTGAAAAAAGCCCCCCGCGCGGAAACTATCGCGTTGTGCATTTCCGGTTGTCATTATTAAGGCATGCCGCTGCTGTACGTTTGCGCGTACACTTATCCTTCGTGGCAATAGTTAATTTTTTTTTATACGTATTATTATACGTGTACGTACACATGTGTACATAATGTAGCTCGGAGAATCGAGCAACATTCCCCAAAGGTCGCAGCGCAAGTCGAGCAGCTTCGTCGTACGTACGTCCGTGAGCAGGCGCGTGCCTGCCGCCTGCAAGTTCCAGTACTGTGTGATCTATATGGACTTGGCCCACGCGTCGCAGATAACACAAAACGAGCTCTGCCCGTCGTGTAACGACTCTCTCTCTCTCTCTCTCTTTTGCTCACTCACTCACTCGGCTCGCAAATGGCTTCATATAAGACGTTATACGCGGAAAAGAAAGTGCAGTCGTCGTCGTAGTAGTCGTCGTTGTCGTCATCGGTGCAACGTTCCTCGTGTCGAGAGCGCGATCTGCCCATAAATAACGATCTGTGCAGCTCGTATATATACAGCACATACATACATACATACTTGCACGTCTCATTCTGGTATATAGCTCTCGCTTTCGACGCAATAAATTTTTCTCTATAACAAAGACTGGCTGCTCGCCATGCAGTAGTGGTAGAGTCGCTGTTGCTGCTGCTGCATCTGCTCTACAAATTGTTATCGCATCTCCTCGCTCGCGGCAGGAAATGCTTATCACGTGCGGCGCTGGGACGACGACGACGACGACGAAGCGGCAGCGGATGTAACTTTTAATAATCGCAATTTCCCGTCCCGCTGGTGCCTGCATGCAGTCCTACATAATATACATTTGAATCACTCGCTGATTAATGACGATGCTGCTGCTGTGGTTGCACGAGAGAGAAAAAGTTGCGAGCGCGAAATCTAATTGAGTCGCAGAGCGAAAGGATTTGCGATCGATGACAGAAGTTGGAGCTACGGAATAGACTGTTTATGTGTACGTGTACGTGCGCAGTTTTCACCGCGACGCTGTATATATACAGCGTCGCTGTTTTGCTCTCGCTCGAATCGAAGAAGACGAAGAGTAAAAAAAAAGTACCAACCGTGCGCTATGCATGTTTATTTGGCTATGCAAAATGATGCATGCATGTATCCTGGCGCGCGCGCGCGCTCGCATATAGGAGAAAATGTATTTATATACGCGGAGCCGAGATAAAAAGCAGATTCGCGCTTATCTCTGGACTTTCATCGACTCATCGGGTCATTAGATCGCACGGAGGGATTATAAATTCTTTTTAGATCTCTCTTTCTCTCTCTAGTATACAAAGTCGAACGTACACACACACACATATAATATATATAATGCGGCGCATGCATATCTTATGTAGTACTTTTATGCATTTATATCGGCACGCTTTCTGGTCGCTCGATATTTTACCGTCTCTCGCTCCTTCCCTCTCTCTCTCATAGCTTCATCTCATGTACTATTACTACTGGCGTCGCCGCCGCCGCCTTTTATTCCTCGGAGGAAAATCGGAAAATTGCGCTCTATCGGCGCGATGAAGCGATCGATCTTTTACATACGCGCGCGTGTGTGCAGCTCGGGGAGAAATGAAGATTAATTTTGTCAGGAAGCTGCGAGCTTACGTAGCGCTTCGAGAGGCACTTCTTCTTCTTCTTCTTCGTCTTCTCTTTGGCTCTGCATATATATACAGATAGTTGCAATAGCTCGTGTGTGCATGTAAAGTGGCAGTACAGCAGTCGACGTGCTCGCGCTTACGCAAACAAACACACATATAACGCGTAAATATACACACATGTATATAGCCGCGCATCGCCGCAACCAATCGATAAACCCTACATATATACGGCGCACACGACTACAACAACTCTTCGTGTCTGCCCCCGTACTTACAAGGTTTCCGGCTGCTATGCACACATACACATATATTATTGCTCTTTTTCGCGTGTACTATATACAATATAAATATTTATAGGTATATGTTCAGATTTTTGCTTCGCACTACTACCAGAAACAGCAGCAGCAGCTGTGTACATGTGCACTTATATTACATGTATATAATAATATAAGCTCTCAGGCAGCCAGGTTGATTAATCTATTTTATGAACTTGCCCATATCTTTCTCTCTCGTTCACTCTCTAGACTGTATCTTGCTCTTATATGTACTGCTGCTGCTTCGCTCCCGACGCTCGTCGTTTCTTTTTTGTCTTTTTGCCCCGTTTATTTTTTTTATTGACGCGCTCACGTTGTTGTTGCTGTTGTTATTGACGTTATTGTTGTGCGTAATGGGGTTAGATAGGGCCTCAGCCCTTAATACAAAGCCAATATTTCGTATACTGAACTGATAAATTTTTGTGCCCAACTATACACTCCGCACACGTGCAGCATTCACGACGCCGTGACTCGCGCAAATACAAGACACACGTCCATACGTGCAAAGAGTCCGCGTCCGCTTCGACTCTTATCTCTCTTTAGCTATACACTTATATATATTTTATGTTCTCTGCACTCGATTCATTTCGCAGTCCCTTATTTCCTTTTCTTTTTATTGTTTATTTCTTAATTTCGACGCGTATATAGCGCTGCTCTGTGCTTAATACAGATTTATTGTCCTGCTTTTGCGATTATTCCGCTCTCTCTTTCTCGAGCGAGCAGCTCGCAGCAAAATTCGATCTCGTTCGACCGACGAGTGGTGTGCATTATTGTACGTGTATGAGCGAGAGCAATGATAAATAAATGTTTTCCGGAATAAATTTCGATGAATATTGAGACGGAAAAATGGAGAATCGAGGCGTCGTATGCACGCGCGGCTGATGCACGATTTAACTGCATAAGTGTATTACAGGGAGAAAAAAATTGTTTTGTCTGCCGCACTCGAGGAAGAGCGAGAACGAGAGAAAAGGAGAGAGGGAGACAGGGAAAAAGTCGAAGGATGACTGCAGCGCGACAAATCAAGCGAAAAAGACTCGATTTATATACACAAGACGAATGATACGGTTGTGTATGTATAGCTGTCTATACGTATATACGCTTTGAAGCAAGGTTCGTTCCCAGGAGAGAAAATCCTTCTGTCGCGCGGGCGCGCTCGAAAAGCGAATATACGTAAATATACACGGATAACGGAGAGAAGAAAAAGACTCGAAAGTGCCTATATTATGCCGAGTAAGCTTTCTTGTATATTATCGTCACAGAGAAAAAAGGACGAAGAGAGGAAAAAAAGGAACGAAGACGGAGGAAGGAGAGAGGAGAGCCGATCAGTCTTGGGTATAACATCCTAGAGTCCTTTGGCGAGCAAACAAAGTATACGATTACGCGTTCGAGCTATAATAGGATTATAAAGTTCTGGATGAAATTTCAAAATATCATCCATCGCTTAAAACTGTGTTCACACGGGCATCTCGTGTTTGATTTAACTCGTACATACATGTAGCTCTCGTATAAAAAGCGCTGCACTATATAATAGTTCATTATTGGATCGCGTGAACCGTATAATAGAAAGAGACGTCTCGCAAATTGTTCGGTAAAAAGAAAGAGGCAAGTAAAATGCGGGGCAATTATTGACGCGCGATGAGGCTTTTCACACCCACGCATGGCAAGCGTTTGATAAATTATTTCGCTCGCGCGTGCGAGTCGCGTGTGTTCACCTATATATATAACGTATAGTATGGTATAGCATGTGTGTGTAATAATAATGGCACGAGCTGCTCGAGTGAAATCGATATTTTGTTTACGCGTAATTACGATGATAATGTATAGAAGTGAAGATTTTCACTTTTATAAATGCGCCGCAACAACAACAACAACAACAGCATCGACTAAGGCAAGAGCGCGTTATAAACATTATCATTAAAAGATGGAGAGTCTCTCACAAAGCGCCGCTCTCATTTTCAACGAAAAATATTATTTAGCGTGAAATCTCATCCTTGATCCTTTCTTCTTTCGTGCCGCGCGCGCGGACGCGTTAATCCGCAGAGCGATATTTTCATTTAAAATGCGAGCCAGCCAAAAGAGCGTGTTGCGGACAGTGCACGTATATATGTATCTGACTATATAGGTATAATAAGCGTATAACCTTTTAGGAGCTCGAGAGTCGAGGGCATTTGTCAATTTTCGAGCGACAAGGAAAAGGGAGGTTAGCGCAAACGCGTCCTTTGGGATGCTGCTGCTGCTGCTGCTGCATTTGTCCGATGTAAATATATACGATTGTGTGTCCCCGGGACGCGTCATCCTTGCCCCTCTCCTTAGCCATGCTGCTCTGCTCTGTGTTGCTGCTGCAGTGTAAAAACGACGACGACTCGCTGAGTCCGAGAGACCTTTTATTTTGCGCTGGCGCACTTTAAACCTTATAACACGCTCTCAGCAGCATCTCGCGATCGTTAAGCCCAGTCCAGAGAGAGCGAGAGAGGAAAAAGAAAATTAAAGGAAGGATCCGGTGTCGTTTTCGGACTCTTTTACCATCGCTAATGACTTGCGGACGCAACGCTATATACATTATTATACTGCTATATATCTCGAACTGAGGCCACTGATGCTGCTGCTGCTGCGACCGCACCTGCATTAATTGCTGCTGCCGTACGTGTGTGCTGCTGCTACCTGTGCTGCGACGAGCTTGGCCCAGATTCGCGCGCGAGCATCGATCTGACGATCATCCGCCGCGGCTAGCTCTCTGAAATCGAAGCCACATAATGTTCATCCTAATGTTTCACCTACGTAAACGCGGACGACGAGGGGGAATCGCTTTATGCGTACGACCCGTGACTGCACAGAGCTCGCGCATACGCCGACGAAGCTGCTGCCGATGCTGCCTGCCTGCCTGCGCGATTTTCCGAGCAATTAAATTTTCATTAATCGTTGCCCGTGTGCACTGCAGCTCGTCGGCTTCGAACTCGATAGCCGCCTGATAGGTATATACCACTACTTTTATATAAGCCGCAGTGATGGGGGACTATATGCTCGGAGTAAAAGGAGAAAAGGCGATCGGAGAAAATGATTCTTTCCGAAGATGAAAAAAAAGTCTTATTTCGCGGAGGGCGAAAAAAAGGAGGAAAAATAAAAGAAGAAAAGATGAAAGCATCGGGCGATACGAGCACACGATATATATAATGCACACACAGCAGAGACATGGATGCGGACTCGCAGACAGTAAGCGAGCGAGACTTGTGTACCGAGACTCGCACACATGCATACAGACACACGGACAGAATCTGGGATATAATAGCGGTCGTTTTAAAGTCAAGGGCGACAGACCCAGAGGCACCAGAGAGTAGCAGTAGTAGTAGTAGTAGTGGCAACGGGCAGCAGCGCGCTACATAAGCCTGGGATTGCAGCAGCAGCAGCAGCAGCAGCAGCGACTGCTGCAGCTCGGGCAAGCGCATAATCGATATAGCCAACTAAAAGTTCACGGAGAGAACGTATGCCGCCACCGCCTGCTGCAACGCCGTGTTTTACCTATATAGAAGAGAGTATTACGCGTTCGAGCCTCTCAGCCGCCTCTGCTGCCGCTGCTCTTGTCTCGTCGTTCGAGCTGCGTAGCTGTAATGCGCGCCTGAACTTTTATATACCCATTCCACGACCTCCTCCTCCGTTTTCCCCCTGATCGTTTAAATAGGTGTTATTTTATTACCCATTGTCGGGAGGAGGGAAAAATCTTTGTTATCGTGAAACTTTGCTCTTATATTTGCTTTTACGCGCTTAAAAATTTTTTTCCTTTTCTTTTTGTTCTTCTTGCCCAAACTCGAATGGTGCTATAGTGCTTTTTATCGACGCGGAAAGTTCATCCCTGCTCGATGAATTTTTAAAATTTTTCTGCTCTCATCGAATTAAATTTCTCATTACATCAAGACTCTTCAGCTAAGTAGCGGATAGAGGCTTTCGAGCTGACCCAGGAGCTTCATCAAAATACTCCCTCGACATCAAATATTTTCATGGAAAAATAATAAGCATAAACGAACTAATACGATCGCTGATAAACTATTTCAAAGGATATTTTTCGCGTTAAAATTGTCGTTTGTCGTTCCAAAGTAAACAATACACTCTCTCGACAAGTTTATAAATAAATGGTTTTATTAATATCAAGTTTTATCGAATTCATTCGACAAAAAAGAAAATACTTTCTTTGCCAAATTATTACAAAAACGAGAGTCGGGACAAGTTCAGTTGCGGCTTTTTTTATAAAAAATTTCCGCAAGGCGTGTAATCTTCGTACTTTATCTAGAGAGGATAATGAATAATCTTTTAAGGCTTGACAAAACTGTTGAGTAAAACCTTAAATTATTAATGCATTCTTAATATAAACTCAGACGTGCTGATGAAACTGCTAAAAAATTTCAGGAAAATTCAATCATAGCTAAAACCAACCTTCACCACTAGATGGCGAGTACCATTATCTGTACATCTACAAGTAGCAAAGTAAAAATATTCTTATAATTCAGAGCTCGGTCTAAACTATAGGAAATCACGATGCGTTTAATTCCTTTTAACTTTAGAATGTTTATGCTCAATATCCCTATGTATGTATCAAAATCAAAATCCCTATGTATTTGTAAACAAAATATTAATACGTTGCAATACATGATATAATTTATCAAATTTAAATTGATAAATTTATTTCAATTAAAGTTTTACATTTCCATTGTAAAAAATTAAAGAAACTATATGAAAATTAATTTAAGAGCATAAGAATTTTCTTTCCATTACGTATATAAATCTGTTTTCGTCGTTGTAATAAAACTGAAATGAATATGATTTAAATGAATTTTACATGAAATTGAATTTGTCTATATTTTTTAACAGCGTACGCAATATTCAAACAAGACTAAAAGGGTAAGGGATTTCTGTGTCACTAAGATCTCTATAGGGATATTGATCATAAACATTCTAGTATTAAAAAGAATAAAACGCATCGAGAATGCCTTATAGATTTAGATGCTACAGGAGAGTTGACGATGCTATAGAAAGTACATTACGTTTTCTTTAACGCAGTGTTGATTTTGTCGCGCGCTGCAAGTAGGCTAACGAGTTTTTTTGACACTTCACATCTGATATTTCAGAGCGCGACGACTAATTTCACGTTTGTTTATTCATGCCGATAAAAGTCGAGTCGATTTTTTGCCCCGTTGGGCCGCTGCTCTCGGTGTATATACCTGTAAAATTGTTATGACTTTCTTTTTTTCCTTTCAATTATCATTATGCGCGTGATTTGTAACGAGAGAAAAAAAGCAGCACCGGCAGCAGCAGCAACAGTCGAGCGTCGAGGAGCCGAGAGCCGCCGCTCGACAATCGTTCGCGTAGCATTGATTTATTACGCAAGGAAAACTTTTCTCTCTCCCTCTCTCGCTTTCCAGCTTCGCGAATATCTCATCAAAATCCAATATTACGCAAGATCGAGAAAAATTTGCTATTGTTCCGTCTACATGATAAGGCAAGTTGCCATGTATCATCTATATAATTCGTATACATATATAGCGGAGGTCCGAGCGGGAGAAGTTTTTTTATTGTACTATACAGCCCAGTGTACGCTGGGCTACATTCATATCCGCTGGAATAAATTTTCTTTACGCGTCGTTCGATCGATCGCGGACGCAATGTCGTCGTTTTTATTTCTCCTCGACGCGACGCGACGACGACGACGACTCAGCGTTGAACTTGATTTGGGTAATAGCTCATTATTTGCGTATACGATCTCTCTCTGTTCTCCCCTCCTACTCAAGGTAAAACATACTTATGCGGAAAGGTCGGAGCGCTCATCGAGTGTATATAATTTAGAAAATGTGCTGTTGCAGCAGACGTACACATACTCGGCTTATAAACTCTCCTGTTTCATCCTCTCACGTATCAGTGGCGTCAAAGTGCGCCTTCGATATATCTCAGCCACTTCTGCTATGCATACGCGATATCGCGTGTAATATTATTTTAGCCAGTGGCCCAGCTAGCTAGCTTTATATATAGCTCGCGTTCCTCGTCGTTGTTGAAAATGTACTCGCTGCTGCGCGCGTCGTGTGCGGGGGTTTTTGCGAGAGCGAAGGGATTATGTTCATTATATCTGTGCGAGGTGGTGGTGGCGGCGGCGACGACGACATCGATTCACTCGCGCGCGCACCAGCCAACCCGAGCTTGAGTAATTGGAGTGGAATTCCTAAAATTTGAGCTGCTCTCTTGTTGCCGGGGCAGATTGAGCGCGTATCCGCGCGGCGGTGGATGTGGTGCAGCGTGGGTCTACATGACTCTCTGTATCGTGGGTGTGCATCCCCCTTCTTCTTCTTCCTTTTTTTTTTCGTCTACGCTGGTGGTCTGCATTTTCATTATATATTATATCGTACAACGTATAGGCTGTTAAGTGTAATAATACATCGTTAAATTTGAGTACATTATTAAACAATGGCTGTATACAGTTAGATCCGATCTCGTGGCACGGAGATGTCGTGATGTGCAGCTGTGTGGCACGTAGCGGCCGATCGCGTCGAGACAGGTAAAAATGTCGAGATTTTTATTTGTTTTTGGATGTAAATGTAATCTATTATATAGCGAGTGGCTGTATCATTGTCTGCGGGCTACGCAAAAATCAACAAAAAGCGCGCGGCTACGTGTAGATCAACAAAACAGCCTTGATGGCACACATTATCTAAATGCGAGCCGCGATCGCGTGTATTATGTATACATTATCGATTGATTTTATTGACGTTTATAAATTGCAAAAAAAAGATTAATTGAGCATTAAAAACCAATCCATTTGTGGCTCGTAAATGCGCGGCACATTATACATTCATCGTAAAAATGTGTTTCGCGTTGCGGACGATCATCTCGAGAGCAAGACTTTTGAATAACCTCTCTCTCTCTCTCTCTCTGCGGCCGCGCATATATAATACACATAACGATATACACTCGCGCGCGAACTCGACTCGGGCAAAAAGGGAGCAAAAACGGATTTGGCAATATTACGCACGCGTAGGTATATCTGTATCTGCGAAGCGCGCGCGGTGGATGACGTTTATTGCATAGCTCCATCTTGGCCACATATACACACATAATAATAAAGCGCTACTTTATTGCGATATATAATTTTGAAAAGCCTTTTAAATAATTTTCAAGCGCAATTTAAAATCAATTCTCCGTTTCGAGAGTTATTAGATTTTAAAGCGGAATTATGTGCGTTATGTGTGTGTGTGCCGTGCAGTACGTGCTGCGTGCCGTGTGTTGCACTGTCAGATCGCCGCGGGAAAAATACGCGCGCTCTCGTGGCTATATCAATTGCGCCTTGCTCGAGAGCTGTAACAACAACAACTATCGCCGCTCGCGTTGCAGCAGTTTATACATATAGGATATATGTATGTGTGTGTGCCTCTCGTCTCATCTCTTCGGCGCGGAAAAACAAATCGAAAGAATAATAAATATTTTTCAATGCCCAAGACCGGCGAAGAGCATAAAACGTAAAGCGTTATACTAGTCCAGCTGTATAATACGCGTCCAGCGTACACGGTTATGCCGTGAAAATTTATATAATTCCTGGCGCTCCGCTGCAGGACCCCGCAGCAGGTTGTGCGCACGCGCGTTGATGCAAAATAATACGGGCTATTATGCATAAAAACAGTCGCGCTATAAACAATGAAAATCCGCAGCCAGCGCAGCAGCGGTAGCATACATGAATATTATATCTGTGATAAAGAGCCGCGCAAGCAGCGAAAATGCCGGTGCATGCAGGCACATAGGCAGGCACACACTCGACCTTGCGATATATATATTCGCAACTTATACGAGCATACGCGCGCATTCTTAACTCGGCGCGGTGGCGGTATATGGCATATATGTACCACTACACCATAAATCTTCTCGATATGAGCACGAAAAGTCATAATCGTTAGAAAGCTCCTTCAAGATCGCTCGCGCGCGCGCTGCAAAATGCAAACCAACTAATTCCCAATCGCTTTGACCTACTCTCGATTTTCGCGATCGTGGCGCAGCACCCACCGCCGCGGCTACTGCTCCGAGCGCAGCTTTTATCCGCAGAAAGAGTAAAAAAAAGGTAAAAAAAGAATGTCAGCTGGCCCATAGACGTGACTCAAATCTCGTGTAGAGTTGAGCCGGAACGTCAAGCGTCGTGCTTTATTATTATTGTATTTATTATGATTATTATGATTATTATCATGCATAATTCGTGGAGCTTTTTGAGACGCAAATCGGCCGAGACACAAGGCATGATCTTTCTTCAGGATGCCGGAAGAAAACCACCTACACGCCAGCTAGGCTTGCTGCTGCTGTTGCGGTGACTGCTTAGGTGCAGCAGCAGCAGCATCATTCGCATAAATGAATGCCTAATGCGAGCTGATATCTGAGCTGTGTCTGAGGGAGAGGCGTAGGAGGAGAAACAGAGAGAGGAGGGGGAGCTTCGAGCTCTCGCAGCTGAGAACGTTCACCTTTTCTCACAATTTATACCTCGCGCGCGCGAGCTAGCGAGCTATAGCTAGAGCTAGCTAGCTCTTGTCAGCAGCAATGCGGTGCAACCGCCAGTTTCGAGAGTATAATGCAAACTTGCAAGACTTTCACTTTTTCCTCATATTAAATATATATACCTGTACATATCGGGTATATATTCACAAATATATAGCAACTATTCGAGCACGCGCGTGCTTTATAGAGCGCCGAACGAGAAGAGGTCCTTTTGCAAAAGCTGTACAAATACACGAGCCATGCTATATGCGCTATACGGAGGCGCGTGTTTATACAGTACCGAGCACGAGGCTTGCCCATCGCGGGCACGAGACACCCGCGCGCGCGGTTTATTACGCGCCCGGACTCACTGCGGCCGAAAGTTTAATTTTCCTCTTTCTGGGCGCATAATGGGTATATATATCGCAGAGAGACTCCGCTCGTGTATATATAACACTTATACAAGATATTATGCTGGCGCGTCGCCGCGTGCACTGCCGTGCCGCTGCCTTATCGTCCGAGCTCTGCGCGCAACTCCGCAATTTTTCATTTTCACTCACTTTGTCGAGACGATTCTGGTACAAATACCAGTTTCGAGTCGAATTGAAAAACAGCAACAGTGTACGTTATATGTATAAGTTTGAACACCACCTGGTTGTATGATATTTAAAAGCTGATATGATATTCAACTTGTATGATATTTAAAGACTGTGCCGCGAAACTGACGTGCAGACACAGTTTTTCAAAATATAGCGAGAACAGTACATGGTTTTTCGCCAGTCTTTTTGTGTAGCTTTAATTTACGCCTAGTAAACGAGTAACAATGTTTTTTCAATACAATTCAGGTAAATTTATCAATTTTACAATAGTATTAACAATAGTATTAACAAAAACTGAAAATAAAGAACAGAAATAACATAGTAATTACAAGGTAGAATTAATCATCAGTGATCACACCAGAATAAGCGCATGATAAAATTAAAAACGAATATAAAAAGATAACAAAAAGATCCACATGTACCGAGAGAGGCTAACAGATTTATCTCACTATAGACGATGAATCGTCTAACTCGACGCGGACAGGATCGAACCTTATCAAAGTGGAATACAGCTCACGCGTATCGTGTGCGCTCAATTGCGTGGGTATTTAAGCCAAATTACGAGCTGCGCAGCTCAGCCAATGTATATTTCAATAAATGTATCGACTTTTACGACGAACTCGAGACTCGACTTACTGCCCAAACAACAAATATACATGACGAATGAACGTGTCGATGCATATTGCACACTACACACACTTAGATATTATATACCGTGCGACGTGAGTATATTATACAATGTGGAGTCAAAAGCTATTACTCGCGCGCGCGAATATCGTATCGAGAATAATAGATAAATTTAACGATTCGGCTGGTTGCGCGCCTTTTACTTTTTTGCTCTGAGACGCCGCCGCCGCCGCCGCTGCGCATTGTAATGTAGCACCTATTTGTAAAACGCCAACAACTAGAAACGAAGAGAGAGAAAGAGATTGGGAGAGAAAAATAAAGACGCGAGATGCTGTAAATTGTCTATTAAGTCCGTGCGAGGTCTGCGAGCTGCATTATCTTTTTAAAACTAGTCGCCTTTCTTTTCATGGACAATTTAAAGCGAGTTTACTCGCTGCAACATTGACTTACTCAATCTCTTTCTCCTGTAATATTCCCTTAACTAGATTGAGTCTCTCGGAAGAGAAAAGGAAATGTCGACGACGTGCAAGTCAGACGACGTGGAAATTAACGATATTGCCTTTTGTTTGACAATGGTTTTAACGATATATAAATAATAATTATACTACCGTTAGAATGAAATAATTCATATTCAATATTTATGCTTAGTTTTTTTTTCTCTGACCCATTTAAATTGAATTTGCTCTTGAAAGCTTGCAGGCTTGGAATCAAGTCACACACGTGCACGACGTACAGTACGAATTCGTGTCCTTGGGCAAAAATGAAAAAATAAAAACGGAAAATAAAAATGGAGGTAAAAAAAAGGAAACTAATAATGGGACGCTGCTCGCAGTCAGTTGTGTTCCATATAAATATGCATACGTGAGTGTGTCGTTATATATGTACCTCGGCGAGCCGCAACACATGTTGGCGTATAATATAATGATTTACGATCGTCGTAAAAGGTGAAATGGGAAAATATATTATTTTTTGTTCGTTTCCCATAATGCATATAAGTGTGTCTGTGTGCATATGTGTGTGCGATGCTGCCCTCTCTCGATGCGCCTCTGCATGCATATGCATTTATCTATGCTTCTGAAGCGCGCGGGTTGAACTTCGTTATCGCGCGCGCGTGCACTTCTCGGATGGGATGTTTGAGATATTATGGAGACTCTTCTTCTCTCTCGCAGCTATATACATACTCACACACGTTATGGTCCTGCTGCTGCTGCCTTCGATGCTTGTTTTTCTGCATAATATGTAGCGACGTAGTTCGTGCATAATTTTCATAGATGCGGCTTCGGCTTTTTCTGCTGCAGTTTTTGAATTATGCTCGAAAGAAAGGGAGAGAGAGAGAGAAAACGCCGAGTTTTGAATTTTACTTAGGCTTTTAACGGAACCTACACGATGCACATGATTATAAGCTATGTTAATATACAGTCACTATACGAGTCTATATATTGGACATACTTCGTGTAAACAACTATAATTAGTGGTTGCGAGTGGACGAAAAAAAAAATTCACGTTGTGCGAATGTAATTTCTTATTCTCTCTCTCCCTTTTTCCCTTCAACTTCTCGTGATCGCGCGCTGCGGCAATTCCCGACTAATCACTGCAGGTAGTTTTCTAAAATCATTGCCCAAGTAGTTTTCACTTACACATAGGCCGGCGCAGGCACACACTTTTCCGTGAGAGTAATAACGTACAAAATGGGGAACGTTTAAAATATTCTATTAGGAAATGATAATGCCGCGGTAATGCCTCGCTTTTGTGGAGGCGAAGATATACCTTGTAATGACAAGGCGATATTCGAGATGAAAATTGTATACACACGCTTGGTGTATTATGTTTGTTTTGATAGCCGCGCGTGCACGTTCGATCAATTTATTATAGTGTACGTAATAATTTTAATGGACTCAGCGCGGAAAACATTTATTTATTTTGTACTTTTAATAATGCTAAAATTACATATTGTTCGGAAATGAATGAGGAAAATGTGCGTGCGTTGATTGAAAAATATCGATGAAGGAATGAAAAATAAAGAAGCAATTACAAGCGCGAATGCCTCGGACAATGTAATCAGAAGTTTTCTATTTTCGATTCAAAAAAGAAAAAAAAACAACAAAAGAAAAAGAAACAAAAAAAAAGACGGCCTCTGGTCGAAAAGAACAAAGACGCGGCTGGTCACTGCGTGTGTACAATCGAGAGGGATGAAAGCATGCGCGAGCAATTACACGCGCTCGAAAGCTCATAATGGAGCGAAGCTTGAAGCGCTGAATCCAAAAAGCGGCGTGTACAGCGCGCGTAGTACACGCGGCATAGAAAAGAGAAATCCCGCGCGCAGCCACTCGTGCATTTCGAGGCTAATACTCGGGGATCCCAGCCCGGAGTCGAGAAAACAATAGTTTTGTATATCGTATATAATATATATACACGTAACGAGATTGCGAGTCTTTTTGGTTTTAATACCTTGCGTTATAACGTGTAGAAATAGGCTGATGCGTCATCGCGAGTCAATTACAATAAGGTAGATCGCACACGCGCGGAATATTAGTTCACTCGAGGTACATACATATATAATATGCCACTACTACATACGTTGTAAGTGCACTCCCGGCTCTCGTGTCGGCTGCTGCCTACATATGCAGAGGACCCACTTCATGCCTATTGTGTATCGAGTGGTACATACTTGCTATACGTGTGGCTGGTGCGCGGTATTATATACCTAGCTATATACATCGCGCGTTTACTACACACGGCATGTGCGAGCTTAGATTTATAGCGATGCGAAACTACCTGTTCCATCCGAGCCAAACGGAGACAATAGAAGCGACGAACCTACAGCGTGTACCTCTCCATTCATGTAACCTATTTTTTGCGCGCTTCACTTGTATGCGTGTACGTGTGTATGCGAGAGCACACAGATGTGCGCGTCAATCTGCTACTGCGCGTGCAGCTCGACACACTTGACGGCAAAAAGTCATTCTCGCTTTTCTCTTCGCTACTGTAACTATATATTTATAGGTAGTACACACATACACGTGCGTGTAAGTCATGTTTAACGTTTTACGCGCCGATGTATTACAATGAAAAATTACCGAGTTACTACTACTTGCGAGCTTGCATCGAGAAATTACGAACCGCTCATATACATCCAATTATACGAGGCATGCTCGTATTTTCGAATAAGTCGAGCGACGAGCTTGCCTCTGCTGCTGCTGCTGCAGGGGCACATTTTTGCACACCCACGCAAAAGCGTATGTACGTACGTATATAAAGAAGTCAAAGCGTACGCTGCACAGATCGGAAAACAATATATTAGCCGTAGCAGCAAAGCAGAGAGAGAGAGAGAATCCACGGACGCAAAAATTCCCTCTTGCGTCGGTGAATTTTCCAGCTACTTTCGGTTCGCGTATAAACAATGGCGCGCAGGTTCTCTCTGGAAGTATCTTATATACACACAGTCGAGTCGAGGAAAATTATTCAAAAGATTCTTGGTATCGCTTAATCAAACAATAATCGCCCAGCCACGCTTCGTACTCACCGCTCAAGCGCCGGTGCACTTGATATAATATTACGTATATAATACAACATTTCGAAAGTCGTACGCTGCGCAGCGATCGCCGTTGTGTGCACACGTTGAGTCGAGGGTGCAACGATGAAGCATTACGATAATATACATGTGGAAATGCTCTAATCGTTTTAATCTATATGTGAGTGTGTGTATGTATATGAACGGCAATCATCGAAAAGTCGAGAGGGTGGAGCTGCGGCGCGTCCAATGTGCGGCGGCGGCGGCTATTATGTACATATCGCATCCAGGCCCGCGCTGAGAGCGTGTGAGCGAGAGGAGATCCCGAAGTACTCTGTTTGCGCAATAGATTCAATTTATCCCGATATAACCGCGCGATTATAGTGCAATATTATTATATACATATTATTTGTAATATACAAACGAGATAATTGAACGTCGGGATTAACGGCGCGACGTCATAACGATATTCCGACGAGCGCCGCCGCGTGCAAAAGCTATACGCGAGTCCCCCCGAGGTGTTCTCTCGATGAATTGAATCGTTTGTTTAGGATATATTCTCGAACGCTCGCGATCCTCGGCTCTCGAGTGCCTGCATTGGAAGTGTATGGTATATATAGAGTTTTGTTGAGCGTGCGGTTGAGAGGACGATAGACGGCCGAGCGCGCGTGCATGTATACGTATGCGCGGCGCTGCTCACCGAGTGCGAGTTCGTTAAAACGTATAATATTGTATGTACGTATGATAGAAAAAAAAAGTTATGCTGTTCATACACAACACACACACGCGTACGAGTATTACATTATATGTTGTTCCTTCCGCTATGTGAATACGAGGCCAGGAGGCGCATCATCATCATCATCATCATCATCAGCACTGCCCTCGCACCATACTCGCCGTAAAATTATACACTCATTAATAGTGTAATTATTTTCTCTCTCTCTTTCTCTCTTCTCTCTTTCTCTCTCTCTCTCTCACTCTTCACCTCAACGTGGAATATTAAAAAAAGTACAGTTATTATACCGTTGCTGATTGGAATAATTACATTTTTATGCTCGTGCAGAGGGGCCTCCCCATTGTAATAATTTCGTAACGAGTCGCGCGACGCGATAAGTTTGCATATAAATATATTATTCCACGCGTCGAATTATTATCGTTACCATTATTATGTGTGTATACAAACGTAACGCGTACCATATTGCCTCGACTCTATGCTCATTCGATTGTTCATACGAGCGTGCGCACGCTTATTTGTTATTGTTATACATACAGAGCGAGAGAGACGCGTACTTTTAAACGCAAATACGTTTGATACATCTCGTATGTATGCAAATTGGAATATATTCAATAAGCGCAGGGGTTGCGGCATTGTGTTTTTTTCGAAAATGGAGAGGGTGGATTAACAAAAAAAAAAAAAAAATATTCAGGGAATCGCTAATGGTGCGATTGTAAACAAATATTATTTCTCTTGCGGAATGCGCGCGAGCGCTTCTATATAATAAGCCGGTATATACGCTATATTATCGGCATCAGCAAAAAAGAGAGAGAGAGAAATCTCTATACATCCGTTTTGTCTCTTCCTCTTTTTCTCTTTTCTTGTAATATGCTACTGCTGCTGCCACCGCCGCCGCCGCTGTATAGCTGCGCGCTAGGAAAGGTGCTCTCGAGAGCTCTCTTACATCTGATGGAATTTTTAATGCGAAAAACGTATACAGCCGAGAGAGCTGCGAGAGAAGAGATATAACGTAATGCTGCAGTTGCATCTCGCGCTGGGGTTGTGTGTGTTTATATATACGCTCGGCGATGCGCGATCGCGCGTATACCTCGAATACGCGTGTATATAAACAGTCTGCGCGCCCGCCAGAGTTCAAAGATACATGCAAAGATCGCAGGCAATTTATTGCCATTGGTAAAAACGATTTTTATTCGTTCTCGATGTGTTTTTTTTTATATTTATGCGTTCCTGATCGAGCCGCCGCCTCGATGAGAGAGTATAGAAGAGCGAGCGAATCGCGCCGCGAGGTTGTAAAATCTATCAATTTGAAATACCTCAAAAGGTTCATTTCTCTTAAAATTATCAGATTTCCGCAAGGTAATAACATCGGGATACATTCGCGAGATCGTCGAAATAAAAATGAAATTACGAGTACAAGAGAGTTTCGCCGCACTGCACTCGCTCTTGGGCTGTGTAATAGTATGCGTGTATACGTCATTAGCTCCGGTGTTTATAAATACACATGCATTTGGATGTGTGTGTGTTTCACATTAAGCTTTTGCACTTGCGCGTTATGTGCGCCCGTACGTGCATGCGCCGACAATAATACATTTATGCACACACACCAGACGAGGCGCAGCTTCGAGAGAGATCTCGGATTGCTGCTATATACAGCCCACCGCCGGTGCCATATTAACCCGGATGTTGAAAACGATCGCTTGACTCGCGGCCGCTGCGGTATCAACGGAATTACGGCGAATCGATGCAAATTACACACACAGAGTAGTCTCTGCTACGCGGAGCGAGACCACTATGGTGCAGAGCAGTGGCTAAGAGGACTTTATGCGCGCGGCCCAAGTGATCCACTTTAATTCCCCGCCGTACCGCACATGTCATATACTCATATTGTACGTGCAGCTTACTTTTATATGCAGGCAGGCAGCTAACGATCCGAATATAACAGGTGTACCTCTTATCTAAAATTCGCCGCGGCCGCACAACGACGTATTACGGCTTAATAATGTATTATACATGCGTGGCCGTGGCGGTGCGCGGCGCTCGAGTGATTTTCCGTAATTTGCATTGATACAATAATTAGCCAATCGCGTCGTGCAATGAGCGTAACGCGTGTCTCTCTCTCTGTCCCGAAGGCTTTTACCCGAATAATTATAAAAAAAAAGTAAACCGCGCGCCACAATAAATTCGAACCGTTTCGGCTGATAATTGGAGCCCGTTGAATTGGCAATCAACGCAGTGTTTGTGCGCGTGTACGCACGCTTTCTTTTGCCTCTTTAACGCGATATCGTAACTGTAACGGTCGCGCGTCGTAAAAGAAAAAAAACAGAGAGATATAGTAATCCACCATCGAGATTTTTCGATCGAGTGAGTTTTGTCCGAAAATCAGAGATTATAGTATACATAACGCAACAACGTGGATAGCGTAAGAACTGCAAAGCCTCGAAAGTATCCAACTGTTGCATTCGGGCGCATTAATACACATAAAGCTAAAGAAGCTAACGAAGTCAAGGGATGCCGATGCTATGGGCTACTACGGCGTTCCAATTTCACGATTCTATGGGTTTGAATACATAGCTCGTCGCGCTGGCAAATAGTTACTATTGTTGCGTCGCGTCACTGCGACGTCGTCGAATCTGATTACCGTCGCTTCGCGAAACAACTCTCGCGCGGAGCAAGTGCGCCTCTGGGCGAAGCAACAGCAACAGCGGCAACGAGTGCTCGGAGAATATAACGTTGTTGCCCCCTCGACGATATACATAGCAAACACATTCGGTCGATCCGCTATAATCTTATTGGCGTGTCTAATGGGCTCGATGCGCTTCCTCCTTCGATCATTGCCTTATATATATTGCCCAAGACACGCAGCAGCAGTATACACATCGGCAAAGTCAGCCAAGTAGATATACTCGGCGCGTATATTAGAGCCGATATATCGGGGGGAGAGAGAGCAAACTTTGATCGTGTAGTGCACCTTATCGGATGTGCAATTGACGATCGATCGTTCCACATGGCGGAGCTTTTGAGCGCGCGCGCGATCGACTTGTGTAATTCCCTCAGCCGCGCTCGCGCGCTAGTTCGCGATTGTGTCAGTGCCTATATGTATACGCGCGGCAGCTGCGATTACTCGTGCGTCACGTCTGGTCATTAGCTAACGTTGATCACTCGTTGTGTATACAAATATGCGCACACACACAGACGCATGCGAAAGCTCGCACACGCATATTTGCTGTAATTGTATACACGTATACGTAGAGCTGCTGCTACGCGTAGCGCAAGGCATAAAGCCAAAAGTTCGCCTCAAAGTGTATTAATGTCATGTTAATTAGTTTGTGCTCCGAAGTGTTTAGTATACACACAGTCTACAAGTTGTAACTCCGAAGCTGGAATCGCGAAACTGCGTCGAGCACGTTATAACGATACGCGTATACGCGCGCTGCAGCAGCAAATGTAATCTATATATAACATCTGCACTTGTCAGGCATGCGTCTCGCGATCCCCGGTCAAGCACGCACTCGTCTTCCTCTCTCTCTCGCTAGCTCGCATTGATGGAATTATTTAATTCGTCAAAGCTTATACAGGCTTCAATTAGGAGGGAAATGAGATGCGTTTAATATATATTACGCGTACAGAGAGACGACGGGGTAAACTGATTTTTTGATTGAGAGAAAGAAAACTCCGTGCTCGAGGTCCATTAATTCCGAGAAAACATATAGCCAGAAGCACTGCTGGGTAATAAAAATATCCTATCTCTCTCTCTCTGTGTTTCCTGAGTCGCGCTCGAGCAGCTGGAGTTTATGAGAGCGAGAGAGAAAGAAAAAGAATAGACGAGAGAAAAAAACAAATGATCGTAAGCTTGCAACCGTAGAAAAATAACATCCAAACTGTATAACAAACTGTAATAAGCCATAATTGTGCGCGTGGCGTGTTGTGCGCCTCCCGCTGCTGCTGCTCGTGGCAGTTGTGTGTCTCCTCATGGAACAACAAAATGAAGATCGTTTTCTGTCTCTCTCTCTCTCTCTCTCTCTCTCTCTCGCTCTGAACTTTTCACGGCTAACTTGGCTGAAGGCGCGCAGGCAGAGCGATATCGTCGAGCATCGAAGCGGTAAAAGAGCTCGGCGGCCAATTGACAAGCTCGATATGGGATGATTAAAACCCGAGCCCGACTCTTATTAACTCCGAAATATATATATCCACTGCATATTACGGTTTCCGTTTCATCAAAAAAATAACACGAAGCCGTGCGCGCGCTCGGCACGCGTTCATATATTGCATAGATCGCGCGTATACACACGGACATACTTCGAAGTCGAGGGTACAGAAAAAAAAGAAAGAAAAAAGCTGAGGGGAGAAGGAAATAGCAAACGAGAAAAACAGCAGCGGTGCGCGGCATGTCTAAACGGATTCGCGCACAGCTGTATACAGGTGCTGCGATGGATAAATATTCGAGCATTCCGAGCGTTGCGCAGCTGCAGCACACGGTGCACGAATGCGGGTAGGTAGCTGTAGCCTAGGCCTGTGTATGCCTTAGCCGATCGCCCGCTCGAGAGCTTTCGGGGAAAAAAAGCTCGGGCGCACTTCGGAATTGTACGTGTATGTATAGCTGCTGCCGTCGCCGCCGCCGCAAAACACGAGACATTCCACGAATAATTCGCCGCAGTGATATAATATTTAGTTTTCTATACACGCAAAACGCCGTGCGGCTGCGAGCTTATTATATTTATACGTAGACATGTACGCCCCGTCGATATGGACTACTACGAGGCGCACGTATACACTCGTATTATAGGGCGCGCAAATAACACTCGACGATTGCGATGAATAGATCGAGAGCTAGAGAGCAAGTGATCGTAGACGAGCACTAGTACTGGAATTTTGCAAGGGAGAGAGAAAGATAAAAACAACATATAGCAATGATAAACCTGTCGTTTGCTGCACCACAAAATTCATATTACGTATAACCTGCCTCTCGTCGATTTCTCTCGCTCCACCTGGCCCTGTGTGTGGTACTCGAGCATTGTATGTATATAATATTATTGAAAGTTGAGAAGCAAGTTCTATTGAAATTTGCCCCGTCGCAAAGCTTATAATAATGTACACACACGGGGCAGCCACACTGCGAGCGACGCAAGCTCGCATAAAATAGATAGGTAAAACCGTCGAAAGCTCCACACACCGCGCGCTCTGGGACATATTATCAGCAAATTAATCTCTCATTTCTCGCGAGTCTATAGACGCTTCGCCCCGGCAGCATAGACGGTGGTTTTTGGCGCGCGCAAGCGTTATTATCCGAGTTGGCAAACTCAAATTTTATGATATTTTTCGCCGGTACTTGCCACGGTAGTACGTACGTAAAGCATTGCACAGGCACTGGTGCTACTACGGTTGCAATGAACGAATGGCGTAAAATCAACAATTTTTGCCTTTTTTTTCAATAAAAATACCGCAGTTGTGTTAACAGAGACAGTGCGCCTAGGGTAGGAGTGAAATAATAATATGTACGCGATAATTGCGATTGCGCGGACAACTGTCGATGCTGCAGGATTACACGGGCGAATTAATATCGCTCGATTCGTAGCGGCGCGGCTTTATGCATATATACCGACGCATAGCTAGTAGATGAGAGTACAAGCCAGGGGTATTAAAATCGAGATTATGAAATGTAAATCCCTCGTCATTTTAATAATAATCCGTGATTTTATGCTTGCGGCGCGGCGGTGCGCGCTCCGTACCGGACGAGCTAGACGTGGCTGAAATTCTTCGGCTGCCGCGCCGCGCTTTGTGCATAGACCTATACGAGAGAAAGAGAGAGAGAGAAGGAGAGTAAAGCTACGTTAAAGTGGCCAACCACCACGCGTGAGGGCAGTGCCATTAACCCGCGCGTACAGGGCAGCGAGGAAAAATCAAATCTCGACATAAGTATACGGACGTATAATAATGTACGTACGCGTGTGTACGTCTACGTGATGAGCCGTTCATATTAATACGCCCGCATGCATTATATGCAAGTGTGTAATATGTATACGCGATATTGACTGGACTAATGTACATTATGTATGATGCTTACATAGATGAAAAATACTTAGAGGGTAGAAATACATATAAATGGGATAATCTGGAGAACTTGGCCGCTCTAAATAATTTCGGGATGAAAATTTGAAAGCACAGCTCTAAAACTTTTACACCTTTTCAAGTACTTGGTAAAAATTATTCGTAAATTATCAGTACTTTTAAAGGACGTTCGGTATTGAAATGAGTATACCGTACTAATGACCTTTTACATTGTATTTACCAGAAAATTATAAAATTTAATCTCAAAAACCAATGAAATTTATGTGAATTATAAAGTAAAGACTTTACTGTTATTTTATGAAATTTAATTATAATACTCATATCAAAAGAAACACAATATCCTTGAAAACTACAAAACTAATTTATTGTGAACTAAGGTAAGCGCGTTAAACATTACACGTATTTTAACTTTTTTTTCGTTACGTATTAGTTGATTAGTTACCGCTAGATGGCATAGGGCCAAACTTTCGGAAACCAAAAGAGAAAAGACAACGTTTTAGAGTCAAGTAAACTAGAAATCTATTACAGGATTTGAAGAATTGGAAATTCCATTTTAACTTGACATCAGAGTTTAAGTTATCCAACTTTTTGACTCGGACTCTTAAGCAGAAATATTAAAAGATATGAAAAAAACGGCTCAATCGAGTGTCTTGAAAGGGATAGTGATTTCTGGATTTTCCCGCATATACATTGCAAGCTCAGTAGGTACATGTATACGTATATTATATTATGCAATCGTCAGCCTCTGTACAGTGTGTGTATGTGTGTATGTGGAAACGCTTATATACATTATAGCTGATGCAGAATCGTTCGGACAAACGATTGTCACGCACGCACGGATTACCTTATAGCCCCGCAGGCTAAATGCTGAAATCGTGCATGTTGCATGAACATTGCTATTACTATTGCGGCTCGTCGAAAGCTCGAGTTGGCTCCGACAGGGCGAGAGAGAGAAACGATCGGAAGAGCTGTAATACGAAGCATAGCGAGACCAACAAAGCGCGAGGGTGAGAGAGATGCTAATGCAGCTTTTTTACGGCGTGTAATGATAAGTTGACATGTATTTTCAATTATCGATTACCCTCGATGGCAAAACGTGCGCTCAGCAGAGCTTTAAAGCTCCGACGATCGGAGAGGCAAAAAAATAAGTGTGTGCGCGCAAGATGAGCCGTTCGCGTGGTTAACATCCATTCGACGACTTACGCTCTAAATACATAAAACATCAAATAGCGCGCCACGCGCAAATCTCTTTACTCCCCCTCGGATATGCGCGCAGTTCGCGCGAAAAGAAAATATGAAATGTACGGAAAAAACTCGATGCGATCGTGAGTGTGCGCGTGTATTTGTGTATACATGTACGTCTCGTATCTACGATTGCGAACACGCACAAGCGCATTATAATTTCCCGTACGGAAAATTTCAATCTTCTTTTCTCGCGGCTTGTGTATATACCGCCTCGGATGTACATTTCTATGACGGGTTTGCCGACTGCACGCGGCAGCAGCAGAAACAGGAGTTTCAGCCGCTGCTGTTGAGCTGTGCTGTGGGGACGTGCGAAAGGAATACAGCAGCAGCAGCAGCAGCAGCAGCAGCGATAGATAGCGACTACAAAGCGACGAGAGACACAGAGACGCCCGCGTGAAATTGTTTACACTGTATATATAGCGTCGCGTCCGCCGCCACTGACTGTGTCTGTATAGAGTAGTCTGATGGCGGTATAGGTGTGCGTGCATGAGTAACTCGATAGGCCAAACGTTCGATTCGATTAATTAAGCTCGCCGCAGAAACCCGGCCCCGGCAGCAGCGAGGCATTTACAGCTGACAGTCCGCACAAGTTGGGCGCCAGTATATAAGCAGTCTCTGTATGCACAGCAACAAGAGTTGGCAGTCCAATTTATTCGAGCACCGCTGCGCTTCTCTCGCTTTCTCTCTCTCGCTCTCTTATACTCTCTCTATATAAATTAGCATCTTGGCGGGCACTAAGCAGCGTGGTGGCGGTGGCAGAAGCAGCAGTTATATATATAAGATCGAATCGACGGTATGGGGCCAGACGCACAACACACCCTTGGCCTGCTGCTGTTGCAAGCCGGACTTGATATTACACAGCTCGTTCGCCTCGCTTTTTCAAAGCACATATATACAGCGATATACATCTTTCACGGGGGATAATTTGGATCGCATGTTGGTAATCGTGGGGCGATGATCTCGATATCGCGAGCGCGCGCGAACCGAGTAGACGCGCAGAAAGAGCGTGAGGTGAGGTGAAAGAAGAAAGAATAATGGATGAGAATTCGTGCGCTCGAGCAGTACGAAATACTCCCCGCAACTCCTGCAGGCAGGCCCTGCGCTGCCAGCTCGAGAGAGAGAGAGAGAGCTTGATATGGCTTATACGAAAAAACGACGAGCCACTAGCGCGCGAGCTGCGCCTAAAAAGCAGCTTTAGTTGAAATGTACATACATTTTTTATCTTTTTTTCTTTTTTTTTTTCAAAGCTCGCCCCCGCACCACCGCCACTGCCACCAGCAACGCGAGCGCGCGCGGTATCCCGGGTATATAATATAGGGTATACATAAATGGTTTTACTGTTGCTGCTGTGTTGGTGCGGGTATGCGTCGCGCCACTACTACTACACAGTAATATATACGTATATAGTCAACGGGTAGGTATACGCTGTATAGCCTAGCCCAGCGTCGAGTAAAATCACCTGGGAGATCCCCACTACCGGTGCCGGATCGAGCTGCTGCTGCTGCTGCTGCTGCTGCTGGTGGCGCGTGGCAGGTTGCCCCGACGACGACGACGCAACCGACTACGACAACGTTAGAGCGCTGCGCTACCGCTGCTGCCGCTACCACTGCCACTGCCACTGCCACTGCAGCGCGCTTATACACTGACGAGCCGAGGCGCGCCGGCGAGTACTTACTAGTCCTATATAGAGAGCGCGTCACGGCGCACACGGGGCTAGTTTGGCGCGCGCGGCAACAACCGTCGACGAGAGACTCCGACGACTGCTACGACTCCGCAGCCCTCGTACTGGCGCGCGTAACGTCAGTTGCAATTCGTACGTCTAGTGCTGCTGCCGTGCTTTGCAGAGCGAGGAGGAGGCGCGTTTCTCGGAATTCAAAAGCCGACTCTCGAGCGCGCGCCTTTTATATTCGCGACGATCTAAGGCGATTTGCGCTCGTTTCGGTTGACGACTGGCAGGATTGACGTACATCCTACTACTACGTGCGGCTAAGTGCGTGCGAGTCGGGGTGTGCGCGCTCGAGAGTGCATTTCTTTGCCGCTGAGCTGGATTTTTTTCATACGCTGAATTTTAAATGAATCGTGCCGGGCTCGCGCGTATTTTTAAAGCTGGCTCGCGCGCCGGTGGCGGCTCAGTCGCGTTAAAATATCCGTCGTGTCGAGTCGCTGCTGCTGCGCCAAGCCGCGAAAAAAGAAGGAAGAGATTACTATACTACTACTATGCTGGCCAGTCCTCGCGTGGGCGCGGGCTTTTGAAAAAACACGCTTAAACGCGCTTATATCTATCGGTGTGTAAGAGAAAAGAAAAATGAGCGCGCTTACTCTGGTGCGGAGTCCGAGCGCGGCCGAACACAAACACGGAGCACGCACAAAGAGCCCTACGTTTTACGGTGGTATCAGCTGCTGCGCTTCGGAGTCCCGGACGACTCGATATGCCCAACGGAGAAAGAGAGCGAAAGAGACAGCAGCAGCAGCAGCAGCAGCAGATACAGCTACGGCAGCCCAGGCCATTTACATTAGACAAACAGACAGATGAGTGGACTTTTTAGATATATGTATATATTGTCTCCTATTCGCTCGACTCCTCCTGTATGCGCACACAAACGCATGCACAAAGTAGCTCTTTCCTTTTTTCAGCGCGATACGTACTTTGATGTTACTACTATTATTTTACTCTCCTTCGCTCTTTGGAGCTCGATGTTGTCGATGGACTCGATGCGCGCCCTCGCGTTTTTACACCGGCCAGTTTATTCCTTCTTCTTCTGTTTCTTCTTTTTTTTCTTGTTACTTTTTTTTGTTTGTTTCGTTTCCTTGCCTCCTCTCTTTCTTTCTGTCGACGTCTAACATCGCGCGCACACACACACAAACTCGCCCTCACCTGTACACATATAAATGCACACCTTTTGTATTTGAAAAGTTAATGCGATAATCATCTGCTTGCTGTGTGTTATAGTGGTCCCTCCCACGCGGGCGCGCGCGCGCGACCGACCGGCTGTTGTTTCCCCGCGCCTTCTTTTAAATCCGTGTTGCAGTACTTGTGAACGTTCTCGGGGCTTTTATATATATTATTATACACATAGCCGAACTGCGCCCCTCGCGCGAAGCTGCATGTACATTATTTTGTTACACACACTCACATATGTATCGTATAGTAGTAGTTTAGTTGGCGATCGTGTCGTGAGACTCGAGACTCGTATAATACAAATCCATGCGTGAAAAAAGCTCTCCGCGCGCAACGGTGACTGAGTACCGCAGTCGAGAGATCCGATACGTTAGCGAAATACATGCGTGCGCGTAAATATATATAGAGCTGTGTATATATAGCATCATAGAGCTGCAGCACACACTGCACTGCACACTGCAAAAGCCGCATTTGTATATCCGCGCGCATTCCAAATTCTAATCCGCCTACATGGACGTACGACAAATGTAACAAAGGGAACGGATGTGTTGGTGGATAGTTTGCAATTTGTACCCTCAACCCCTTCTGTGTGTCTCCTCCTTTTGCCGTCTTTCTCACTCTCGCCCACTCTCCTATCTACGTAACATTCAATATGTTTGTGCACGAGCAATGCATGCATATGTATTGTATGTGTCTGTAGCGACCAGTTGTGATCAGGTGTATTGCTATGCCACTCGTGCATATAAACATAGAAACGCGCACCGCCGCCACCGCCGCTGCGTCGCGTTGTGTATATATATTCTCATATTGGCGCGGGGACAGAGAAGGCCTAATCAAGCTCAAATATGTGTATGTGTGTGCGCGTGCGAGAGAGCGCATATATGTGCCTGCAAGCACACATTCTCTCTCTCTCCACGGGCAATCTCTGCGCGCACTCGAATGTTATGCGTGACGACGACTACCGCATCTACCTGCGCTGCGACTCGCTCTACACGTATATCGCATACACTCTATAATAATACTCATGTATATGTGTGGTATATACATTACGCGTTACATATACACACGTATAAACACATGCAGGCATGCGAGCATGCGATATACGTAGACGACATTCGTATCAAGGGACAAAATTAAGGATTTGATTGGCTTTGAGCTTTCTCCGTAATGTATAATATGTTGTGTATACATAACGACGCGCGGCGCACTCGCACACACACACTCACCCACACGCAGCACTTAAACGCACCCATACATACACGAGCCTTTTGATCGTGTACCCGCACACAATAATAATAATTATAATTATGTTGGACCCCCCGTTGTTGATGTAATGTCAGCTCGCGCGCGCGCCCGTCGTCGTTGTCGTGGTACTGTATAACTTTCGACGCAGATTATTCGAAACGTAAGCGTTTTTTCGTATATTTGACGGCATTGTTATTGGCACGAAAGTCGTCTTGCGTCCTCGACCGTCTGCGCCGGGGCCCCTTTGTTCCTCCGATATCGCGCCGCCCGCCCGCGCCTGGTGTGCAAGTAATATTGTCTTATTTTTTGCTTTCTTGATTTTTCCTCTTTTCAATTCTCTATACACGTATGCATGTATGCCGTGGTGTGTTGTGCGTATCGCTCGAAAGTCACGAGACTTTTTTGACTGTATATTCTATGAGTTTATTGAAAATATGTGTATGAAAACTGTAAAATTTGAAAGAAAAAAAAATAAGGGAAAAACACGGTTAACTGCATTTGTATACACGTACGTACACATACGCGCGAGTGCCTCCATATACACAAGCTCACGCACTATTGAGTTTGGTTTTGATACGTGAAAAAGCTCTCCGGGCTCTAAAGGGCTCTAAAACTGAAAGAGGCTTTGGTCTCTCGTCAATTTTTGACTCGTTAATTTGAATTTTTTTTTCACGTCTCGTCGTAGTCGTCGACGTTGTCGTTTTTGTTGTTGTTGTTGCCGTTGTTACTGTTCTGGCGCGCTAAACGGGCTTTCTGATGCATTCTTTGACGAGTCGGCGATGGGTAAACGACAGAGCTTCGTATAGCACATACAGTCGCTGTATACAGTATATGCATAGCCAAGAGCGCACTCAGTTAATGTAATAGCATTTGCTTTTCATCGCGTGCGCGCATTTACGTATACAGTACGTACACATAGGTGCGGCACAACACCGGTCTATATACCTCTCTCTCTCTCTCTCTCGCTCTCGCTGTATAGACGTCGAACTTTGTTGCTATCTTGCGTTGCGCTGTTTTTCGCGTTGTTTTTCGCGTTGTTTTTGTTTCGCGTGTGCTGCACTTTCGAAAATTGTCGCACGGCACGCATTGATTTACAATGCGCGCGCGCGAGCGAGGCCTCGGTCTCTCTGTGAGAAAAACGAGCCGATTTACTGGTTACTTGGGCTCCTTTTTTATACACAATTTTTTCTAAAGTTCCCTGAAAGCGAATGAAAAAACATTCGAGAAGGAGAGCAAAAAAAACCACCACCCTGTCGCACGCGCCGAGTTTCATAACTCAATGTAAATACAAAAAGTTAACGAAATTAATTTCATTCGCTCGAAGAAGCGTATAACAGGGCGAAGGGAAAAGAAAGAAAAGAGTGGGCCGCTGACGACGAGCCGACGAGTGAACGAGAGAAAGAGAGATTATAGAAGTGCCGATGCGACGAAAATTACACTTTTCGGTGAAGAAAAACTTTTCTTTCTTCGTCGCGGCGCGCCTGGCAGAACATCTCCTTCTGCTGCTGTCGATGTACAAAATATTAATTTATACCCGCGTACCGTTTCCATACACGATCGTATATATTTGCTGATCTATTTATTTAAACCACCCTCCTTATATATAATATAATCGTACAAAAGTTTCTAATAACCGCTGGTATTTGTTCGTCTTACAGTTTCGACGAGTCGTCGATGGAGAGTTGCTTGTTAGCTGATCATTTGCAGAGTCGCGGCCTATCAACGGCGGCGGAGCAGCAGCAGCAGCAGCAGCATCAGACTCAGCAGCCGCAGCAACTTCATCATCAGCACAAACAGCAGCTGCATCAGACTCAGCAGCAGCAGCAGCAGCAGCAACAGAGTAACGAGTTACTGCTATTAGGCAGCGAGGAGGTACAAAGTTTAGAGGAAGCCAAGCGAGTCATCGGGGCGCTTAAAGCCCGACAAAGAGCACAAGCCCATCAGATGCTCGCTTGGCGCAGGACACTTAAGCTGCAGGTACGACGTCATACGCCTTGTGGCGCACGATTACATTTTCTCTCTCTCTCTCTCTCACTCGCTCGCTATTTTTTTTTGCTTTCCGCGCGCGCGTTTAAAAAGGGAGAGCACACGTAGCTCCGAATGCCGAGCGCTTGCGCGCGCCTCGGTGAAAGTAATCGCTGCCGAAGGCTAAAAATAACTCCCCGGATGTGGATCGAGTGGGTGTTACTCACATACGTAATAAAACTTACGACCTTTTTTTCCTTGGTCCTGATTGTTTATTAACGGGCCGTATATAGCTTTTTTCCAGCGACTACAATTGATTCGACTTATCATCGTCGCTGCATCATTATTGTCGTCATCTTTCTTATTATTATTGGCGTTGTTATTGTTGTTGTTGTTGTCGTACTTTTTATTATTATGATTTTTTATAAGCTCCAAGCTTATACAAAAGATGGCTCGAGTGAAATTCGTTATTTTTATTTCAAAAGTATAATAATACCAGCAATCACGATAATAGCAATAATAATAATAATAATGATAATACTAATAACAATAATCATAATAATCAGCTGTGCGCTCGGGAGGTAACATTTTGTGCAATCGTAAGCTCTCGCGCTCCTCTCTTTGGGGCTCCCTTTCTATATTAAATCGTCTGATGTATTCGCTTTGACGCTTGTGCGCGCGCGCGCGTGGCAAAACAGTTTGGTAATTTACTCTCATGAGTCCCGGGCTCCGCACTGCAGCACACAAGCCTTTCTTCGACGCGATATGCTGAATTTTTAATCTCGGCTCGTAATATACGGGCGCGCGCGTCAGCAGTGCGGGGCTGCTGCAGCTCGGAGCTACATATTTTATGAATTGAAATATATATATGGGCTATTCCACAACAGGTGTTGCAAGCCTAAAAAATGAAGTTGAAAGTAACCATTTACTCTTCAAGAACACAATGAAAAATGAAAATCCTGAGGAGCACAGCCCCCTAGGTCCAACCCTTATGGATCTACAGGGGCTCAAAGTTGGATTTTCATGGTATGAGGATATTCTGCTTCTTACTCTGCTTTTCTGGGTGGACATAAGAAAAAATTTTTAAACCATGTTTTTTCATGTAAAATTTGATGTAGAATTCAAATCTGTACTCAGATGAGACATTAATAACCTCAAAATCCCTTGAAATAGAAAGTATGGTGTAATAGGACATAAATGTCAAAAAAAAAATATGTTCGTATACCTCAAATCAGCCCATATTGTAATATGTTCATCGATACACCAAAATACAACTTCTGACAAAGTTTGGTAACTGAGTCTCTAAAAGAGACAATTTGATAGCTTGCAAAGAGCCAAAAAACATGGAAAATGAGGAAAAAACCATGTTTTTTGGGCTTTCAAAAGCTACCAAATTGTCTGTAATGGAGACTCAGTTACCAAACTTTATCAGAAGTTGTATTTTGGTGTATCGATGAACATATTACAATATGGGCTGATTTGAGGTATACGAACATATTTTTTTTTTGACATTTATGTCCTATTACACCATACTTTCTATTTCAAGGGATTTTGAGGTTATTAATGTCTCATCTGAGTACAGATTTGAATTCTACATCAAATTTTACATGAAAAAACATGGTTTAAAAATTTTTTCTTATGTCCACCCAGAAAAGCAGAGTAAGAAGCAGAATATCCTCATACCATGAAAATCCAACTTTGAGCCCCTGTAGATCCATAAGGGTTGGACCTAGGGGGCTGTGCCTTTCAGGATTTTCATTTTTCATTGTGTTCTTGAAGAGTAAATGGTTACTTTCAACTTCATTTTTTGGGCCTGCAACACCTGTTGTGGAATAGCCCATATACGTATATGTACGAACGTCGATATTAAATTGATTTTTTTTTATTTTTTACTTGGCGAATATTTTTAATACTGTTTTATAAGCGCGATGCGGACTGCTGCCTGCCTGCCAGTGTGCGCGGATAAAAAACTTTTTAGTTCGGGACGCGCGCCACGCTTTATATTTTGTGAGCCCTCGCGGTGCTGTGCTTCACTGCTGATCGCTCTTCAAAGACATGCAGCAGCACGCGTGACGCGCCTAATAATACGACAGTTTGACGTTTTTACCTCGCGTGCGGGATGCAAAACAAAGGATTCGAAAAAAAAGACAAAGCCCCCGTAGGGAGAGGTCGGGGGAGAGAGCGAGAGAAGACGCGACGTATGAAAGCGCATCGACACCGAGATTAAACCGACGTATTATATGAATGACGTTTTTTTTTGTTTGTTTCGCCCCGTTCGCAGGAAGAGCTGGTGGCTCGTCTGACGCGCGAAAAAGCCGATCAGTTGCGCAGCCTGTCGTCTCAGCTACTGCTGTTCGAGTCGCGACTGTGCCGCAAGCAGAAGGAGATCGAGGCGAGCCTGGCCCAGCGCGAGTCGATAATCTTGCGCCAGCAGAAGGTCATCAAGCAGCTGCAGAGCAAGCTCAGGATCGCCTGCAACGAGCTCCTCGTCAACAACAACAATCATCACGGCAGCAGCAACAGCGCCAGCATGAAGCAGTCGGCCGACACGGCGAGCCTGTTGCTGCTCCAGCAGACCATGATGAGGGACTCGTCCGCCTCGCCGCCCTGCTGCGACGCCTTCGACCGGCTCGACAGTTTGGGCGACAGCGACAGCGCCGTCGTGCTCGAGGAGGCCTTCTCCGACGACTTTACCCCGCCAAGGTAACGTATTTATCATTTTTACGTATTTTTTGTTTCGTCTTAAAACTAAGCGCAACTATGCACATCCATAGAATGAGCCAACAGAGTCATCGAGACTGTAAAACGGTTTATCATGCTCGATGCTCGCCGAGTGTGTCGCGCTTATTCCGTGGAGAACGAAATTTTGTTCCGCCGTTGCTTTTGCACAAAGAAAATGAACAACGAGCGGCCACACGAGTCCGGCACGCTCGCGTTTCGTGACAAACTTGCATAACTCTTTTTACCCGATATATTGTCGCGCGACAATTCCCTCGGTCTCGAGCCTTATATATCTCTTGTGCTTCTTCCTTCGCCTTTTTGCGCCATTGATAAGAGCTGCCCACGACGGCGACGACGATCCCGTATATATAAGTAACAGTATACATAATGCATCGCTCGAATCACGCAAAGCTCCTCCGCGCATGGTTACGAAATTTAATCATACTGAGGAAAATGTCGTCTCTATATACGACGAATTACGTCTGGGCTGGCGATTTCGGAGAATGAAGTCGGAACGCTATTACTTATATGCATTTATATAGGAGTTGAATGGAAAAAAAGGGAATATTGAATATCGAAGTATCGAGGTAATCTCGCAGGCGTGCACACGTCATTCGTGATCGTCGGAGCGCGTAATCGCGTCGAAATCTCATTACTCGATCGATCTTGATGCAATGTCTCTATTCGTCGTTGCAGATTCCGTTCGAACTATACCGATGTGACGCTCATCCGATCCGTGTCGGACGCCGTTGAACCAAAGTACAATCTGTCGTCGAGGCGCAGCAACGGCCTACTGCGCAGGCCTGAGGTCCTCGAGACCGTCTACTCGGTCGAGGAGGACGCCGACGCGGACAACAACAGCGGCTCCGCGAACAACACAGCCAAGTCGGCATCCAACAACGCCGATCAGAAGCACCAGCAGACAGCTCCGAGCGACGAGATCGAGGCCGACGAGGAGGACAACGTCAGCGCCGACGCCTCGACGCAGCAGCGGCGGCGGCTCTACCAGCACCAGCACCACCAGCAGCAGGTGCAGTCCTCCTCGCCGGACGAGAACAAGCGACTCAGGGACATCTACGGGAGCTTCGAGAGGCTCGATCGAGAGCACAATCATCACCATCAGCATCGGCAGGAGTATGACAGCAGCGGCAGGTCGTCGTGCAAGCAGCTGCTCAACAGTCACAACTGCTGCGGTCAACTCTCGGGCAATCAGAGGAACAGCAGCCGAGACGACAGCCAACAAGCTCAGGTACACTTAAAGCCATATAATATAAGCGCGCCGCCGCCGCCGCCGCCACCTCGTTCGCGCATTGAAATGGCAAAACTTTTTCATTGAATCGTATACGCGCAGTTGGAAGAGAAAGAGAGAAAAAAAGTTTAGCTACGCGTCGGATCTTGAATTTTTGTACCGTTTGATCTTTGTCATCGAAGTACATCTCGCGCGCTGTCGTATCTCTCGGCAAGTTTCTCCGCTGCTCGAGCTGTTTCCGCCAAAGTACGATTTTTTTCCCGCGCGACGGTCGAGCGAGTACCGCATTTCCTTCGTATGAAAACAATTTCCCTGCGCGCTGCCGACGAGTCTAACTTTTCGATGGATGGAGATGTATACGCGTATGTATTATAGAGAGGTCTGTACGCGCGCACTTGACGCTTCGTAATCAAATTCCGGCGCAGGGAGCAAAAGTAAAGCTTCAACAAGTCGACTCATTAAAATTGCTTTACCTCTTGGGCGCGGGCCGGGCGCGCGCGTAAAAACTTTTTCATACGCTTTTTGCGTTCAGTCGTGCGTGCGTTATAATATATATCTGACATTCTATTATAAATCCAGCTCTGGTCACGAGCACTTGAAAAAAGGACGATTACTAACTTTTGCCCTCTCTTCTTTTTTGCGTTGCACCGTTCGCAGGTCACTTACAATCGAGTCATGAGCAATCACAGATCGGTGACCAAGCCAAAGGACGTCAAGTACAAACGCATCAACAAAGCCAAATCGAAGAGCCTGGAGGAGCTGAGGGGACGGCTGCGCAACTGGGTGGAAAAGGGCAACAAAATTGCCATATCGCTGGACCAGTCCTACGCCTGATAGTAGCCGCGCGATTCTTCGTCTTCCGCTTCTTCAAAGACCGAGGAATCGCCGCGATCAATCAATCGAAATAGTCATTGAGATTACGAAGATAATCATCTAACAAATTGTGATATTCGTAAGGAATCGTATCGCCTGACCGCGACGTGCGTTTACCTTGGGGAAGCTGTGCTCGGCGCAGTGTCCCGGTACGTGCAGCGGGGTGCCCTGAAAAACCTGCATTATACATGCAGACGGGGGACGATGAAAAAAAATTAAGCGAGACTGATTCGCTATTGTTATTTCATGTATATATATAAAAAAAAGTGTACTCGTCTGCACTACAACACGCTTGTCTAGTTCGACTCGTGCTTCGTTATAATGTTTAAAAATGTTCTGGTGACGTTCGCGTATATGCGGCCTCTACAACACGAAACTCAAGTTTCATGCCAAGATTCTCGCACCTTTGTATCCTCTCTCAATCAGCCAAATTTCTTCATCGTCATTTTCAATGTTTTCTTTTCCGCACGCGTGTACCTGACAAATCTCTTTAGTCTGAAAAATGCATACTCTTATACGCTGATATGCCGATATGCAAAAAATTATAAATATTATATTGTATAGTAATTGCGATATGCCGACGAATGCCCGGTGCCTTTTTACTGTTCGTGCGGTCAATTATTGTGTAAAGTCAATATTTCATCGCTCAAGGAGGATAACACTTATTTAAGTACTCTTAAGCTGGAAAGAAAAACTTGATGCATCTATTTTTTAACTTTTTCATACGTGTGCAACGGCATATATGAAGTTAAACACACAGACGTACATTTGCAAAAAAAGTTTCACACGTTGCTCTTACTACTATTATATATGCGCATGTGATGTTATAAACATTTATAAATATCGTAAATATGTACTTATTCAATGTTTACACGAATGAAAACTAATCAATCAAGCGCCTTTCTAATGTCTATTTTTCCATGTTTATCGACAATTCAACGAGGTAGATTATTTTGTAGAAAAAAAAAACAGAGAATACTGATTACGTTTATTTGTATAAAAAATGCATGACAATGATGTTTAATCGTTTTTGTAATAAAAACTCAAAGTATTAGCGTTGAAACGGGCGAAAGTTGCGTCACGTATCTTTCCAAACACATAAAAGAGTTGTCAACGTGTCGAGACTGCGTTGCAAACTATCAAATAATTTCGCGTGCGGCTGAGTGCACTATACATGAGACTGCTCACGCATTATGATACCTAAGACTTATGGGTGACGAGTTGTAAATTTGGTAACAAAAAGAAAATCAATAAATAAAATATTTAACAAAAAAGTCAGCCTACTGCGTTGTAAGCTACGATAGATTTAAAGTCCGTTCAAAGGATTTAATAAATCGAGAAACGAATATTAATGTATTGTTATGTTCCTGGCGGCTGTTTAACAGCTATCGTGCGATCTCTCGGGTATTGACGAGTTGAACAATGTAACGCAGGTTGCTGTACATGTATAATTTAATTAATTATCATTACCTGCTCTGTCGAGTACGACATTTTGTAAATATTACGCGTAATATGAGTTTAACTTGTAATATATTAAGAGGAATTGATAGATCAGAGTGAGAGACAGAGGACAGATTTACGCACGTATGTAACGCCGCTATCTATGTACATGTAAGATTTGTTCCATTTTAATAAACTCATCGATTATATGCATACATTGTAACGATGAAAAAAAGACGAGGTTTGATGACACAGGCGCGCTAACGACAATGTATAAGCGTCATGTTGATATTCAAATCAATCACACCAAAAGTTACGCGAAAGAAAACGTTCGATCTTCTTTATTATTTATCATAAGGTATGTAAAAAATAATATGTATTAAGTATAATATATACACATGAAATTGTTATTTTGGTTGATTATATATAAAAAAGCGCAGAAAGCTCGCAGACTACTCTGCGCAATTACGAAATCTTTTAGAGGTAATCGTCTACTGTTTTAATTATAAATAAAGAATACAAGTATCGATAAAAATTACTATCTTTGAGTTACTTTATTACTTATGTTCTTTCCCAAATCCTACTTCATATATGGAGAGAAAATATGAGCGCGTCCAGCATAAGTCGGCCACCCCGCGCGATTACGGCATTTTTAGCCGAAAGTGTCGTATGTTTAGCTCGCTCTGAAACGTTTACCAAGGGTCAGAAAAAAAATCCAAACCCATAGATCGATAGATTTTTTCCTCCTCTTTCTAGTGGTGTAACTCAAAAAATTCTTAAAAATTGATTTTGAGGTTAAAACTCGACTTGAATGTTTAAGTCCATTTTCCCAAAAAATGTATCCTCCGATTGCAATTTAAACCGCACCAATCGAAAGAGGAGGCAAAAATCTATCGAAAACGATGTTTTCCAGGATGGAGAAATGATAAGAACTATTAAAGATATCGAGATGAATAGCGCGGGACGGCGCGCGCGGGCCTGTTTTCCTGCCTATGTCTTTTCGACTCGCTAAAAAAATGCTGAAAAAATAATTTAAACACGTAAATCGATAGATTTTTTCCTCTTCTTTCGATTGGTAATGTTAATTTTGAGGTCAAAATACTAAAATACTAGAAGAAATATTGACTTAAAAATTCAAGTCAAGTTTTGACTATGAAAAAAATTTTTGGGAATTTTTTCAACAACGCCATCAGAAAGAGGAGGAAAAAATCTATCGATTTACGTGTTCACATCATTTTTCTAGCCTTTTTTAAGCGATTACGAGCGAGTCGAAAAGACAAAGACACGGCGCCGCGCGTGTGCCGCCGCTGGCGCACGGAAAACAGGTCCGCGCGCGCCGTCCCGCGCTATTCATCTCGATATCTTTAATAGTTCTTATCATTTCTCCATCCTGGAAAACATCGTTTTCGATAGATTTTTGCCTCCTCTTTCGATTGGTGCAGTTTAAATTGCAATCGGAGGATACATTTTTTGGGAAAATGGACTTAAACATTCAAGTCGAGTTTTAACCTCAAAATCAATTTTTAAGAATTTTTTGAGTTACACCACTAGAAAGAGGAGGAAAAAATCTATCGATCTATGTGTTTTGATTTTTTTTCTGACTCTTAGTAAACGTGTCCGAGCGAACTAAACATACGACACTTTCGGCCAAAAATGCCGTAATCGCGCGGGGTGGCCGACTTATGCTGGACGCGCTCATATACGCGTTTGAGGGAGGACTTGTAGTAAGCGAAAATCGCTGGAACGGTTGCCTGGCTCAATCGCTGGCTGTCCGGCAATGATCGCCGGAGACTCCACGCTAGGACTCACGAGCGGCCAAAGCAACGCTGGAGTCTCCGACGATCATCGCCGGACAGCCAGCGATTGAGCCAGGCAACCGTTCCAGCGATTTTTGCTTACTACAGGTCCCCCCTCAAACGCGTATATTTTCTCTCTGTGTACGATGACGGACGAAATGATCCATATTTTACCATGTACCGCAAAATGATTCGTGCGAATGCCACAAGGGATCGCCAAAAGTAACGGAGGGTACGGAATGAGCAGGCAGACAGTTATGTTACCGACTTACGCCGGCTTAAAGCAGTTCGAGAGTTTTTGACTCTCAGCAACTCGTGTCGCCCAAGTAGCAGCAGGTGACGGCGGCGGGAAAAGTTGCAGCCAAGGAAAAGACACATTATATTTACAACTTTGCCTGACTCGATTGTTGTTGCGATTCTGATTGCAACTGTTGTTATTGTGTCCTGAACCTTGAATTTTGAGAAGCAGTTGAAAAGATGTCATTCGGCTCGGGCTTCGGCTCGTCCACCCCGGCCAACACTTCAGCCTTCTCGTTCGGCGGTGGTGCTGCGACAACGGCTACTCCGATCAGACCAGGTATACACAACATGCCTTGGCTCTTTGCACTTAGATAGGTTATGTCGCATTGTTTTTCAATTCCCATTCATTTCATTTTTATTTATCACTTTAAAAATCAATGTACATGATTTTTAACAAAAAAATATGATAAAATTTCAAATGATCATATAAGTTAATGAACTCCAAACGATAAACTTTTCTTAAAAGGTCAAGCAAACTTCATTCTCTTGTTGAACTGTTGCTTGTCCTACTCAATGAGTCTGCTGATTTATTCCTTTTAAGTAGAGGTCTTCGTGAACCTCCACATCTTGGATCGCACTTTGATTCTCCACCCTGAACACAATCGTAGTATTTTTTCTTCCACCGCTTTAATAAACACAGGGTGATGAGGCAAAGGAAAAGCAAAGCAGCACACAAAGATGCTGTTACAATTAGTAAAATGTTTTGGGGAAATATTCCAAATGATCCATGAGAATTTACAATATCTTTATATGGTACAGATGTAACTTCAATGTCCAACTCTAATATGTTTATTTTTCTTTCTGGATGGTTTTCAGATGAATTATTCATCATGTCGTTAGACATGTTTGCTATGAAATCTCCTGCAATAATACTCTATCTTAATATCACCAATAATGTTAAATTATACTCTGAGTAAACAATTTGATACCTTGTACAAAAAATATTCTTGATCTTAACCAAACAATTTGATCTGTCAAATCAATAAACTTTTTAGGTTGGTGTTTATATTCAATAGACATATGAAAGTGCACCATGTATTTTCATTAAAACATAAACAAATAAATGTCATGAACATTTTGTTTTCAATTTCATTTTTGTCCAGCTGGTTTTGGTTCAAGTAACTTTGGAGGATTTAACACACCAGCTGCGACTTCTCAACCATCGCTGTTTGGTACGCCAGCAGCTACACAAGCATCTGGTTTTGGTACTGGAACATTTGGTACACCAGCTGCAACAGGTTTTGGTACATCAACAACAACCACCACCAACACTTTTAGCACACCAGCTAATAATTTCAGTTTTGGTGGAAATACAAGTGGATTTGGTACAACACCTACTGCAACATCATCGGCACCGACGTTTGGTTTAGGAACAACAGCCACAACTAATAGTCTTGGTACAGCTACTTTTGGAGGCTTTGGTGGTGGAGGATTTGGCACTAATCCAACAACTTCCACATCCTCTAACTTATTTGGAGGATTTGGAGCTAACACAAGCACACAACCAAGTACTTTTGGAACAAATACTTTTGGAGGATTTGGAGCTAAGCCTGCAGCAACTACTGCTTCCACTGGTTTTGGTGGTTTTGGAACAGGTAATGCCAAGTTAATTTTTTCATTTATAATAAAGTAAATCATTTCAGTGGTTTTATAGATTTTTTATGTAACATTGTATGTAATCATTTCAGGAAATGCTTTTTCTAGTTTTGGTTCGGGCTTAACACAACAGCAACAGGTGCAACCACAGCAGCAGCAACAACAACAGGTTCAATCAAATGCAAATGCAATATCTGAAGCTTTGTATAACGCAGTATTTAATTGTCAGTTATTTAATGACGAAAGAGATAATACCATAGCTAGGTGGAATTTAATTCAGGCATTATGGGGTACAGGAAAGGCTTATTATTCAGCTGCAGCTCCACCTATAGAATTGAATCAAGAAAATCCTTTATGCAGATTTAAAGCGATTGGATACAGTCGGATGCCTGAAAATGATAATAATGATGGTCTAGTAGTTCTCTGTTTTGCCAAAAAAGAACAAGAATTGAAAGATGGCAGGCCTCAATTCATTGCATCTTTGAATCAAATTTTGGGTAATAAACCCAATCTCACTGTTACAGTTGACAGTACCAAACCAGTTGGTGAAAGTAAAAGTCAGGCCACTATTTTTGTAACTGAAAAAGGAGTTACTGGCTCTGCTAGAAAAATTCCGGCCAATGAACTATACACTTACTTTACACAGGGTATGCAAAAACAACAACTTACCCAAATAGGGGTGGAAAATATTTTCCCTCAAGTCAAATTGGATCCAGCTCAAATCAAAGAGTATATGGATAATCCACCATGCTCCATTGATCCACGTTTATGGAAACAGGCCCAACTTGACAATCCTAATCCTGAAAATTATATACCTGTGCCTATGATAGGGTTTCAACAAGTTAAACATAGGCTTAAATGTCAAGAGGAAGAAACTGGTAGACACCGAGCTTTTCTTGATATGGTTGCAGAAGATATTCAGGGTCTGCAGAGGCAGCACATAGCTACACAGGCTAGACTAAAAGAACATCGTAGAACACTTTTGGAGCTTCAACACAGAGTTCTTTCGGTAAGATTAACGCAATTAATGTATTTCAAATTGAAAAGAACTCGAACTAAAAATACTATTCTTCATAGGTTCTCGTGCGTCAAGAAACTAGTCGAAAAGTTGGTTTTTCTTTGCAACCGGAGGAAGAAACTCTAACGAATAAATTTGAAGCCATGCACTCCCAAATTAGCGCACCCACGCAATTCAAAGGTCGAATTAGTGAAATGCTATCTCAATTAAGAATGCGAAGACATACAGAGAATCAAAGCCAAGAAAGATACACAATGGATCCAATGGCTCAGGACGACATTAAATCGGTAAGTTCCAGCAACAATTTTGAATTGAAGTAGACTTACTATTATAAATGATCACATTGAATCTTTGACAAAATACTTGATATTTTTTCAGTATCTAAATATGGAGCAGCAAGGAATGGCACAACTTATTGACACCGTCAACCACGATTTAGAAAGTTTGAAAATTATAAAAGATGGAATGTCGGAACTCTTAAGCAGTCACGGTTCAGTGTCTTGAATAAACAAGTGCTAGACAATACAAATGTATAATTTACCTTATGAACTTAATGACAAATTCATCGAAGAAAAAACTATATTTTTTAAAGTTTTGTAAAGTGATGATACTCATCCCTGGATAGCTAATTTTGTTATTTGGACTGTATGAATGTGTGGAGCTGTTAAGGATTTTTAAGGAATTTTTGTATTAAATAAGTATAATATTTTTTAATATATAATTACTAAAAAGATTACGTTTTTTTAATAATAAAAAAACAATACATAAGATATGTGTAATTGATGAAATTCAGTTTATTGAATCCACAAAAGTAATTTATAAATGTTCGAGTTAAGGCACATATTTTTCATAAAACTTATCATTCTTACGGCCAGCGAAATTTTCCAAACGTTCATTAATTATTGAAACTTGCAATTCCGTACTGACAATTACCAAAGTAATAACAATTATAATAACTTCGTGAACTTTATAAATTCCATTATAAACGCGTCCAAACGCGGCACTCGGACAAATGCCAATTCGTGGTAACAATATTCATCCCAATGTCGCGTTATTTTGCGCAATCATAATGTCAAGTACGAAGCAGAGACGTTAAATTTCCCAATCGTACTCCCCTTATGAATGTACAAGAATTGAAAACGACGTTTTGTTTCTGATTTCAATTTTATTTACAGTTTTTGAGCATTAATAAATCGCCTTATAAAAAATAGTAATTATTCGAGGTACTCCAATTATCATAATATTTCAATTCAATTCCTGTTGAATGAACATTTTTTTTCAAGGCACTTGGAGATAATTAAGTAGAAGACAAGATTTTGAGAACGACAATTTAACTCAACAAGATCACAATAAAATACAACAGAAATTTACAAAAATAAGTGTTGATCTTACTTATCAACTTAAAACCAGCATTTTGGCAGCTGCTTGACTATGGCAGGTTACACGCCTAACGATGATTTACAAACGTTTGGAAATCAAAATATAATGATCAAATTCTAAAACTAACATACAGATTAAATAAATTTGATTTTGTACACTTAAAAATTTTGACAACTTGTAATTTGACAATCGTAGTTTTAGTTTAAAATTACAATCTAAGTCTTAATTTTGCGCCAAAACATCAATAATGCTCATAAAAATGACAAACTCAAACATCTTATTTAACAAGAAGAATCAATGTACAAAAGATATAGAATAGGATATAATAACATTTTTTTGTACAACAATGTAGAATCATGATCACAGGTACGTGAAATTACCAGGCGCCTTGGGATTTGGTAATTCCGACCGAATTAAAATCAGCCATCCTCCGAAACATCGCTAATAATCATCGATCGCTGTCGCTCTGAACCCATGCAGCATAAAGCAATGCATAAACAACAGTCAAAGATACTAGAAAAGTCAACAATGGCACTTTTCGCAAAAAAATATTCATAAAAAAGTAGCCCCCATAATTGTTTAATAATATCATACATAAATAATAATTAAAAAAGAAAAAAGAACACCACACGACTCGATAAGCTCATCGCAGATACATAAAAGATAACTATCGACGATCAATGAATCTCACAAAAGATAAAATTATATACACTAGAATGCAATATTTGGCTTTTCATAAAACTCGACTCTTTGCTCTCTCGTGTATATAGGTAATAATCAAGGTATATATTTATGAATGTATATAATGTATTAGGCACAATATTATCATCGCATCGATATTACTTTCTGATTTTTCTTTTCCTTTTCTTTTTTTTTGGTAAAATATTTGATAAAATAAAACGCGTGATCTTTCTTATTTGTTGACGGTCAGATCGAGCGGCAAATCCTGATCCATGTCGCTCGCCTCGCATTTGGTTCTGAGATCTCGGGCGCAGGTGTTGATGGCCATCTGCTCGAATGGTAATATTTGTGGCTGTTGCTGTTGCTGCTGTTGGTGGAGCTGTTGCTGCTGCTGTTGCTGCCACATGGAGAATCTAAAGTCGTTGTTGAGATCGACCGAGGCCAGCAGATGACGAACAATTGGCGCGCGCGACTGCAAAATCAAGCCCGACAGCATCTTGGTGTTCTCCATGAGGTTGCTGTTGCTCTCGTCGTCCGAGTGCTTGCAGCACTTGTGACGCTTGCAGCAGCAGTCGTGATCCGGCACGGGACTCTGCGTCATCGGCATTGGTTGCTGTTGCTGATGATGATGATGATGTTGTTGCTGCTGCTGCTGTTGCTGCAACTGATGCGGATCGGTAACGTTGGACTTGGCGCGCTTGATCACGGAGTTGCGCACGAGATCGCTGGAAGCAGGCCTGATGGGCGTCGCGTTGCTATTAACGATCGACTCGATGTGACGATAATCCACCGACTCGTTCTTGATCGGCGTCGACGACTGCAGCATCTGCGGTGGTGACTGGCACTTGCTCATCGACATGCGGACAATCAGCTGCTGCTGCTGCTGCTGTTGTTGATCGGTACCGTTGCCACTGGCTGCCGCTGCGGCGATTCTCGGCAAGATGTACTCGTCGTACATGCGGCTGCTGCCGCTGCTGTTGCTGTACGGGCTGCCGCTGCTGTGGAAGTCGTGCTCGTAGCCGCTGCTGTTCTTCGACGAGGACGACGTGGACAGAGGCGACGCGGGCGACGACATCAGGGCCGACGTCAGGTGCCGATTCATGTGTTGCTGTGGCGCATGTTTCGGTTCTTGCATCTGATTGTTGTAGCGATTTTGAAGCTCGACGAATTTCTGCTGCTCCTCGAAACTCGTCGTTGTACCCTTGGGACTGTCACTGATGAGCAAAGAAATGGGATTTTAATTTCAAACAATCAGATTGAGATAACGATAATTGGGAAATTATGATATCATGATTTTACGATTTTCTTACCTGCTAACGAACGAGGTCGAGCTAGTACTGCTAGCGTTTACGCTCTCCAGGCTCGAATCTTTCTTATCCAGGTCCAATTGGCTCGAGTTCAGGCTATTGTTGACCTGTGTGGGTGTTTTCAGCGACTCTTCGCTCTTCACGACGATCATCGGTGTCGTTTCATCCTTAGACGGGGTCGTCGTCGCCGTCGTCGTTGTCGTCGTTGCTGCTCCCGTCGTCGATTTGTTGTTGGTGGTACTGTCGTTGTTGTTGTTGACGTAGTGCCGATAGGTCTTGACGTGTTTGCGCAGCGACGACGGATCGGTGTAGCGCTTCGGGCAGCCGGGGATCTTGCAACAGTAGGGCTTGTCCACGGAGTGGGTCCTCGTGTGCTTGAAACGATCCGACGAGTTGCTGTAGGCCTTGTTGCAGCCCGCCACCGGGCAGACGTAGGGCCGCTCGCCCGTGTGCGAGCGCGCGTGGATTTTTAGATTCTCGGCCCGGCTGAAGCTCTTGTCGCACTGCAGACACCTATGCGGCTTCTCGTTCGTGTGCGTTCGCACGTGCACCAACATTTTGTACCTGCGAGGTAAAGAGTAAATTAAATCGGTTAAGTTTTTCATTCTTTTTGATTTTAAATACTAGACCAAAAAAATCGGTATTGTGGATTTGTTGCTTACCTCGCATTGAAACCTCGCTCTCCTCTCTGACAGTCTTCCCAGCCGCAGAAGAACAAGCCGCGCGTTCCCGGCGCGGCGTGGACCTTCTCGACGTGACGTGCCAATTGTTCCAGGGACGTGCACCATCTTCCGCAGTTTTGCCATCTATTGGTAACAAAAAAAGAAATAATCGAAATTATTGATCGCTGCCTAATCTTTTTAGATTCGTTTGAATGATGGAAAAAAACGAATCGATGATAAAAAAGACGAGATCGCGCGTAGCCGATTTTCAATATCAACGGAACCTTCAACAGGCGGCTTATGCGTCACAGCAGCTTTTAAATGTGTCGTACGTGTATGTACGTACGAATGATTAGCTCTCAGCCCGTCTCTGTCTCTCGCATGTATTTATTTAAGTAATGATCGCGCACGTGCTCGAGTCGTTGTCGAGTCGACTACGCTCATAATGTACATACATATGTCGTTGAAAGAATCAACCGATCATCGGCCGTAACAAGCGAACGATCTATCGTATTTTAAATCGATGCAACTTCGACATCTCTCCTTATCCTCACTCGGCGTGGCGAGTTTGTCGCATATTATATCTATATTTTAAATACGCGCAGACTCGTTGTCAAGATATATAAATATTATATACATTATTTTATAAATATAGGTATATAATACGTAGAGAGCTCTCGGTGTTGGCTCGTCAGATAAGATAATGGGGATTTAATATGATTCGATACCGAGAGAGCTTTTTCACGTGACCGTCTCGTGCCAATATTACTGCCTTTCTCCGATATTATTGACCAAAGGTGTATGTAAGCGCATATGAATACGCGCATTAAAGCACCCGTTTTACGCGCAAATACGCAAATGACGATCGGAACGTGATTTTTCATCTCGTTTATTTACTCTCTTTCTCTCTCTTTCTCTCTCGAGTACTCGATCTCGCTCTTTCTCTCTCTTTCTTGCTCTCTCACTCGACGTCGTCTAAGTCGATCCACACACACTAGGCGGGCTACCGGATGAAACCGGATCGCGCGCGAGCCGAGCTTTCCGATGCCAGTGCCGTATATGATCGTTTCAATAAAAGTCATTTCAGTGTCTTGGACGTCGCGTCGTTTTAGCTTCGTTTGACCTATGATACGTAACGTGACTGAAATCGACTGTGTCGCCCGCGCGAGTGCGTAAAAAAAAAAAAGAAAAATCAAGAAACGATCTTATATCGATCATCTCCCGCCGTCGATCCGATCGGCGACGATTAATCTCCGATCGTATAGATGAATCGCTTGTGTATACACACGCGCATCTCTCTCTCTATCTATCGATGTTTGATCAATTTATAATGTCTATATACCTTGTTTTTCAATTGAGTAAAAAAGACCTGCGAGTCGCGAGCTACAACGACGACGACGACGACGTATACTATACGCTCTCGCATACATTGCGCAGTGTCGAGATATTACATACATACACACGTTGGGGATATAATACGGAAAATTACCGGCGTCTCGACGACTTTTATTTATTTCTTTTTTATATTTTATATTTCTTCTTTTTTTTCTTCGTTCGAGTTTAATCTCGAGTGTTGCCGTACGCTTGTATGTACTACAATAGCCCCACGATCGAGCACGTAACAAGCTCTCGACGTTATATTAATTACAATTACACGTGCTCGTGTGTATATATGAGAGAAAAAGAGAGAGATAAATCTCGAGCGCATACACACATATAGGTATGTAGTGTACCGATGTGTCAATAAACGCGCGGTGCTTTGCCGAGTGCGCGCGGCAAAGCGATATCGCCGATAAATTGAATAATCGTAGACCTGTCCGCGTCGCGTTGGCACGACTTACACGCAATTTTATCGATAATGTATTGTACTCTCGCGGCCCGCCTGCACACACGTCGGATTTTATTATTAGCCGATCGTGTCGTCGATGCGTGGAGCTATTTTTGACGCCGCTTTAGCCTATAGACTCAACGACGATCGAAATGTTATCGAAATGAGACATATAGGCATACGCGATCGCATGTATATGTACGTAAGATGATGTAATTACGAAGAGTACTGACCTGCACAACTGTTGCTGCTCGTTGGTGCCTCTGCTGTTGGGCACCTCGAGGCTCGAGCTCGAAGCGTCCGAGTCGCTGTGCGCCGGACTGGCTGGACCGGCATTGACGGGATCCGACGGCGAGGCCGGATTCTGCTGGGCGACCGGCGCCGTCGCCACAGGCATCAGCTGCATCTCCTCGTCCTGCGGCATGATCCTCGGCCAAGCCTGCAGATTGGCGCCTTGCAACGGGTCACGGTCAGCACCGATGGTCACGGTGTGCTGCCGCCGCTGCTGATGACGATGCTGATCCAAGATCAGGCCGCTGCCGTGCTGGGCCGCCGTCGAGCTCGTTGGTCCGCTGTAGTAGCCGTGGATCGGCCCTGCCACCCCCGCCTGATGTTGATAGATGCCCTGCTGGTGATGGTGCGGGTAGTAGGCCCTCACAGGCATTCTGCCAGGTACGTAAACAATCATTTTTTTTTGTTTAGAAAACTTTTCCGACAATTTTTTTCAACGAGTCCAACGACTCCTCCTCCTTTTCTCCCTTAGCGCGCTAACAAAATTTATAGACTTTTTCGCTTTTTCTTTCTTGATTATAATTGCTTGTTTTTTGTCTAGTTTTTTTTTCGTTTGTTTTCGAATCGGTCGAGAGGACGTTCCAGGTCTCTCTCTCAATATTTTTCGAAGGGGTCGCGCGCGCGGCGGGGTACACACTCGAAAAAACACTCGAATCTCAGGATTCTTCTTTCTTCTCGTCGTTTTAATCGCTCCTGCGAGAGTTTCAAGGATCAAACTCGATTAGAGAGGTTTTTTTTTGTTTAATTAGAACACTGACGGGTGTAACTGCGGTGCTGCTGCTGTGCAGGTGGGGTTCGTTTAAGAACGTAAAAATAACAATAACAACTTGTTCCGAGTCCTTATGGTCAGATGTATTTGAAACGGTTGGACTTGAGAATGCGATAGCTCAGGAACTGCTTGCTGTACTCGATGGAAAACATGTCTGGGCCGTATGGTTGCGGTTCGAATGTACGGAATTATGAGGCTTTCGCGGGACACTGGGCGTATGTCAGGAGCGCGCGCTAAACTCGATGGCGCACTTGTTAGTCGGACACTTGTCGCTGTTGGCTGTGATTTTTGGGCTAATTATGCTGGCGACCAGCGCGCTTTATCTACGAAACTGTCTAGTTATTTCTCTCTCTCTCTCTCTTTGCACGAGCCGAGCGTGCGGTGCGATACGCGGGCGATCAACGGGAGCACACTCTGGAGACACACGTTGAACCACTGCTAGGAGTACGACGTCTCCATTATGACGATAGGTTTTTTATGCTCGTTTTTCTAATTTCCCTTTGGCACTGGGCACACGCGCGGGATCCAACTGTCCCTCTCTCCCTAGCTGCTGCTGCTGCTGTCACACTTTTTGCTACACACGACGCAGGAGTCGAGCTGCTCGATCCGCTGCTGCTGGCGCTGTGGCTCCGGCAGAAAAAAGGCAGTGAAGAGCGAGAGATAGGAACGAACTGGCGCACGAGATATTAGATGTACTTGTGTATGTGGCAGAGCCGACCGATTACGGAGCTACTACTGTAATAAGCTGAGAATGATATGCCGATCGAAGCGACTGGCGCAAGACAACTGCTGAGTCCGCGCCGCAGCGAGTCTTTTATAAACGCGCCGAGCTAAAGAGCAAACGTGTGCGTGTGAGAGAGACAGAAGCGCTATCAGTTCCTCTCCGCTATACGTACGTGATGCTTTCAAGTGGGGACACATCGTATAGCCGCACACGCACATTAAGGAGCGAAGACAATACACGCGGGCCACGCACACACATGTTGCTCGCGGCAAAGAGTTATATTACACGCATGAGCCACGATTGCTGTACATGTGCCAGCTAGACCGGCGCGGCGGCCCCCCTCGTGTGCGAAAAATACCAGATAGACTTTTTTTGGGTCGCGATTGCGATTCGTTCGTATAACATCGAATGCGCGCGAAAATTTACCGCGGAAAAAGTCGAAGAAAATGTATGTACAGCATGTCTTGGTGCGTGACCTTGTTATAGATCGCGGACCCCACCTATTACTTCGCGTTTTATAATCTGTGCTCGAGCTACAAAACTCGACAGAGAGAGAGAGACAGCGAGAGCGGCTTCTGGTGATACAGAGAGATGTCGGGGCCGGAAAAATAAAAGAAGCTCGCGTTCGAGTCGTGTGTTATAACAGGGCGAGATAGAGTTACGACTTCGACACGATAAAACGCGCCAATATTTCGTATTATAATAATAAAGAGAAAGAAAGAAAAAGAGAGCGTGAATGAACCAACGAAGACGCGACGACAAGACGATTATTATGTGTACCCCCCGGGGAGCTACTGCGACTCTTCTCGACTCCGTATATAGGAGCGCGCGGCAGCGATGACAACGTTCGCAGCAGCAGCTACTATATACCATTATGATGATGACGACGACGATGATGTTTGATGTTTGTTGTAGCGCGTATAAATGTGACTTTCGCGACGCCGAGATGTTTATTTAAATGCGTGTTTTTTGTGTATATCGAGCTGGATACATCGCTATTAGATGCAATTGCATTTGGTATATGAGAAACATCGGCATTTATTATCAGCTCGGGATCGCGTTGCACAGAAGACGATAAGCTCGGTGTGTGCACTTACAAATACACAGACGTAAACTCGGAGTATGTACAGACTCATGCGCGGCTTATCGGCTTGTAAATTCAATAATATCGCGGCGGATTTTTTTTTATTGTTGTATTTTATTTTAACCGACTCGCGCCAAAGCGAACAGAGAGAGAATTAATAAAAGTTATTATTTTGAATCTAATATGTACTTTAGCTGGCTTTTATGATACACATGACAAGCGCAATCGTGGTGTATGCGTGTGCGTGCGCGAGACAGACAGGAAAGACGAAAACACAACAACGAGAGAGAGACAGAGTCGAGAGTTACATAAGGGCTTTTTAACGATTTTTTTAATCTTTCGTCAGCGGCGCGTGGTGGAGGAGATTATTATTAAATAGAAACGGCAGCGGGGGCGTTTGCGGCGGAAGGGGGGAGACAGGCCCACACGTCTGCATTGCGAATACAATTATAACAATAATACACGCGAAACAGAGAGAGAGAGAGAGAGTGAAAAAATCAACAAAATTAATATCGTCGTCATCGTGCGTCGGTCGAGAGCTCCGTAGCCGCCGTCTATACACTCCGGCACCTTGAGGCGCGGCGCGGCTTCGATGCGATTGCCCCGAGACACGACACTTGTCACGTCATCGCTTCTTCGCCGATGCACCCGAGCAGATAGTCTTATACTACGTTAGTCTTATACACCGCGCATATAATCTCGACTATTTACGATACACGATTTTCGAGCTACGTGTGTGAGTCGTAGCGTATATGGAAGCATAATTATATATAATTAGGCCGTGCCGGGGAAAAAGAGAGATAACAGCTTCTTTTTTCTCTCTCTATTTTATCTCGGAAGGAAGAGAGAGAGAGAGAGAGAGAGAGAGTGAAAAGAAAAGCAGGTTGCGTAATATTTACAATCGCGTCGCGTATAATAAATTATTATTTGTTGTATACGTGCAAAATTATGACGCGCCGAACTATTTTTAATAAAGTACAGCATTACGGGAGAAACACGATCGCACGATAGTGCACCCGCATCTATGTATATATGTATCAATAGGTAGACACGTGCGCGTATGGCCCGCTACGAAGGCTATACGACCGTAGGTGGGGTACGTGTGTGCACGATACTCCTTCCAACCGAGAAAAATATGTTTTTGCCCGAAGATCGGTACATATGCGTGTGTGTATGTAGAGAGGCTAGGAGCTGCTGCTGCTCTGCGCGCCGAGTGTACTCGGAGGCTCCAATATTAATATTTGCACGGCAGCAGACTGGCGACGACTACGACGTGTGTATATATACCTATAAAACATACGCGTGTATATGCAGTCGCGGAGCAAGCAAATGTGTGCATGACAAACTCGACGACGACGACTGCGGCTGCTCCGATCGAGCTGTCGGGGATCCTCGTGCGCTCGAGCTCGAGACGAGGCAAAAAATCTTCCACTGCGCGCGACTTTTGCCCGCGACTTTGATATACGCATGTATTCATATTTTATGTGTATAATTGTTGCCATGAATGTATGTACGATTATACGCATATAATCGAGAAGCTCGAATAAAAAAAAGGAGAAATAAAAAAAATCTCATTGCGATCATTGCGGTCACGTAGGCACTTTCTCGATGTCATTCCCGCAATGTTATACGGCGGCAGTAGCAGCAGCAGCAGCAGTCAAGACAGATAAGAGCTTGTCGCGTGCCAGCCGTAATTCAGCCAGAAATTTCGGCGATTTCTAATCGCTGTAAACAAGCGCGCAAAGTTATTCCGATAAAAAAAAGTAAGTCGATCGGTGCATCTCTCTCGTATAGCGGCCGACGACGACGACGACGCAAAGCCAAGATAGAGAGCTGAGAAAAAGAAGAAGAATTAAAAAGAAAAAAGATTTTTTTCCTCAATCGCTCGGCTCGTGAGCAAGTGTACTCAACGGAGTGCATCGTATATCTCTATGTGCATACATTGTAATACAAATTTTTTTTTCTGCGCCGCGCGACAGGTAAGTATATAATCTCGTCGGCGTACATATAAGCACACAGCAGCAGCAGCGTCGCTACATGTTTTATATGAAGAAAAATGCGATTATCATGTCGAGCACGAGAGAATGTGTCGATCTTCCCTCGTTTTTCTCTTATCGCGTATCAAGTGCTCTGCTGCCGCCTCCGCAACGCCGACGACGACAAGACGACATCGTCTTCTATATAATACATACATATAACATCGTCGGTGCGCAGCTATAATAGAGACATGACAACACGAGCGCCGATTCACGTGCGTTTCAATCCGTCCGTGTGTACATATACCAATGTATATCATATACTAACACCGTCGCCTTCGTGCAACATCTAACGAGTATACTTATTGAATATGTGTGTGTATCAAATGCGCGCGAGCAACAACAGCAACACACCTGGCCCAGTGGGAGGTCTTTCTCGCCCGCGCTATCGCGACGCTCGTTGCGTTCGACTCTTCGTGTTGCTTTTTTCCTCTCTCTCTCTCTTCTTTTCATTTTATTTTCACTCGTTTTCTTATTTTTTTTTTTTTTTCGTCATGCTCGAGCTACACGCGGCTGCGACACGAGAGAGGTCGAGCTGCGCGATCGCATTTGTTTATGCATTATTGGACACGCACGCGCGGCGCAGCATTTACTTATAGGCATATTTATACATTGGCAGCGGCAGCAGTAATGCGATCGAGTCATCGTGTCAAACCGATTGGTGGCCTCCGCACGAGTCGCGTTTATTTATCGAAAAATTCAATCGCGCGACTCTCTGCCGCTGCTGCAAATGTCTCGTATGAGGAATTTCCGACTTTCGCAGGCTATATCGAGCTGCTACTACTACTTGGCGGCAGCGGCTTCGTTATATATTTTATCTTTGAACGGGCTCGCGATGCAAAATTTAAGAAGCGATGCATCTGGAGCTGCACGAAAATCGAGGAAATAAGTCGTGCACTGCCAGCTTAATTTCTTCTTCTTTTTTTTATTGCGCGTATCAATCGGTGCGTTGTCATAACAGCTGATTAAACTCGATATAGACGGCTTTAATGTGTCTGCACTTTCGGAGCTGCTCGATTTATAAGTACGGCTCGCGCTTGATATTATTAGTTGTTCCGAGCGAACGTGTGTGGGTATGTGCGCTATAAACGCATCGTCTTGTACATACAGCTGTGTACATGATGTAACGATAAGCACGGCTAAAGGTATATGAGTGCCGATTATCGATGGATTTGGCAAAAAAAAGAAGAGACGAAGAAGAAAATAAAAAAGAAATAAACGATTGAAAACAAAAACTTGGCGTATCATACAAGTCTGTGTGCGTGCCTCGCTTCAAAAACACTCGCTTCGCGCAGCACACAAGGAGGCAGAAATTCGATAAGAATGATCGAAACGTGCGCACAAGGGGGTCTTGCGGACTCGAGCTCGACTCGTCGAGGTTCCGTGCCGCTACGCGTATAACACGCCGTATATAGCAGAGAGAATATGAGACATTAGTGGTGTGCAGTGGGTATATGCGTATGAGTGTGTGTGAGTGTGCGACGCAGTCGAGAAGGAGGAAGAAATAAAGAAAAAGAAGAGAGGCGCGATAAAGGCCCCGAGAGTCTCTCGACTCGATCGCACCGAGCGGTAAACAAGCCATGCACGCGATTCGTCGCTTTCTCAGAGTAGAGAGAGAGAGATTATATACACGTATATAGCATGAATGCAATTGTAAGTTGTGCATCGGGTACGTCTAGCGTCGCGCCGATCGTGTACGTATAGTAGCAAGCACATATCGTCGTTGTCGTCGATGCGTCGACGGATTTCATATACAACCGAGAGCGCAGGCAATTGTCGCGTTGTTGTCTACTCTTATGCAATTAAAAACAAATACACACACACGACTTGGGCGCAGAGAATCGAGCGAGTGTATATATTTATTGTTATTATTGATTCGTTGCGCGCGCGCACGCCGCGAGCTAATAAATTTTCTGCATTGTCTGTATATTTATCGCTCGACTCGTACGTAGTAGAATGAAAAAAAAGAAGAGCAACAATAAAAAATTACGCTCGTACAGGAAAGCGAGAGAATTTTTCGTTCCAAAGCGCATGTATTCGAGAGAGTATGCGATAAGCTCGATTGCTCAGCGAGACAGACGCGCGCCGTCGAGGTAAATTTCGGCGCGAGTCGCTGATCGGCATATCATCAGGACGATCGGACGCTCGAGCGATATACCGACGACAGATCGATGATTCTTATATTTTCGTTTCTTTTTTTTTTCATTATAATATTGTTTTTGTTGTTGTTGTTGTTGTTGTTATTGATTGGATCACGAAGCGATTGGCGAATTTTGCAACTAAACGGAGAAAAAGAGCCGCGTACCGAGAATAGAATCGAGCGATAAGAGCACTACTATATACTACTTGAGCTGCAGCGCAAGTCGAGCTTAGACGCGGATAATAATGTACAATATCGACGTGCGTAAGCTACACGTGCGTCGAGCGCGCATTGCTGCCGCACTATTATATACTGGGAAAATCTCTCACGATAAGTATTACACACATATGTGTAGTTTGCCTAGAGACTAATCGCGAGTTTAGAAGCACTCGAGTGCCAACAAATCTCGCGGCGCGCACACAAATGTGTAACGCGCGATGAATAACACGCCGCTGGTATAATACAGAGTTGTCCCGCGCGAGCATGTGCCATAAATTTTGCTCTACATACGCGCGCGGAGACATCCCTGAAGCGCTAAGTAAAAGCTATATAAGAGTTTGGGTGACGATTTTCCCGCGGTACATCATAGTTTGTCGTGTCTCGATTCGCGCGCGTGTACATAATGGCGCAGTCCCGCGGGCTAAGGCCGCAATAATTAGATAAACGCCAGATGTCCAGCAGTCCCCCCCAGTCAATATGGATTCCGAAAAAAACTCGCAGCTCTCTTTCTTCCAAGTAGCTGCTGATCTACTAAAGATGTGCGTGTGCGATGGCGCAGATCGTCATCTATATAAATAATGTCGCATGCGTGCCACATTAACATTATCCATTGTCTCTCTCGCTGGTTTGTCTCATCATCGTATCATCGCGCGCACGGGCTGCTCGCGAGCTCTGTTACTCTACTACAAGACTCTATAACTACTACTTCGAGTGAGAGCTCGCCTCGACGACGAGAGTAAAGGCAAAAGACAAGAACGACGAAAGGAGAGAAGAATTAAGTGGCAGCTCTCCCACCGGCGCATCGCAGGCTGTGTACGTCTGTTGCCGCCACCGCCGCCGCCTCATCTTTGTGTATAATACGTCTGTCTCTGTGTGTGTATGTATGTATGTGTGTGTGTGTACGTAATAAAATATAAGACCCCTGCGAGTGCGCGGCACGAATCCTTTGATCTCTCGCTTCCACACACATACAATATTATACATATAGCTATATCGCTACGCTTTACTGATGCTGTTGCTGCCTGTGTTTCTGCGCCGCGTTGCTTTGGTCAAATGTATAAAATATATTTAATAGAAGCCTGGCCAGGTTCTTTCTTTCTCTCACTCTGCCTTTCGCAGGTATATGCGCTCTCGCCCTAACCGAAAAATGTTTTCGCTCTCTTTTTCCTCTTTCACCACGAGTCTGAAGTCTCTGTCTCTGCTGCTGCTGCTGCTGCTGCTGATGTGGCTGCTGTCAAGCAAGCGCGACGTGCAAAATACGCCAAGGTTAAGTTAAAAGACACAAGGCGGACGTCTGAGTGTGCTTGTGCGACGTCGCTTCTTTTCTCCTTATCTTTGCAGCCTGACTCTGACTGACTGACTGACTGACGCACACACACACACCCGACACGGGAAGATTCGTCCAAGCGATACATGGATATATGTTCTTCGGTGCGTGCTGTTGTAAATTTTGGGATTTTATTATGATTTGTTTCGGCGCAGAGGCAACCTCGAGAATTCGTGTCTCGCTTACTCTCTCACACACACACAGTGCGATAATAATGTACGAGAGACGAGAGACAAAAATGCACTCGGAGCCTAGCGGGACAAGTATTAACGTGAGAATTCCGAAACACACGACGACTCTCGCATATGGGACAGTCCAAACGCTGTCGGAGGACACTCGTGAAGCCATCCGAGTTTGGAAAATCTATACTTGAAAATTCAATGACGAAAAAAGAAACATCGAGGCTCATAGGTCGAATCCACCACTACTACTACTACCATCGCTGCTGGTGCTGGTCTTGCCCCCTGTAGAGGCGCGCCACCGCCGCGCCATATACCACCGACACAGCAGCAACGATAATCCGTTCCACCCGTGTTACGCGCTCGACTCGCATATATAATATAATAAAATACATAAGCGAAGGCCGCGAGAGACGAGAGAGAGAAAATCTCACGGCACTCGGGCGCTCCGCGGTGCCTCTTTCTCGATCCTGCTGCGCTTCGATCGCTGCACTCGGCTGGCTCTATATACATAGAATGTTTGCACGAGTCCGAGCTGCAGCGGTGGCGGCGGTGGCATGGCTCGAGCTCCTCGAGAGCCGCGCATACACACACGTACTTATATACGTAGACATGTATAATATAAGCTCCCAAGCAGCCACTACGCATTGTAATAATAATCCGCAAAAGATATTCGCTCGTAAAGTGTCTCGCAGTCGACAGAAGATGGCTACTGTACCTCAGCGGGAGGTATGTTCTGCCATGTATGTGTGTCTCTGTGTGTGCGTGTATATATCGAATATGCACACGTACAGAGAAACGTTTGTGCATGTATACCCATGCTCACCAGGGGTCCTCCCACCTCTCTCTTTCTCTCTCTCTCTTTCTCTGACTCTCGGATTCGAAGAGCCTCCGTGCAGTCGGAGCCTCTCTCGCTCGACGAATATATTCTCTTGGCTTCGCGGCTTGTCTCGATCATTCCGCAATTTTATCGCATTAAAATATATCTATACGTATAATAATGCACATTCTATGCGAGATATAGCATCCGAAAAGGTGCTGTAGCCGCCTGTAATATAATACAATGTGCGTCAAGCTTAATTGCTCCCGAAGCCCGCTGCGCGCACGAAGCGGAGCAGCCCCCGAAAATTCAATGAGTCGAGCTTTAATTTTACCGGGGGGCCCCGCGAGCTCTCTCTCTCTCTCGTGAGTTATTAGCCTCCGACAAAGTATTCGCTGCCGCTGATACTGCAATTACGAGCAAAATCTCGTCCAGCTCGAGAGTCCGGGCTCCGAAATAAAAAAAACAACAACAACGGCGTTATTTAGATGCGCGGCAACATCGGCTACATAGCACGCAGACTGCAGACGTACAACCCTGTATATATATACGCGCGCATTAGGGATCGTCGGCTCTCTCACATTAAAATGGTCCCAAGCCAAATTAGTCTATGCTCGCTCCGCGTATACCTGGTAATTACTCCGTTTAACGAAATCGCTCTTTAATTTTCACAATATAGCTCTGAGCGTGGATATAAGAGCGGACGAGTATGCCTGCGGAGTCTTGAGAGTCGCTGGCGCCTCTTCAAACGGCGGGGGCCCCAGAGTCGAATTTATTTCTCTCTTTCTCTCTCTTCCCCGAGCGAGAGAGAGCCTATATCTGACAAATGATATGCGCGCGCCCGTATAGATGTGTGTGTGTATGCATACAGTATACGATGTATATACGCGAGTGAAGAAGAAAGACAGAGAAGGACGAGGAGCAGCAAGAGAGCCACAGGACCTCCCACGTTGAAAACGGCTCCACTCTCTTGTCGTATATACATACAAGTATTATACGTTGGTGTGTGTAGGTATTATGGCTGCGAGAACTTCCTCTTTATCCATGCACACACACACACACACGCATACACTCGCGAGAGCGAGATCTCCACAATATCCTGAGCGAAAGAAGCAACACGGCAAAAGAGAGAAGCCAATTGATTTGAATGGCTTTGGCTTCTTCCTTTTTGCTCTTTCTCGTCGTCGTCGTCTTCGTCGTAGTGGTCGTTGTCGCAGTCCAGTGTATGCAGGCAGGATTATAATACCGCCACAGATACACACACAGACCTCATGCCACATAGACGCGCGCAAATCATGCGTAGGCGCGTGGTGCTAATCGCCCGGGTAATTTTATGCGCGCACACGTGTGCATGAGGAGGGAACACCGTATGTATAATAAAATCGCTGCGCGTGATAAGACGATTGCGGCACGCGCAGTTCGGATGATTAATTAGCGGAATTTCATGATGTATACATGAGTCTGCATTCGTGACTGTTGCGTGTCGTTATAAACACCGCAGCGTGTCCCGGCGACAAAAGATAAGCCGGTCCGAAGAAAACATTTTTCGCGACTCGCCTTCGTATATATATGCTCCTCCTTCGTGCGTGGCAGGTAAAAATCTCTCTGCGCAGGGTGAACGAACATTTGGGCTGCAGTGCAGTCTGCAGAGTGCACACAAAACACCTGCGAGCACCTCCGAGCTCGGTCGAAATTTTAGGCTGTTTTTTAAGTAAGTATATACCACACACGAGGCGGCGGCGGCGGCCGAAGGAACGACACCTCTGGCTGCGCGCGAGAGAGCTCGAACGAGTGAGTATTATACCCATCGCGAGCTGCTGCTGCTGTTGCTGCGGCGGCGACGGCGACGGCGGCTACGATGGCTCACCGGACCACACACGAAGGCCCGCTTACATATACAAAGTCTCTCTCTCTCTGTCTGCACAGGTGTGTATGTGTGTGTGTTGTATTGGAACGCAGAGTGCATGGCTCAACCGAGAGAGAGAGAAAGAGAGAGAGAGAGCAACACAGAGCGCCGGCAGCAAAATACTTTCCACCTTGTGGCTGACTGCGAGTCCTTTGTATTTTTTTCCTTTTTTTTCTCGATCATCTCCTTTCTTTCACCTCGCCACGACGACCACTGCCCGTCGCGCGTTTATATCCCCCTGTGTGGCTAATTGTCGCTGCGTTAACTAATTAACGCGCAAGTGGCGGTGGTGGTGGCGAGAGAGACGCGCGCCCCCCGCACCGCAGATCTTCGCACACAGGACAATTTTCAGCTTCCGTGCTGAGCGAGCAGAGCAAAAGCTTGCGCAGGAAATTGAGAGGCGGCGGCATTAGTGGCGGTTTTTTTGTCAGATCGGCGTAAATGAAGGACCCGTACATATCTTTTACTCATTTTTTACCTCAAAATAAAAAAAAGAAATAAAAAAAACAGGTAGAAGAAGAGAGAGACACACAGAGAGGGAGTCTGCTGAAAGGGAGGAGGATTCGTCCCGTAATATATATGGAAACGGCAACAATACACGTGATACATATTATAAAAGCTGCGCTCTATATACCCGAAAGGTCTTCAAACGACACCGACGCGCGCGCGCAAAACTTCAGAGTCGTACACACTCAACCCATTATATAAAATATAAAAAAAAAGAAAAAGAAAAAGAAAAAAGAAAAAGGCGATCAAGCCGGAGAGCACAAGGCATTCCCCGAGTTTTATAAACGTATTATACACAGGACCCGTGCGTACTATATATACCGGCCGCATATTATACATGTATACCTGCACACATATACATAGTCGCAGCAAAAGTCAGCCACACGTATTTTCATTCTTACGTGTATTCCTTCTCTCCTTTATATATATCAGCATATATACAACCATAAGCTCGGTCACGCACATAAGCATACGATGTATGGTCGCGAGCAAACATCTCGGACGGCTGTATATACGAGAGATGGAGAGAGCCGAGAAAAATGACACGTACGTCGACGGCATATAATGGTCACATACATAGTGACAAAAAGTCAAAAAAGCGCCAAAGGTGCGTCGTCGTCTTCGTATTATACGCGACGTATATTACGAGCGAAAATAATACAATAATACGGCGGATCTTCAATTTTTGGGAGACCTATGCGAGAGCGTATAATAATATGAGAATCGCGCGCAAAAGAGGCAAAAGACCTCCGGCCGAGGCCGATGCGTCGAGGTGGTCCAACACACGGTAGCGGCGCACACACCCCCAGTAGAGCTGCTCGTCGCTCATATATACGCTCACGCAGCTCTCTCACCGTATATAAGTAGTCCGTATATTATGTGTGTGTGTGTGTGTGTGGAATATATGCATAGCTGGGGCATTATATGCACGATGAAGATGTAAAGGAAGACGATCGATATTAGTAACGGCATCGATTTCTCGAAATATTTCGTAAAATGTACGCCAGCTGCCACTGCTCCTTATAATGTCCCTATATGTATAGTAATGCATCATTGAAATGCGTTTGTCGCAGTGTGTCCATAGCGGCCTACATTTTCCCATAGTTCACAAAGATAAATGCAAAGGCCGAAGAGACACGGTCAAACATGAGGACGGCGCAAGGACAATGGCTGAGATATCCCTCGTCAACACCTCGTGCAAGGTAAACTATGTGCGGCCGGAATTTTTATCGCACTCTCTCGATGGCCCATAGCTCGATGGGCGATGCGCGTGACCCCTTACACATAATACGTTATGTGCGGATGCTAAACTCGAGGGCAGAGAGAGAGATACCTACCATATATATAGGTTTTATGTTATACATATGAATGGCTAAACGTGTGCGGAACAATGAGGAAAAAAGGCGAACGTTACATTATTAGACGTGGTGTGGTGTCCCTTTTTATTTTTCTAACTGTTATGTGTATCATTGCGCTCATGTTGTACGGGGCCAAGTGCATGCGATTATAAAAACTCGCATTCCCACGTGGGACATCCCGACGAGAGACACACAGAGAGAGCTATGTACGGTGGAAAGAAGTAGAACAAGAGCAAGACGAACGACGATGAGCGCAAACACTCACCCCACAAGCTAGCAGCGATTCAACTGCCCCTACTAACACACATTTATATCTGCGGGCCGAAAATATGCTAATTCTCTCTTTGCCACTCTCTCTCTCTCTCTGTCTATATGCATAATAATACCCGAGAGCTTAAAAAGCAACCCTCTTGTGTCTTGTCTTTACCCCAATTGTTTTGTCAACTTCTTTGCTCTAGCTCTTCTTCTTCTACTACCTATACTGCTACCACTTCTGATTCTCTCTCTCATTTTTTTTCTTTGTCACACGTCGTTGTGCGCTGGGCATTAGCATATTGGGAGCAAGATAGATAGACGCGCGCGAATATCACGTACACAGAGAACACACGGGCACAAAGACGCAAACCTGTCTTCTCGTACGGGAGAGAAAAGAAAGTGAGCGATTTTCGCCAACGGTCCTAGTCAAGGATACCGGTTTTTCTCCCCCCGAGTGACTGCTGTGTGTATGTGTACCTATGCGGCCGGCTATAACCAGCTACCGTTCAGCTTCTCATCATCTTTACTTGCTCGACGACGACTAATCTAGAGGCTGTATCTCTATAAAACCCGACAGGTCCACCTTTGAGACCTGGTGCTGGTGCTGTTGCCTACGGGACGGGACGCTTCGTCCCGTACTGGAATACCATTGCTTTTCATATTTTTTTCTCTCTCTGTCTCATTGTCGCTCGCGATTTCGGCCTCGCGCGTACGGATACACGTGCGGAATGATAAAACGTGCGAACCTCGGACTGCTGGTTCGTTTCAATCTTTCGCTTCTCTGGCTGGCGTACTACTACCAGCGATGCGAGGTATACATAATAATATATAAAAATAGAACGAGTTTGATCGAGACCGTTGTTGGGTCCACGAAACGCGCGCAAATTTTTACTCGCCATCGTGCTCGCAACGACTTTAATTTTTTTTTTTCATAAAATATATTCCTAACGATCTTTTTGCTTGAAGGCTGCGTAGTGTACGCCAGATAGACGGTCTTTCCAGTACGCAAAAAAAATGTATGCGAACGAAAGTTCGAGTTAGATCGTGTCAGCTCTTTTCTGTACATATGACACGATATTGCAGTTGCTGCCGAGCTGATCTTTAAAACGAATCTCGTATTTACAAGGTATATACCCAACACACTGGTCCACAAAGGACAATATGATCATTTTCGTTGCGCTTCCTATGTACAGCCATTGTCGCAACTTCTAGTTTCTCTCTCTTTCTCTTTCAGGTACTAGTATGATGCAGCGCAAATCTTTAACGAACTTCCAAGCCCTGTAGTATACGTACTGCAGGCAGAGATATCTTCGTCTTGGCTCTTTCGTACACCAAATTTTTCGAGGCTCTAAGAGAGAAACGGATCGAGGAGAAAGAAAAAAGAGGAGCCCCCTGCGCACAGATCGACAACAGCAACAGCAGCAGTCGTCTCAGCAGGAGCACTCCCCCGCCTGCTTTTTTCAAACATAATTCGAGAAAGAGAAGAGAAGCGAGAGAGGAGAGAAAGTATAGCGAGGATAATCCCATCTCCCGGTGTAAAGCGCGTATGTGTGCATATACCCTACATATAACATGCTCCATCTGATCCCCCATGGACCGTCATGCGGATCGCGGGTACTGCAGGAGCTGAGCACGGAGAAAGAGAGAGAGAGAGAGAGCAAAGATTTATATTATATATTTGTAAGAAGCTGCGAAGGACAATTGAATCTTAGAACTGTCTCTCTTGGGCGCGCGAGCGTGAGCGATACACATACACATACGATATATCCTACGCACGGCGCACATGTCTGCGTTTACATGTGCGTGTGTGCGTCAAGCGAATCTTTTGCTTTCTTCACCTTTTACACGGATCGTGACTACGTTATTGTCGATTTTTATAGTAGTTACCTACACCCAGGGACGGACCGGCGGACGGACGTACGCACACACACACACGCGCGTGTGTGTAATATTTACGCACGAGCGAAGAAAGAGACGACGAAGACGAGGCACATTTCCTCTTTCTGTGTGTGCGTGGATGTGCGTATGCGTGTACTTAGGCTCAACTCCAGAAGGGGAACATCGTCGCGAAATGGAAAAGCTCTAGGAGATCTCGGCACAAAGAGTACCTACGTACGTACGTGTACGCGCAGGTTTAAATATTATTATGGATCGAGGACTCCAGGGGCAGCCGCCGCGCCTGTGCGTGCCGATATATCCTATGTATGCTGCTGCTTTTTGTTCGGCCAAAGTACAAAGAAGAGCTGCTGCTGCTGCACGCACACTGACATACACAGAGAGAGAGAAAGAACGAGCGAGTGAGGAGACGACGTGCATTAGACATTTTTCGAGCTATTACGTACGGAGAGCAACTGTCCGCCGAGCGTTTACTACTACTATACTGTATAAGACAGATGCGCGACGACGACGCAATGCCGCAATTCATTTTTTTTCCAGCTTTCTGGGAATATTTCAAGAGAGCCATAGGAGGAGAGAAAAAATACCTATACATAATCCTGACGCGGTGCCAGTGCAATTCATAGTAGCGATAGGGTGATAGATTGCCGGCGCGTCGCGAAGGGGTCAGTTCATCTCGTGGAAAAGGGGGTTACTCGATTCAGGTACACTTTTGTATCTTTTTTGCGGGCTTTTGTGCGAAAGCGTGAAACGGATCCGCGCTCACGAATTTATACTTTCCCAAAATGTGCCGTAATGCAACAGATTTAATACACCCGAGCGAAAAAAGGGATGATATGAATAGGGTTGAGACTTGCGGGATCTCGCGCGCGAGCGCGTTAAATTTACGAAAATCCACGTGTGATCTGTTTTACGGCATTTTCGTGTATTTCGTTCGATTTCGTGTTTCACACGTATCGTTCGCGAATGTTGTATAGACTTTTCGGGACTGAACAATGAAAAAAGGTGTAAGTTTGAGGAAGAAGATGTATATAAATTCGAGACTGAAAAAATAACCCGCATATTACATTACACTATATTGTACATTATTTTCTCTATAAACTTAGGAAACAAGAGAGAAAGAGGTGTATATCTAACAGCGTATAAACGTGTAAGCTAATAAGCTTTGATGTGAAAAACCGATCGTTTCATCCGAGTCATTTTCCTGCAAGTTAAAACGATATAAACAGAACTCGAGGCTTCGCGGAATTCCCGAACGAAGAACGACCGATTAGCACTTTCATTCATGAATATATAACCGCAGGTACATCATCATCGACAGCGACGCCGGCGTATATATGTATATATTTATGTTTATAAAGAACGCGTCTTTACAAGCGCGGATCGTGACGTTCACGAGCGAAAGTCTAATTGGTCTCGCGAGCTCGTTGGGTATTATAAACACGCGTCTTCGATCCGAAATAGATGATCGAATTCGATCGAAAAACAAGCTGATAGATCTGATTTTTTTCTGTACGCAATTTTATTTTTCACGTCTCTCAAACTTTACACGAATTTTCGTCGAGATACACAAAGCAAAAAGAATCTCTATCATTCGGGTCGTGACGCTTCAAGGGCGAGAACGAAGGTGAGCAAAGAAGACTCGAAGCATAATCGCGGATCGGTAATTCGAATAACGCACGTAGCAGCACACACCTTTTTCCGCACCGGGCAATTGTCGAGCGAGCGCAACACGTGTCTGCACGCGGTGCGATATATATAATACGACACAGACACAGACACAGACACAGGCAAGGCCTCCTCCCCCGACTGGAATCGCGCGCCGCTCTGATTTTATACACGTTCTCTCTCTCTCGCTGTCCCCGAGTAGAACGTGCGGGGGAGGGGACACCCACGCACGTGTATATAGTGTGCATTCAATGGATCAGAGAGAGCATGTGCTACACGCTATTATATAGGCGAAAAATCATTTAAATGTCCGGGCTTTTCTCGGCTCGTTGCACGCGTGCGCACGGATATACTATACCGGAGGGGAGACATTTAAAAAACTGCTATGCGGCGATTATTTCGCGCATGTATCAGAAGCTCTCAACCCTCTTTTTTTTGTTAACTCCGTCAGATAATAATCGCCGGTACTAACATGCGCGACAAGTGCAATTGCCACTATATATTACACATTACGTACCACCCATGAGCGCCGCGAGCCACATCTCGTTTGCTAATTCATGCTATATAAACGTGTAATTTGCGTCTCCCCGTGTATCGTATATATCACACACACACAATGCCAAAAGTACTCCATATAGGCGCGCGTGATCCGGTTGAAGTCCATTAGCTGCGGAGAGCGGGATGACCACCAGCAGCTTCTCATCTCATCTCTCGGCTCTATTCATAATAAGCGGAACTGGTTTCTGGACCTCTCTACTATCCAAGACTTGTCGCGAGACTAGATACTACTATACGCGTATTATGTACACACGCGCGCAAGTGTGTGTACCGCATACCGCAGACACCCGTCAACCGCGCGCTTATACGCGTTTACAAGTTGGGGGCCCTCGAGGATGACGATGATCGGTAATAGCCACGCGCGCGCGATAATAGTTGAACGTCTGACAGGACTATTATGTGGAAGAGAAAGACTCGAGAGTGCTTACCAGTGAAAAAAGCCCCAGAGCAGTCGAGAGTAGTTTGCCTCCTTCTCGTGTCTAGTCCTCTTTGCGAGTCGAGATTTTTTATTTATTTATGTCCTGGAATCGCTGCTGCTTTCCACACACAATTCAGATTCGATCACTCGACACGCTGATAATAATAACGTTACGAGATAATTGTCAAAAGTCGCAAAACACACTGACACCGGGGGCAACTTTTGCGGGTAACTCTTCGATTCGAAATCGTTTCGATCGATAATGATCAAAAGTTCAACGGTCTCGCGTGCGTTACAACGATAACAACAAAAAAATAATCGATAACAACGTGGGTTGACGATGGTTGCTCGACCACCCCCTCGTGCGTATACGCGATCAACGAAGACGTCTGTGTTTTCTGCGATTCAAAGTCAGCCAGCCATATCTCACGCGAGTTGCGTCTTCGGCCAAGGACTGTTCGAAACTGAGTTTGAAAGAAACACACCATGCACGGAAGAACAACACGCGGACCGCTGCCGCCGTATAGCCGTCGCCGCCACCACGAGAAGAGTAGAGAGAGAGAGAGAGAAAGAGAGAGAGCGATACACATAATGCCCATGGTGTGCTGCTGCTGCCGATGCTCCCCTACCTTAAGGCTCTGAGAAGGCCTGCTTATACTTGCCGCCGCCGCCGCCGCGCCGTCGTCATCATCGTCGTCGTCGTTTGTATATACTCAAGCTTTTCCATATATATCTATATATACAACACACGCACCACAGGCCGTGTGTGCCGCTGCCGTGCACACGAGAACTCCATGCCTACAGAAGAAATAGTGGGGGCCCCTTACAAAGAAGATCCTTACGACGACGACGGCGAGAATCGAGAGAGAAGAAAGAGAGGGAACGAGAGCGCGTGTGCCGGCCCCGGCATATATACACACTAACACACGCATTGCACACGCATTATATGCGTATACACGTATAGAGGACTGCAAGTATTATTTTCTTCCTTCGCGCACAGCTCTTTCTCTCTTGGCGCGATCTTCCTTCTTAGACGGGGGCTCGGATCGCCTCTCTCTCATTCTTATCATTCGTGTGTGCGCTGCGTGCACCACCTTACGTATAGGGCCCCCATACCCACCCCCTCCGCCGTCGTCGGGGCCAAAGAGAGAAAGAGACGAGACGAGACCATGAAGTAGCAGCTGCCACACTTTTTCGCGCGCTCAAACTTCTTGTAGCATAAAGGTATTATGTATAAGCTGCCGAACTGCTGCGCTTCCTTCCAAGTGCAATTCCTCTATTTGCTACGACTCACCTATATATATTTTTCTTTACAGCTTCTTTTCTTATATACCAATTTGATTCGAGGGTGGCACGTAGGCAGCGCATGATCGATGGAACAGAGAGAGAAAGAAAGAAAGAAAGAAAAAGACTCCGCATCAACCCCCCGCACCAGACGCAATGGTCCAAGCCTTGCCCAATTTTTCGAGGCGCAAGAAAAATTAGAAAAAGGCTTACTTCTTCGCGCGATAGCTCCTTGCGTCAACTATCATTATTTTCTCAAGTACCTTCGCGAGTGTGCGTGAGCAAGCTCTTTTATTTATACGCGCCGTTTTACTCATCGACGATACGCGATCTTAATTTATTTACCCTCCTTTTTTTCACCTCCCTCCCGAACAAAGAGTCGACGCGGGCCGAATTTTCACACAGTCCCCGGTGTACTTGCACACGCTGAAAGCTCGCATTCATATTTAATAATGAACGATGAAGTTCAGAGATAGGAAGATCCAATTGAGATTTTCCCTCGACCTTGACCCGAATGAAGTATAAATAGACGAAAAAAAAATGAAAGAGGCTCTTTGTTCGGCGGTGGGACAGAAATTCGAAGTTCGAAACTTCGTTATCACTCGGATGTGACTTCAAAAAACGTAGATCGTAACTTCAATCGACGCAGCGAAGCTCTATGAGCACAATAATAACAATGATATACACAACGCACATGTGTGTTTACAAAAACAGAAAGCAGACATCGATATATAGGCGTGCGTATTATTACGTATAAAATAATGAATGAAGAAAAAAATCAGCGTTCGCGCTGTCGATATTATTCTGGTATACATGAGTGAAGCTTGGCTTCGACACGCACAGACGGACGAAGGCATTATAGTATAGCAGCAGCAGATCGCACTCCACTCGTCGGAGGAGGAACGAAAACCAGTCGTGCGCGCGCTCGCTCGCTCTCGAATACTTACACACGCATATAAGTGCCCGCGCGCCAATACACGTATCCTATATAGGTTTTTGTGTATATATATAGCACGGCCGCACGGACCCACACAGACTCGATATTATAATATATAATATGCCGCTCGAGAGCAAGAAGCCAAAGCGTGGGATATAGAGATGATGCGTCTCTATAGAGCGCGCGCAGGATGGAGCGAACGAACGAGAGAATGAGAGACTGACTCTGCTGGGGGGCGGCACAGTATACAACTTTTGCTCTTCGTCTTTTTCTTCCTTCTCTCTTTTTCTTTCTTTCTCTCTCCTTCTCACACACAGGCCCATTTTTTTTCCTTCTTTCCTTCAGCCACTGATTCTCCTTCTCGCGCGCGAGCCTCTATTTGGTCCTATATACATAATATGCGTATCCATCCGTTCTCGAGTGCTCGGACGCAGCACGAAGAGAGATCTACAGCAGCGAACAGCAGCAGCTTCCCAGCTCCCACGGAGAATTTCGCTGCTTGTGCGCACTGTGAGTCGCACAAGGACGTTCAGCGAATTTTCGCGCTACGAGGCATTATCAAGTGTGCACAATCGCGCGGTGATTTCACCCCTGCGACGCCATGAGAGTCTCGACTTCCTATAAGGACTCTCGAAAGTCCGAGGAAGTACTTCATTGAGCGACACAATGTGATATGTCGCACTGACGTACACATGAATATTAGAGGAACAGTAGAGAGGAAGAAAAAAACAAATGAACAAAAAGAAACAAAAGTTGATAAGCGTACCATTAGCTTAGCAGTGACTATGACTCGATAACTTTTTGGCGTCGCGAACACATCTCCGATGACGCTTCCTAGATCCAAGAATCTTCTTTCGAATCACGTACACACAAACAAACACACAAATCCAATAACGTAAACACACGCACTAAGAATTTTTGACACTTTTTTGTGTAAGTTTAGACCATGAGGTTCGAGCGCACGACGATGACTCGCGTAATCTAATGATCATAGGCATCATAGAGCCGGGAAATCGATTATTTGTACAAGCTGACCAAATCTGTGATTTCGTTACCAGTATTATGGCGCCGCATCATTTTACACTGTGGCACCTGATATTTTTCCAACGAATATAACCCGTGTTTCGATTCTAATTAGTGTACTGCACAAGAAAATAGGATCGGCCCCGGAAATTTAACTAAGCGGCAACTTTCTTTGAATGTCGATGAAGCTGTGAAAAAAGAATCTTACCATCCGAGGCAAGTGACACACAAACTTGGGTGTTGTTTAGAGCGATAGAACTATTCGAGCAATGAGTCTATACGCCGGAGTGTAATATCACTTTCGGAAATGTGCGTGTAGCAACCTGTTGCCGAATTCTACGTCTAACAAAACGTATATCCGGCCCCGTGCGCGCGGCGTATCCGTTTACCATATTATCTTATCGACGACACCCAATTTGTGTGTTCTCTATGCCCACTATACGTACTATGCGCCGAAGGCGGAAGACAAAACGAGATGAATAAAAAATAAAATCTCGAGGTGGGAGCTCGGAGGACTCGGGATGATTAGCGCTAGGTATCGACGATACACATGCCAGAGAAAGAAAGAGCGAGCGAGAGAAAGAGAGAGAGAGAAAGAAAGAAGGAGAAAAGCAATCGAGGTCAAAGACGCTTTATGCTTGATCGGGTTATATGTATTATTATATAAATGTATAATGCTCTGCACTGCTTTGTCGCCGCGTGCCCACGACGACGACGACGACCCATCCCGAATTTTAAATGCGCGAGGCACAATAATAACATATAAAGCGGTGCGACGGTGGCGGCGTCGAGCTCATGGATTACGTTTTATACTTTCTCCATGCAGCCGGATTCATTCAGTTTTTTTTTCTTCAGGCACAAGCACAACACACAACAAGAACCCCCTTTACGCATATAAATGCCCTTTACTACTACTAATACTACTACTACCTACTACTACTACTACTACTACAACAGCTACTACTACTACCACTCTCTTCTTCAAAGTATTTCTTTTTCTCTCCTCTCCTTTTTTTATTTTTATTTTTCATCTCAAGTATAATATGGGCCCAACTCGCGTGTGCTCTCGCTCGCGTCTTGAATTCTCTCTTCTTCCTTCTTAATTCTCTCCTTTATTCGCCGGTAGCGCTTAGGGGATATAGATTGCATTGTGCTGCGCATATAAACGCATACACACATATAAAGAGAGAGAGAGAGAGAGAGAGAGAGAGTAAGAGACGCTGGGGAGAAAAAATCATTATGATGATAATAATAAGCGCAACGTCAAAACACAATTCACCCCATGGTTAAAAGGAGAGAAGGAGGAAGTTGCCAACGGGAAGAGAGAGCGAAAGAGAGAAAGTAAAGTAAAGAGTAAGAGTTTTTATCAATTATTAATTTCGTGCGATTTTTGCGATCGAATCATTGATCGATATAATTTAAGTAATCATTATTATTATTATTATTCACGTCAGCTTGAATTTATGACGCGCTCCAATGATACATTGGATGAATCTCACCCACGGTGGTCGCAGGCTGCATCGTCTGCCAGCACTTGCGAAGCTGCACAGCATGCACAAGCCACTGGTCCAGTGATTTTTACACATTGGCACGCAGCGGCAACAGCAGCAGCGGCACGCGGTATATATCTATCGATACAATTACGCGATCGGTCACGCCCGAGCGATCTCAAAGATGAAAACGTATCCCGATCGCGCAAGGATCGTTGGATCATACATAATACGCTGCTGGCGAACGATGACACTGCATCAGCAGGAGCAGCAGCAGCAGGCGGCACATAGCACGTACCTATAATGGTATCGAATAAGTACATAGTTTAAATAGCTATAGGCTCATCGTCGTTGTCGTCGACGATCTTGCAGGAGGCCATACACGTGCGCGGGGTACATACTTGGTCCTGGACAGAAAAAAAATGAGAGAGACGAGCTGTATGCCCTGCTTCGTGCGTCTGCGTGTGTCGTGGAACGCACAATGCACGTATGTATATACAGCCTATGTGTGTGTATACAATACGAATATACGAGCGTGAAGCAGATGCGGCCGCTTGCGCGCGCTAAGATGAATCTTTCTGCCCCCCTTCCTCCAGAGTATATGGTGCGCGTCCATCCTGCGGACGTTTTTCTTCTTGCTGTGCGAGCTGCGGGGCACACACGCGAGTCACGCTCAAGACGGGAGCTGCGCGCCGATTTACCGCCACCGCCACCACCGCTAGCTGCAGCTATATACCACTTCTGACGCGATCATATCTTTTGACTGACCTTCTCTCCCTTTGCCTTGCCACCGCTACTCTCTTGCTGCTGATGCTGATGCTGCTCGGCGTCTATATGTATTCTTTTTTATTCCCGGCCCCGATGCATTGCCTACGTATATATATACCTGCGCACGCTTATTCGCACACACTCGCGCAATTTCTGAATTCTGCCGACGCAAAAGATACGAGCTACGCTGCCGCTGCTACTCTCAACTTGCACTCGAACCGTTCCCTCCTCTTTTCTATTCTTCATTTTTGCCTTTTTTCTAGCTTTTTTCCCTCGCAGCGTTTCGGGCCTTCCTTTTAATTAAATTTTATTGCCAAGTTCCGATGGCTAAGCGACTACTCAAACTTGTCGCTCCGTTTTCGTAAATGTATAATCATAATTTGATTTCGACTCATTGTTTTGATCTTCTGATTCGTTTTTACTTATAATTGATAGCTGAAGCGTTTGAAAATAAAAATGATAGAATTTAAAATATTTTGAGTGTTGAATTACTCAGAATGGAAATGAACATATATATATTCAAAATTCATTTTATAAAACTTTTTTTTCATTTGAGTCGCTCTACCTTGAAAGTTAAGGTGGTGGTAAAACGGAAAATGTTGAGTTCCTCGGAAGATTTAAATGTAAAAAAGGTGTAGAATTCGGGGCACAGAATTAATACAGCACTTGGTTTTTCAAATAAACTCACTATAATTAACCACAATTTTATTTTGACAAATCAATCATACTTCTTATTTCTACAAAGTAATTGTACAAATTTGTTGTAATTATATGTTCGCAAGACAAGTGTACTCTCTCGGAGGCTTCAGCATTTACTGCTCTTCGCAGTGATTCTTGCGGCACTCCTTCTCCTGCCTCGATTTCCGATAAGGCGACACGATCGAAACGTTTCTTAAATTTTCTGATGATTTAAAAGAAAATAAGATTAACGGCATAGTAATGCCACCTAGTTAAATATACTCAATAGAAATCTAAGAGAATTTAAGGAATTACATAGCTTTGTAATTTTCGAAAAATCGACTTTTTTTATTGTTCTATATCAGCTGATTTGGAAAATTACACCAAAAATATTACCTGCTGGCTCAAAAATATTTGAAATTGCTGCATACACTGCTGCTTGTGTGTTTAATTAAGGGACAGAAGCCTTACTTACAATTATGTACAGTATGAGAATCAAACTTTGTTTCTAACACGAAAAAGGCGTGCTGATCGCTGAGCAAAGAGCTTCGGATACTACTCGAGAGGCTAGAATTATTCGTCGACAACATCAAAAAGATGCTCTAGAAATTGCAGGTGAAGCTAAGGAATTATTATATGGATGCGGAATCGAAGATTTGATGTAAGTCGCTATCATATACAATTCAAATCATTCATATCATTTAAATCACGGTACAAAAACTTTAAACGCGTTTTTCTCGAAACTTTGTTTTCTCGTGCAGTAGGCATGCTTTCTCGAGAATGAGTCAACCGATTGAGTTGAAATTTTGCGCAGATCCTCTCTAGGGTACTGACTCGTGATTGATCGAAGGGATTTTTGATCGGTCGACTCGTTGTTATTTTAAATAAAATTATTTAGTAGTGAAAAATAGTCAAAATTTGCAAAATGCTTAAAAATCAGGGCAAAAATGCATTCAAACTCTTGTCAATTCATCAAATTTCATTTTTTTTTCTTTTCCTTCGATCAATCACTAGACAAAGGTATAACCTTTAAGAAATATGTCGAGTTTTTGGTTTCAGATGATCCTGTCAGGAAATATCCAGCCTACCGCAGGACAACAGGATGACCGAGGAACACTGATGGAAAATCAACAATTTTCATTATTTTTATCTGAAAAATTTTTTACAGCTTTTCTAATGAATAAACTTCATTGTGTAAAAATTTCAAATTGATTGAACATTCCGTTTTTGAAATATAATTAAAAAAAAAATAATAATTTCCGTCACACAAAGTACACAGCTATGTAACCCCTTAAGAGAAACTATTCCTACTTTATAACTATTTTTTTAATGTAAAATATATTTGCACTATCGATATTACTTAAATCTTTCAAAACTTACGTAACTTATACAATTATTTCTGCTTTGGCACTTGCAAATTTACATGTGAATGGGTACTCGCCATCTAGTGGTAGAGCTTTCAAGTAGTATCATCGTGTTTAGAGTGGTTGGGAATTGTTATAAATTTGTGGAAATAATTAGATTATAATTAACAAGTTACTTAAAAAGCGCTTGATATTTGTAACAAAAAAATCGCCAAAAACCACCCAATGGTTATACTTGTGTACATTGTAAAATATTTTAAATTTATCACTTTTAAATCATCAGGTCATTATCAATGTCCAGGATTTCTATCAGGGTTGGTACATTTAAAAGCTTTGAAGCTCAGGGATCAGGGTTTCTTTGCTCCGAAATCAGCAATTTTAAGACTAAATTGAAATAGTTTAAATAAATACTATAACAGTTGGAAAGATTTGACGCGAGTTATAGTGAATCACTAGCGCTAGTTTACGGTAGCTACCACCCGTTGCGTAGCGTATGTTTACGATCATCTAATGTAGTCGATTTGGTCGTTTTTTTGCGCGCTCAAGTCATTAACTGGCGCCACAAAAGGAAAATTGCTACCTTAGAGGCAGTTAGATGCTACCTGCACCACACACATGCGTGCGCGCGCTCGGTCCCTCACCATTTCGTTCAGAGATTACATACATAATATCGCTCGCGCACTACTCGGTGCATCTGTAGCAGCAACAGCATTGCTAAAAAAAAATATGCGTTACAAAAAAATCGGTACCGTCCGCGATTTCGGTCGTTATTACAGGTGCAAGTTGAACCGCCGCTCGTTTGCGCATAAACTTGGTGCTGCGTGCGTGGATGGGCCGTATTCTCAAGGAGCGATACGGAGCACTATATAAGAATCGGTGGGAAAAAAGCATAGAGCGTGGCGCTCGACAGAGAGAAAGAGTGAGTGAGTGAGAGCCGATCGAGGGATCCCCAAGGAAGCGGTGTGTATGTACAAGCATGGCAAGTGCAACGCCTTTTTCTTGGCGGAGGGTTATACGTATAAGCGCTCATGCACTCTACACCCGAGAGAAGACAACGTCGTCCGAGCGTGAAAAACACACACACACAGCAGAGAAAGAGAGATGCATGAGTAATATGCTTCGTATGGGTATGCGTTGGCACCACTACTCATATCTGTAGGTATAATGCATATACAGGGATTATTCGAGCGAGGGGGACAGAGGGAGGCAGCAGTGCAGTCGTGTCGGGTAGGAGGAAGAAGCGTAACGCGCCAAGAAAAGACGTTAAGGAATGAGTCTTGAGAATAAGTGGGACCTTCGAGTCTATATACATGTGAACGCGTACCTCTCTTTCTCTCTCTCTCTCTCTCTCTCTCGAGTCCAGGGTAAAAGTTAATAGGGCAAGTGAGCGGGCGCGCGCATCTGCAGTCAGCCAAGCCAACGGCGGCGGCAGTGGCGGTGTCGGCTCAAGGAAGTCGCTGTTTAGCCGAGGAAGTCCATGGGAAGCGGGGATAACGGAAAGACTCAGGGAGAAAAGACACCCGTACACCTCTATGGGAACGGCTTACCTATACGGTCGCGCCTCGTATACATCTTTATACGCGCGCAAGTGTGTGTGTATACGAGTTTCTCAAACGGCCCATATAGAACCTATATATGCGCAAGAAGCCCCCGCATGTGATGCACATCGGTGTATACGAGTAAGCGCGCACGCACACGTATAGGTAGCTCATCGAGTCTATAAGGCGCAATACGTTTATACACTAAGACGTTACAAAACCGCAAAATTTTGCGACCGCACGTAGTAGATAGTGTATAGCTATACACATGGGAGTACATAGGTGCACCTTGCGCGCTGCGCACCGAGCATGCGAGTTATGGCCCGTCGTCGATGCGTGTAACTCCGAACTGACTCGGCTTGAAGTCGGTTGGCTTTCGCGGGGCAAGGTGCAGTAGCGACACAAGATGCATGTGTGAGACCGAGGCTAATTTATGCGCTTATCGCGAGGCGACTTTTTTTGAAGTTGTCTGACTGACGAGCTGAGAAGTGTCGAGTGACGCACTGCGATTCGAGATTTGATAAAAAATTTTAAAAATGAGAGAATCTGTTGTCTATGAGAAGCGCCAATTGACAGATCAATTTCTTTTAAAATAAAAAAATGAACAATAAATCAATATAATTTTATCTGATATTTTAGGGTATCAGTTCTATCAAAATAAATGTGACTTTGATTGAATAAAAAAAAGGTATCGGAGATTTAATAATGAGTATAAAAAAATATTAGAAATAGTTGATAAAAAAATGTACGCACATGCTGCTACATCCGTTGCAGTGATTACATTGAACCTTCTCAAAAATTTGATTTTCATCTGAAACAGAATGTTTTAAAATCAATTATTAATAATACGAAAACTTACCGAGAAGTTTAAACAATGGCTGCTGCATTTGTTTCATAGTTTATGCTACAGAATTACAACCCCGAACATGTGATTATGTATGTACATGAGATGACTCCAGACTGGGACGCGTTATAGCGTTGTATTTAAATGTATCCTAGTTGAACATTCACAAAGATAAAGACGGCAGTAAATGCTAAAATATTTTCCAGAAAAAATTGCATATATGAATATGTGACGATTGATAATTCTAAATTTTTTGTGTATTATAACGAGATTTATCGTATACAGAGTTTTAATGTTCTGATTAAGAATTTTTTTAATCCTTCAACGCAAGGAGTGATTATGAATTTACAAAGTTGACTGAAAAATATTCTATAGTATAAACGAGTTATAACTCACAAAGAAAGCTTTTCAGGTCCGGGTCACAGATCTTTACCAAACTTTTTTGGGGTCTTTTGGTACTCAATACTGAAGCTCCCTGTGCTTAGTTTAATCCAATAGGCCTTAGGGCCCATTTTGTAGAGGATTTTCCACATTATAAAAAAATCTTTGGTATTTTCTATATCGATATAGAAGTACTTAAACGAAAAAATGCAACGATCAAAAGTTTTAAAATTTTTCAAAGAATATGCTTGAATTTTTTCAGAACTTTTGGGGCCATCACTTAATTCAAGAGGCCCAAATTTGACGCCTTTTTAATAGATTTTAGGACTTTTTAAAGAGAGTGGTAGATGGTCCCAACAATTCTGAAAAATTTTAAAACTTGATCGTCGCATTTTTTCGTTTAAGTACTTCTATATCGATATAGAAAATAACAAAAATTTTTTTATAATGTGGAAAATCCTCTCAAAATGGGCCCATGTGGGCGGAAAGATTTTTTTATATCAAACCAGTCTCGATAGGCATGTTCGATTTTCGCATAAATAAGTAATACTAAAGTGTGTATAGTTTGAGCATTAAGTATTACTAAATGTTAAAACTTTGTTTTTTTCTAAAACGATGATGTAAACCTAATGTATTCGTTCTGAAAATTGAACAAAACATTTTTATTTTTAATGATATCATAAATTTTTACAATTTTTTACATTTCTCTTCATTAATACACGACTTTAAAGCTTAAAAATACATTTTTGGAGGAAAATGAAGCACAATTTTTTACTTTCAATTAATTCAAACTTTCAACTTATGCCTAGTCTTCAATCTATAAACGCTTTTTAAAACTTCTCAAGCTTATCAGCCCAATTTTAATATTTAGGAAGATATGACAAATTTTCGTAGGTACAGTGATTGAGACTCAAAACTTAAATAAATACTCTACAAGCATCCAATAGGTTAAAATTTAATATTCGAACGAATAAATTTTTATACATGTTAATGCTAATTGAATTCTTCTAGAAATGTAGAATTCGAGAGTAAACAATGTAGTAGCTCTCTAAAAAACAAGTGTCTCCCTCGAGATGATTTCGTCGACTAACTTCGTATAACTTATTTATCTCAATACGTTGTATTAAAGTTGATTTTAGTTTAAAAACCCTCAAATTAAAATTTGAGATATTTAAAATTTTTACAGAACTCCTCTATTCGATATTCCTAATCGACGTTTCGACGCAAGTTATTACAACTAGCCGCGATTCCTGGCTAGCTTTGATGTATAAGACCGCTCCTTATCTCGCGGATCTAGCGAAGATAAACTTCAACGCAGCCGAGTCATGCTCTTGTCGTCGCGTTTTCTCGGCTCTGGCCATTGCTCGCCGCCACTGCTCGAGCCACCGACCTGGCCAAATGATACTGGCAGGCCGTTTCGATATAATCGCGACAGCTGCAGACTGCACAAGCGCGTGCGCAGATTTTCGGCGCTCGCTTTTCGTGTAGCATCCACCTCGGGCGCACACGCAGACTTAGAAATGAGCGTGTGGCGATCGAGTTAACGCGTTCGTATGTAGCGCGAAATTATCGATAAGTCCATCAAAAACTTTCAGAGAATAGTACCTCCCAGTATAAATTGATTAGTTGGGTTTTTCAAAACGAAATTTTTTCTCTGCTCCAATGATTAACCAACAGGACATTGAAAAATTGTATTCCATCATTATTCAAGCAGGAAAAAATGTGAAACTGCGTACTATTCATTATTATTGCCAGAAAACGTTACAGATTAAAAAATTGAACACGCAAAGTATGCGAAAAATGCTCATAGAAATAGCTGTATATCAGTAAAAAATTAATATTTTGAAAGTTTAAAAAAATGCTACAAAGGGTGAAGAAAAATACTTGAAGAAAAAGGTACCCGTGAGCCCTTAACATACATAAATTATATAGGTCTGATCGATTCTGATGATAAGTGGTTGATAACAACTAATGATCACATCAAGTGTTAAACTGTATATCTAGATAATATAATGTAGATACACGAGGGTAGAAAAGGCGAATGCGTATCATAAGTATTATGCATTGCACGAAAACACGAATTAATTTACGAAACGAAGATTCTCGATTTTACCAGAGCGGCGATAAAAAATTCTATGTTCCACACGCATAAGTCCAATGTATGTTTATCCAAACTCGTCAACCATCGATGATTTGTTATGAAATACGTTTCGCACACCTCCGACGTGCCTTATCGATAACCGAAAGCGTCAAAGCGCTACATTCCGGAGTGAAAAAACGAATTAACGTTTATAAGACTAAAAGCAGCAATTTGTGCCAACTCAACTCTCGATTTTGCCACAGCCGCGAATTAAAGATTGAAAATTGAGCGAGAATTTCGTTCGTAGCAGCCATAAAATAAAATTCGTAATTGAAAAAATGGAATTAAGCTCGCTAAAAAAAAACTCAACTTTGAATTAATGTGCAGTTCGCGGCAATTGGTATAAATATGGCATTTAAGATATGCAACAGCATTCGCTTTGTAATAAGAAGTGTACGAAGCATACTTAAAAAAAGATCGTCGAAAATGACAATCGGCACGTTTGAGAGAATTGACGAAGCTGAGAAAGCTAATTATCCGCACGTAAACTTGGATATTGAGATTGAGACGAAGAAACTACTCAATGGTAGTCAGTCCGACTGCATTTTAGACGAGGCATCGGGTAATTCACCTCGAGCAAGCCCGGGAATGGGCTCGACTCCACCAAGGGATGGATCCCATGAACCGGAACAAGAAGATTCGGGTGACAATTTTACGGGATTATGCTCATCACTATACTGGAAACAAACGAAGGAGGATTTCGAAGAAGCTTGGCAGAACGATGAAACTCAAGTTTTATTTTGTTTTCTATAAATGAATAAATACTTCTATATATGAATAAATAAGTTAAAAGAATATACAGTTAAATTGTAAAACTATTTAATGAAATAAAAACGGACGAGTGCAATAATAACACACAAAACGCTTTGTTTCTTAATTTTTCTTCCATCCAAATAATATTAAATATTAATTACGAGAATATAAACGCTTATTGTTTTTTACTCACGCCGAAGCATTACTGATAGGAAAACGTGCCGATCGCTTCTGTCGTAGCAGCCAAGGAATTCGAAAGAGAAAAACTTTAACGTCATCTTTGAGATAGCAAGAAATTTTGAGCGCGATATTCTACACACAGTTTCACACATAGTATATAAACGGACGTAAGCTATAATAATAATAATAATAACAATAATAATAACACTTTGACGTGTGTTTAAGTCGATCGACGCGAGGGGGCTAGCACGATAACAGATGTAAACACATAAACGAATAAATACATTAATGTATTTATACGATGTATAAAAATATACTAACGACGAAATTTGAAAGATTATAAGCTCTGAACCTTTGCTCGAAATCTGCATCAGCTCGAACGCGGCTACTCTGCATGTGCGGGGAGCAGTACACGTGCAGCAGCAGCATACACACGTTGGCGCATACGTACATACATACATACACGTGTCCTCATACACCTGCTGGCATGCTGCGGAAAGATCAGCTGCCCTTAATAATGCGAGTTGGCTCGGGCGCGCACCTTACACGCAGCGACGAGCACCTCTCGCGCGCGCAGTTGTGCGCCTGGATCGTCGTCTCGCTCCTTTTCTTTCTTTCTCTCTCTCTCTCTCTCTCTCTCTCTCTCTGTCTCTCTCGGTTCGCGAAAAGACGTTACGCGCGCGCGAACGAAAGACCGAGCAAGTGTGTGTGTGTGTGTTTGTGTGTGTGTGTGTGTGTGTGTGTGTGTGTGTGTGTGTGCGTGCTACCTGTATGTATGAGCGAGTGCACACGCGTTAGCTCGGGCGCGCGCGCGCGTGGGCCTGCCGCCTCTTCTTCGCTGCACTGCTGTTTTATATTCCGTCGATTTTTCTGCGCTCTCTTTTTTCGTTTTTTCTTTTTTGTAACAGGAGGCGCGTGCCAAGAGCCATGTGCACATCACCGCCACCACCACTGTTGCTGCTGCTGCTGCTTCTACCTTTGTTTCTTCTTTTTGTATTTGTTTCTTAACGAAGAGAGAGAGAGAGAGAGAGAATCGGCTCGAAGCAGGCCGAGGCTATCAAAAGGTGTCCGATGCAGGCATAATATACCTGCAGCTTTATTCGGGGGGAACGATTCTCGGCAGTTTGTCGGGCGAGCGAGCGGCGATCGGCATAGCGGCCGGTGCTTTTTTTTACTCTCTCTCTCTCTCCTCTCTGTCTTGCAATTCGGCGCTGCGGCCGATGTATCACCAAGCTGCACGCGCATATGCGAGAGCTCTGTGCCTCGTACATATACTCGTTGCAGGCCGGTGTGGTTTTCGAGACTGTGTAACGATTTTCAGGTGTCAACTGCCGAGCGCATACTTTGTATGCAATACATTTTATTACGCGTACATGGAGATTGCCACACGATACTCGATACTCGCGCATGCATGCGGCTGCGTTTTAATAAGTTTCGGTACTCGAGCGAGTCGAGCACAAAAAAGAAGCAGTCGCAAGAAAGCTTCATCGCGATCGATTCGGTGGCGAGCGAGCCAGAAGCAATTATAGCTCGCTCGTTCTCGCCTGCACTGATACGCGATAGCCGCTACATTTCGTACTCCCAAAGACGCAATAATGATTGTATTATCTAATGTCGCGTTTACGCGCGCTATTTTTCGCGCAGCGCCGAGTGTGTGCGATCCCTCGCATGTATGTACGTTATAATGCATTTATTGGTAACGATCGTTCGGGCGCGTATAGTGCGAACTCCTTATCGTGCATCGAATGCGCGTACGCAGTGAATTCGCGATATACTCGTGCATATTATAATGAAGTGCAGCCAGCGGCAACAGCAGCATCGCCGATCGACACTCGCGACACAACAATGACAAGCGCAATTGTTGTAGTCGTCGGTGCTGTTGCTGCCGCTGCTGTTGCCACAGTCGATCGAATAAAAACAAAGATAAGAAAAAAAAATAATAAGCGCATCGCATCGTTACGCGAAAAGGCAGCTATTATTGACAATTTATGTATCTATCGTGTACGCATACATGCATATTATGGCGATACGTATGTATAGCGGTGGCATTTTTTAGACTCTCGTACTCGAATCACGCATTATGGTCGTACATGCATGTATGTGTATAATGTACGATTGTCGCGCAAGTGGCGAATATAATAATGCTAAAAGTACCCGGAGATAGCGTACGCGCCTATCAGACAGCGCCAAATGGACTCTCGGCGAGAAGAAGCGAGGGACTTGACTGTACATAAAAAGTCTTATAAGAAAAGAGAAAAAGAAGAGGAGAATTCGAGCGTGTGCACCGCGTTAAAATAAATACGATCGTACAAAGTTTATGTTGTGCCGCGGCGGAGAGCAGCTCTATAAGCGGTATAGAGTATTAGACTCGCGTCAAGCTCGCGACAACTGATATAGTTTAGCGATTGCAATTGCGGAGAGCCGTATAAATGCGCTTATCTCTCGCGTAGAGAAAGAGAGAGAGTTTATAATTGAGACACCGATATGTACGATGTTTGTTTGCGTAGGCCAAACATTTCGCAGAAACGTCCAATTTTGGACAATCCCATTGCTTATTTCGAGCGTGTGAGAGGCGAAGAGTCACCTATAAGTCTCTTTCTCGATTCGTGACGGCCGCGGCGGTTACGATATACATACTGTATAACATACAGGCCTTTTGTCGCGCTCCCCCGAGCCTACGTGCCGATCGAGCCAAGTTCAAAATATATATACGTGTATCGAGTGCACCTGTGCACCCGCTGGCCGCGAATTTATAACGTTTGTAGCTTCCGCTCGCGTAAATACGTGTATATACAAACTCGCTCGAGAATTTCTCGAGGCGCGGATGCGCCTTTGTGTTACGCCATAAAATATGCAACCCCTTCTTGCCCCGAGTTTGGGTAATTTTTTTGGGTAAATTCCATCTAGATTCTTGATCACTAAGGTGTCACAAATTGTATGTCGAATATACCCAAGCCTCGCGTCGATACGATATATGTACATGATGCTCACCTGTACGCATTGGGATTTGACATTAATGTCCGACGCCCTCTAGTGGTAATATTGGTACCAAAAGTACTTGATTTTCCGAGTTTTAACGTTGACCACGAGTGGAGTCGGAGTCGGGTAGAAAAAATCGCGTACTTGTCACTTTTTTGGAGTTTTTAATTAAATAAATGACGAATTTATTATTAAAAAGATTAACGAACATTGACAACAATTTTATACAATATTCAAAATTTTGGACTTTGCGTTGTTTTCTTTAGAAGAATCGAAAAAAGGATTTGAGAGAAAGAACCTGATCGACCGCGTGCTTTTATATTGCGAGTAGTGTCGAATCAATTTAAATTAATAAAAATGTATTTATTGATAAAAAACTCGAGTACTCGCACCGTCCTAATCGGTACTCTATCGTTACAATAACTATTTCTATTTAAAGGGCATAGGGTGAGTATTCTAATCTCCAGCAACTCCGTAAGTCTAAAATGTAATTCTCATATTTAACTGGCTCCTGATTTAACCAATACAAGCACCTGATTAATTTCATCTCGCGACAAGTGCATTCGAGTATACGGTCGATTGGAATCAGGCCCCGTCATCGGGCCGCTTTCGTTACTCTTCACCTGCTCGTTGTTGTTGTTCACTTGACTGTCTTGCTCGTGCCTATACTCTTCGTCTTCGGATTGCTATATTATACACAGGTACGAGTGCGGATAAATTATAATCAATTCTTCTCTGGCTAATTCAAAATACTCGAGATCCATTGCAGTCGCGTACACATCGTAGCGCACATCTTATGTGTATAATAATCCAAAAGCAAAATTTGGCGGGCGCGCGAGGCCGTATGTGTTGTATTCAACCGAGAGAAATCACCTGCGGTACACCTGCAGCGCAGGGGGCTGACTCTGCTGCTGCTTCTGGCGTTGCTACCTTATATTCTCCTCTGAAAAGTCTGCGCTCGTGCGCGCGTTGTTTCTCTCTCTCTCTCTCTTTTCTGGTCTCAACCACCAGGCAACGGCGAAGGCGAAATTAGCCGGGCGCGTGGCCGACTGGCTGCTGTTGCGCTGCTCTGTTCAGCTGCTGCCGCTGCCGTTGCCAACGACGTTTATTATAAGCGCCTGCAGTCTCTTTTATATAAAGGAGAAAAGGATGAAATTTTGCCAGAAGAACGTATTGGCCACGCGACCGTCGGCGCATACACACACACAGACACACGGACAGACACACGTGAATACACGAGGAGCATTTTTGCGGACCGTAATTAACGAGCGTATGCTCGGCTTTTTTATTAGTCAACGAGCCTGACTCCAAAGAGCTGCTGCCTGCCTGCCGCCGCCGCTGCTGCTGCAGTTTCGCGCTTCTTTTTCTCTACCTCGATGCTTCTTTCTGTCTTTCTCGCTGTAAAATTGTTGTCTTTGTTTTTTTATCCGAATCAACCCCACGACTGTATTCAAAGAATTTTTTTCTCGACAATGTCGCATCGATGAAATACTCGAGTACGTAGTGTTGTTCGAGCGAGTCAAAAATTATCAATGCATGTATTCATTCTTTTTTATAATGCCTTTACTGTGACCATCGAAATTCTAAATGATTTACGATTCGTCGCGATCGAATATGCGGCCAATCGTTTGAGGGCCGTAAGTGATAAGCGAATTTCGGTTTACATGATTTTATAATCCGATTAACGTAACATTCAAGACTCGTATTTTTTCCATGACAGTTGCTCATATGTATAAATATTTGACGTTGACGGGGCAACTTGGATCGAACATAATTTTCTCGAGAACAAAGTGTCATAGAACCGGAAATCTTGGCACTTGCTCATCAATGTCAACACTGACCTTACGCAAATCCATGCGCATGTTTTACTTTCATGTGTTTTTATAGTTTAAAAGCCACCCGCGCGATGCAGTCCAACTCGCACATACATAAAATACATGCGGGATATTAGGCATGTGTGTGTGCGTGCACACCATCCGTAGCCGGGCAGATATATAGAGAGAGAGAGAGCATAGTGGGGTTTATTTGGCGGTTGAGTCTCGCGAAGACGCGCGAACAACGGTCAACAGGTGTGTGGCAGGCAGCAGCGGCATACATACATACATAATGGCAGGTGCATATATATTCCTCTTCTTCGCCTCTTTTCTCTCTCTCACTCGACGTTTGGCTCTCTTTTTCGAGACAGAAGCACGCGTGCTTATACCTATAGGTATACCCGCCGAGATCGCCCGAGCCAGATCTTCGTTATTATATTATTGCCCGAGCGAGCGCGCGCCGCTCTCGAGTTCGCTGTCGAGCCAAGAGGTGCACCGCACACAAGCCCCGAAAAAAGGAGTCAAATTTTTCTTTTTTTTTTCTATTCTCGTGTGTGTTTTTGTTTCTTTTGTGGGTAGAAACACAAGCTTTCGTCTATGCGCACAGGTTTCAAGCGTCGACTAGGATTATATCACCTGCACAGACACGTCGCATCGCCTCTGCTGCACACGTGCCCCAATCTATCCGCCTCTCTCTCTCTCTCTCGGCTCGAGGTCTAACTCATTAGAAGCTGTATTATAGCTGCGGCCGCAAAACTAACGTCGATGATCGCCACTTTGGATTATAAGCGATCGCGCGCCGATCTAGTCTGTATACAGACGCTTCTTCGACTCTCTCCTGTTTATATTATAATATACGTGCAGCAGGCGCGCACACGTGCACACACACACACCTTGGAACGATATTTTCATATACATACACGCTCATCGAGAATCTATATCGACGATATTATATACATGTGTATAATAAGTATATACTTGAACTCGAGTTTTTAACGGTCGCTCGACGGCGTCAGGTGCTTCTTCCTGTTCTGCCAATGAGAGAGAGAGAGAGAGAGAGAAAGAGAGCTAGCTGCTACCTGTGTGCACGAAGACAAGTGCACGACGCAGCAAACGCGCGGAAGGGAAAGGACATCATAATAAACCCGCTCGAATTTTAACGACGCTTTTGTCTCTTACACTCTCTCTTTCCTCTATATACCCCGAGTGCCTCTAATACTACTGTTGTAGTACTTCATGCAACGAGTTATTGATCGATTCCTTTCTCTTATCGATTTCCTTGTAGCATAGTCAT